>NW_026067973.1:6342942-6475861 GCF_014885135.2 Alexandromys fortis
AGTTAATGAAATAAGAGGCCATGAATTTGAAAGAGAGCAAGGCAGGATATGGGAGATTCTGGAGGGAGGAACAGAAAAGGAGGAATATTATAATTGTAATCTCAAAAATAAAGAAAAAAAGAAGAGCCAAAATGACTCCAAGCCACAGCCCATGATGAGAATAGCTCTATATATATACCTTAGAGAAAAGACTGGAATTAGCTGAAGACATAAATTCTGACAGCATGCGCTTCTCAAAGCTCCAACCATGCCCTCCAAAACACCCAATTTGCTCATTCTTAATTGAAGCATACTGAGAGAGGGAAGCTGTTCTAGTTTACTTTTTGCTGTGGGAAAAAAAATGGTAACCATAAGCAACTTGAGTGGGACAGGGTTTGTTTGACTTACATGTCCTGGTCACCATCAATCATGAAAGGAAGCCAAGGCAGGAACTCAAGCAGGGCAGGAACCTGGAGGCAGGAACTGTAGCAGAGGTCGTGAAGGAACACTGCATATTGGCTTGCTCAGTTTGCTTTCTTATATGACTTAGGGCCACCCAAACCAACCAAAGTAAAGTTGGCCCTCTCCAGCATCAATCAGTAATAAAGAAAATGCCCCTGAAGACTTGTAGACTCACAGGCCGATCTGATTCAGGCATTTTCTCACCTGAGATTCTCTCTTTCCAGATAACCATGACTTGTGTCAAGCTAACTAAAACACTAAGCTTCAGAATGACACAAATGTTTGGGTTGTGCTTTGAAGACACCATAAGGCGACTTTATGTAAAAAGAGACTGCACGTTTGTTTCCCAGCCACCCAGACCCGAATAATCACACAGAAACTATATTCATTACAACACTGTTTGGTCAACGGCTCACAAGTAGTCTTAGCTACTTCTTACATCTTAAATTAACCCATTTCTATTATTTTATATTTTACCACAAGGATGTGGCCTACCAATAAGCATCTTTTTCCTTCAGCAGCTACGCGGCATCTCTGTGACTCTACCTAGTCTCTCAGTCTCTCTCTGTTCAGATTTCCCACCTGTCTTTACTCTGCTAAGCCATTGGTCAAAACAGCTTCTTTATTAACTAATGGTAATAAAACATATTCATAGCATACAGAGAGGAATCCTACATGATCTTCCCTTTTCTGTCTAAATAAAAAGGAAGGTTTTACCTTTAACATAGTAAAATTACTTATAACAAAACAGATATCAGGCAAGAATTACAGCTACAATTTTTGTTGTGAATCTGAAGTTTCATATGTAATTTATCTTTTATCATAACTAAGGAAAACTATAACTATCTGTCTTTAACTCTTCAAAGACACCAGAAGGATATAATATTACCTAAGTAAACAGGAAGTGCATTGTAAGCAACTTCCAAAACTCTAGAATTGACAGAGACATCTCACTTCCTGGACAGTTATCCAAAGTTCTTATGTAACATTGAGGCATCCATCTTTAGCCTACAAGCCCATATTATCCAGTAGACTTTTCCAAGAAGCAAGAAATTTGAAAGACAGTTTTGTCTATATTGGTACTTTGCCAGTCACTTTCTTCTGTATCCTGCAGAATGTCTGACAGTTTCCTCTGTGAAGCAGGAACCCTGAAGAATCATCCCATCTTTTGGAAAGTTTAGCAGTCACTTTTCTGTGGATCCTGCATGTCCAGTTCATATAGCATACCATTAAGCAGTCCAGGCAAGAGCAGTTTATTGCCCAAATAGCTAGCAAACTCCATAAGGAGCCTCTTCAATGCCCATCATATTCTTGAAGTAATTGGTGCTACCAGAAGCAGATATGTCTCCTATTGAGAAAAGTCTAAGTTCTTAAAACCTTTTAAATGTCATACTCTGTAGAGCTTTGAAGTGTTGAAGATTATCTAACTGAAATATATCTCTGTATATCTAGAGAATCTAACTAAAATGACTACAAGTTTGATTACTATAGATGACTATCTTTTAATCTATATTTCTTAAATAGGCTACACAAACACAATACCTTAAACAAGAGCATACACACACACACACACACACACATAGTGTAACAAATTGACCTTAAATTTGTATCAATAGACCAAGATCCATACCAATGCAAAGTATTCATCTTTATATCATATCTACCCCCCTTTTATTTTTTTAGAAAGAGATTGACTATGACCAATTGACCATTTATAATCAACCCCCTTTAAATGAAAACAAACATTTATAAACAACCATTTTGGGAATTTTGGCATAGTTTTCTCCAAACTTCTTAATGCTGTTTATTGGGCAAAGTATTTTTAGGGTTCACAGAGAACTTTGGGGGGGTCTTGTTCCACCAAACTGTATTAGCCTGGAAGGAATCCACAGGTTCCTATTCTCTGTGTTTTCCCACAGAACTTTTTTCCTAAGTAACATTTCTTTAGACTCAAATTTTGAAATCAATATACCTTTTATATATATATATGCTAAACATATATAGCCCCCAGAAATAAATGTCTCTCTGCAGTGAAAAAAAATTGTAAAAAAAAACAATAATAGGCATAACCCAGACTCTCTGTGTATATTCCATCTTTACATGGCTTAATTTTTACTCTACTATTTTAATATTTACTTTATTATCTTTATTCCTTTAATCTATGACTGCCTGTGCTCTTTCTTCTCTCTCTCTCTCTTAAGCCCATGTACATTTATCCAACACTGTGACTCATTCAGAGGTCTTTTCCATCTGAACCTGTCTTATTGTGTATCTAATCACTTTCTGAACAGAAATGCCCTTTTTTTCTTAAACCTAAGTAGGTGTGACTATGACCAATTCCATGGCCCTGCCTGTTTGCTCTACCCCATCCAGCATAGCAGAGGCTTGTTTACCACCTCTGCAAGCCATGCTCACTGCCCCAGTTCCAGGAATGCAGTAGGCCTGTGTCACCATTAAACAATTTATAACACACTGCTCACAGACCTCATTTCTTATAACAGGACCAGCACAAACCAGGAAGCCAGCTCTTAAAGGGGTCGCACAGTTTCTGCTGCTAACTCTGAGTCAGGAAGCCTTCTCTTAAAGGAGCCGCGCCTCTGCTTGTCTCTAGCAAACAGAGCCCACCCGAAAAAATGCTGCTACCAAGAAGCTGTGCTTAACCCTGCTCTCTTGTCATTAGAATCCCTTCCCAAACTCTCTCAGGTTTTATGTGGATGTAGTTGGCCCACATTGGTGCCAATTTGTAACCAAAGACTGCTCATTCACTTCCTGGATGCCCTTAACCAAATAATCACACAGAAACTATATTAATTACAACACTGTTGGGCCTATGGCTCAAGAATATTCTTGCTAGTTCTTACATCCTAAATTAACCCCTTTCTATTGTTTTATATTTTACCACAAGGCTGTGGCCTCCTGGTAAGGTTCCAGTGGCATCTCTCTCCTTCAGCAGCTACATGGCATCTCTGTGACTCCGCCTACTCTCTTTCTATCTCTGTTCAGATTTCCCACCAGGCTTTACTCTGCTAAGCCATTAACTGAAACAACTTCTTCATTAACCAATAGTAATAAAACGTATTCATAGCATACAGAGGGGAATCCTACATCAGCTTCACACCATACAAATATTCTTTAGCAAAGACTGCATGTCCGGAACTTCATTTTAGATGTTCAGTATCCATTTATCACAGAGGCTTGAGGCAAAACTATCAAATCACTCACGATTTGATAGGGAGAGCTACATGTGTAAGGCCTATTAAGTTGCACTGTAGGAGATATGGGGTGGCAGCTGGATCTCATTGTACAATCTAAATATTACCTTTCCCACAACTTTCCTTGAGATGTGGGAAAGGTCTCACTACATTGTCCCCAGGTTATCCTTGAACTTGAGATTTCTTGGCCTCAGACTTAAGCAAGGAGTACAGGTATGCACCACAATACACATTTTTTCCACAATCCTTAGTTTAGCTGAGGCAGGAGAACTCATTGACCTCGAAACAGGAAAAACACAAATATTGCTACATTGGTTTAATCCCTACCAGTATCATTGGGACAGAGTAGAGTCACACTAAGGAAGAGTATGTTCAAATAACACAGCGTCCCATCAGGGAGCCTCGATGGCAGATCCCCTTCCAAGCAAACATTAACATTTGTTCCTCCTCCCATGTACTTGTGGTATCATCCGCTAAGGAACTGTTTCCTCGAGTAATGTCATACCCGAGGGAGGAAGGAGAGGCAGCAGAAATAGCACAGGCAGTGGGTGGGGGTAGAACGGCAATCAAAATGCCAAGTTCAGCACACCTCCCAACGGCCAGTTAGCCTCCTAGAGAGACAATCAGAACAATCAGAATCGTTCCGGCAAGGCCAGCCATTGTGGTACAGAACTATGCAAAGCTATTGAAAGAGAATACCAGGGCAAGAACATGAAGTTTTGCCGCCCTGATGCCCTAGAATGGGCTTCAGCAAACCATGGCTGAACGGGTCAAAACCAACGAGCTAGCTGGTTTCAGAAACACTCACTGAAGCATAGGTACAACTGGTCACATAAACATTATCATAGGTGTGACAGGCTCTACATCCCACAAAGCCTGGTACTGACTCTGTGACCCTTTGCAGGCCCCCACACTAAAAATTCTGTTCAGAGGGATGCTTGAAAACCACAGCCGACAGTGCTCCTGATTCCCACAAAGTCACTCTTGTCCCTTCCTTTGTCCCTTCCTTAGAGGCAATGAGACAACTTCCAGCCCTGGCACTGGTACCTCCCTCAGTAAGCTTAATATCCAGGTCTGCACTGTTACCACCACCCCCCCCACACACACACACACACTCCCACCACATAGGATGGCCTCAGAAATACACCGCTCAGATCACCTGCTTCAGGGAGAAGAACTGACCAGCGGTGCTAGCTGTCCACCCACCGCACAAAAAGCCCTCCTTTCCCTCAGCTGCTCCCAGTCAATGCCTGAGCTCAGCTGCTTCAGTACCCTATCCCAGCCATGTTTCCCTTATCCATGGCCCAGAAGTATGGCATAAAATTCCAGGAACAACTCCTAAGTGGTTGGCTACATTTATCACGGCACACAGTTACGACGATTGTATTTTATGATTGCTGGCCTCTTACTGTGCTTAATCTGTGAGTGAACTTTATCATAGGGGTGTGTGTGTGTGTGTGTGTGTGTGTGTGTGTGTGTGTGTGTGTGTGTGTTGGGAGAAAAATGTGGAGCTAAGGGCTTGGTTTTCACCTCTCAGATATCCACAGCAACCTTAAGATTCACCCTTCACAGTAAGGGGAGACAACTCCCCTGCAGTGTCTTTACTGCAGCAGGGTAGGGATTAGGAGAGAAATTCCTTAAGCCAATTAAATGTGATGTCATTGAGTCCCGCAAAACAATGTGTAATTCAGACATCCCTAAAACCAGAGCAGGTCCAGGAACTTCAACAAGATTGGACAGCTCTTGGAGGAAAACAAAAGCCCAACAGGGTGCAGCCTTGTCAACCAGCCAGTTAGTATAGCCTAGTTAATTAGCTGTTGACAGCCCAATCAGTTCTGGCTACAAAGATCTCTGTAAGCACCCCAACCTGTCATTAAGATTAAATTATATCGGTTTGATTTGCTGGCTCAGAGCAAGAAGTCAGCCCAAAACTATGGCCTCCTACAGAGGCCTACAGAGACTCCTACACTACATAGTCGCCTTCAGCCTGGTAGAAATGGTCTTAAAATTAATCTTCGGGCATTAGTTGGTAGAGTGCCTACCTACTGTATATGAAACCCTGGGTTCTATCCCCAGCACCACACAGACCAGATGTGGTATGGCACACCTACAATCCCGGCACTCAGGAGGTGGGAGCAAGGGGATCAGGAGTTCAATGTCACCATCAGCTACATATTGCTACATGAGACCCTGTTGCGAATATAAATAAATAAATAAATAAATATTAAAGTAAGCATTGAGTGAATGTTTAATACTTCTGGATACAGAGAAGAAGGCTATAGAGCAGTGACATTGACCTACCAAGACTGATATTCTGATTCATAATAATAATAATATTAAAAATAATGGCAGAAGTGTCCAGAGCTATTTCAGAAAATATTGGAAGCCCTGTCTTAATCACAAGCCAAAATTCATTAGGAGATTTTTAATAAACTTCAAGTCACCAAACCCAGCAGTAACTTTTCCAATCAAGTGCTCAAACACAATGCAGTCAGTCCCAGGACGCGTTCACTGATATGCGCATGCTGAGCAATGATGATGGGGAAATAGTGAAAGCCTTTGTTTTCCAAGGCGAAACCATTATGTTTCTGAAAGGACAGAAACAGGACGTACAGTAAAAACGCTGCAGTTGGTAGCATACAAGATGCCTGAGCAAAGATGCCACAGGCAGCATTTTCTGGTACTTCATGGTGCAGTAATGGTACATGCAGTGCCAAGTGTGTGTGTGTGTGTGTTGTCCGTCCAGAGCCAAGGCTGCAGCACAGTCTCTTGATGCAACATAGAACAGCATGGCCAGGAACAGATTCGCTGCATGCTTTCTTAGTGAACTTTTGATTGCTGTATATGGAGACATCTTTTACTGTTCCCAAGTTTTCCTCCACCTCCATACCCAGCTGTGCCGTTCCTCCACCTCCATACCCAGCTGTGCAGTTCCTCCACCTCCATACCCAGCTGTGCAGTTCCTCCACCTCCATACCCAGCTGTGCAGTTCCTCCATCTCCATACCCAGCTGTGCAGTTCCTCCACCTTCTCCTCCAGCTATGCAGATCCTCCATCTCTGTACCTAGCTATGCAGTTCCTACACTTCCCTCTCCAACTGTGCGGTTCCTCCATCTCCACATCCAGCTGTGCTGTTCCACCTCCACCTCCAGCGGTGCAGCTCCTCCACCTTCTCCTCCAGCTATCCAGTAAGTCACAGTCTCAGTTTAAGAAGCTACAGACTAGACCACCAATGTCCTGCCTGGCCTCTCAGGCTCCAGGCCCCTCAGACCTTGGATGCATCCCCTGAGCATTGCCTACCTCTGTAGACATTTTCTATCCCTACTGTAATGAGGGCTCAATGCAAAGAAAACATAACTACAGTTCTGCAGTTCCAAGTTCAAAAAACCTTTTCACGTAGCTGAATTCAAAGTGTCGGTAGGCCTGTGTTCTTTCTGGTAACTCTAGGGCAAACTCCTTTCCCTTCCTCTTTCCATTTCCCTTGGCTGTAGACTTTTTTTTCCCCTCTTCCCCATCCTTCCCCACCACCTCACCCTTTATGATCGAAGTTCTCACTACCTTGCTATGTTTCCCAGGCTGGCCTCAAACTCCTGGACTCAAGGTATCGACCTGCTTCAGCATCCCAAGTAGCTGGGAGTACGCGAAAACACCACGGAGGTCCAGCATTCCCTTCCATCCTTAAAGACAGCAATGCTGGCAGAAGTCAGGGTCTCTCACATATGCATGACATGGCTGTGACCTCCTTCCCTCTTCCTCGTCCACATTTTAGGGCGCTGGTGCTTACACTAGGTTCACCGTATATATGGTCACTCTACTTTTAGATACTCTGATTAGCAGCAGTAAATCCACTAGCCTCCGACATGGTCACAGGTTCCAGAGATTAGAACGATACCATTGCACAAGGCCATTACTATGTCCATCATATACCAGTCTCCAGTGCCATTCAGAGCATGCAGGACTGCATGTAACGTTCCAAGGAATATTTCTTCCCTTAAAAACATCATGGGTCTCCTCCTCCTTTTACAAAAGAAAGTATCCTGCCATCCTGCCAATCATCTCCACACGGTGAGATCGTTATTGACGAACAAGCTCCGCTCATGGTCGCCATAAGCACTGGGCAGTCGGCGCATCGTACAGAGGCACTGAGAAAGGCTTAGGTGTGAGGGCTAGCGGTCAGCCCACACTCAGCGCTCCACATTGCTCTCTGGGTTACAAAGGGATCACGCCCAAAAGGAATAGGCTTTTTCTAACACATCTGTCCAGGAGTGACACGCAGAATAATCCAAGCTTTTTCCCCTCACGCACCATCCTCTAACTCCTCAGCACGGAGCCCCAGATGTCCTATTTATTGTAATACATTATACATATTTACCATTATAACGCTTGTCGAAATGCACCAGCCTCGGTGTCCTCTCAATTGCCTAGGGACCTGGAGGTGCAATTTTTTCCATGTGTATTTAAATAAACTTCCATTAGTACTTGTCAAATTGTTCCTGTTTCTCTGTATCACATTGTTCATGTTTCTGCAATGAAGCTACAGAGTACCACCTGTATCCATGGCTCCATAATAAGTACCAGGCACAAATGGTGCCATCTGAGGAAACAGTGATGGCTGGCATCAGTAACCTACCTGGTAACAAATCTGCTTTCCAAATGGGTGTGGCCTAGTGCTGCTCACTTGGCAATGGAACTCACTGTGTAGTTAAGTCTTACGCAAATCAAGAAAATGTTGAGAGATATATAGGGAACTCGGGGAAAGATGCTCCCTCAACTCAATAATGTTTGTAAGATTTATTTTTACAATTTAATTCTCTGTGTGTGGTGGGTGGGTGCCGTATCTGAGGAATCCAGGAGAGGGCATCAGAGCCCCTGGAACAGGAGTTAGAAGCCAAGTCCTCTCCAAGTTCAGTTAGGAGCTGTGTGGGCTCCTGACTGATTAGCAGTTTCCCCAGCCCCAAGTTGGTGAATTTTTAACAAATTTGGTTCGGTGTGTAAAATGCAAGTGGTTTGGAGGGCTGGTGTCATCAGAGCCAGGCTACTGTTCTCTAATTCCTGATTAACCTTGCCCGACTTTGAAGGTCTCCTCCCCTGTGCAATGGGAGCCGTGTCTCTTAGAGCAAGTGTTGAGAGGACCTGGCAAGTCAACACGGCCAACAAGAGGCTTTTTGGTGGGGAGGCTTGTGGGGGAGGGGCTGCTTCTCTTCTGTCTCTTTTAGAGTGACAAGCATTCTCCATGGACCAAAACAGGTTCCTTTGCGGCAAGGTCAAGTTCCACAAGATTCACGTGACAACTCTGAGTTCACAGAGCCAGGCCACACGAATGGACAGTGTCGTGGGGGTGGAGGAATAAAAGAGGAATCCATTGCTGGCTCAGTGGGTAAAAGACCTGATGACCAGAGTTTGAACCTCAATCCCACAGCCCAGCATGGTGACTCAGATCTGTAATTCTATCACTTCTTAGCCGAGATTGAAGGTGGAGACAAGAGAATCTCCTGGTATCTCATGGGCCAGCTAGCCTTGAGTACACAGAGAAGGAAACAAGAGACACGCTGCCACATCAAGGCAGGAGAGAACTGACACTTGAAAGCTGTCCTTTGACCAATGAGGCATGCCGTGTATGAGACAAAACACAAACACACACATACATACATCATACACATCACATGCATACCATACATACACACATACATATCACATATACATACACCATATACAAACATCATACATGCCACATGCACACATCATACATACCACATACATACCATATACACATATATACCATGCACACATACCATATACACCACATCACACACATGCCATACATGTGCACATCATACACACCACATATATACACCATACCATACACACATCACACACATCATACACATCATATAGACACATCATACATATCACACACATTATACATATCATCACACACATCGTATACATCATACATATCACACACATCATATACATCATACATATCACACACACATCATATATATCACACACACATACATATCACACATCATACACACACACATCATACATGCCACACAAACACAAATAAAATGCAGGTGTATTTTAAAGAAAAGAAAGAGAAATCCCGGAGAAGAGAAGTCTGTCTTCAAACCACTGAGAGGACATAGGGAAGGGTCACTGGTACCTACAACTGCTTCTGTGAACAGAGGTAGACCTATAGCCAAGAGATACGAGGAGGAACTTATCTGCTCAATACAGGAATTGTTGGGCTGAGAGCTAACCAGGCTGGCCCAGGCCATCACTTGGGCATGGGATAGCAGGGGCCTGGGAAAAACAATCATTGTGATCGAATTGGCTAGACTTGGATTAGGATATGAGGGACACACACCCCTGGGTGTGCCCGTGAAGGCAGATCCAGAGAGCAGTTAACTGAGGAGGGAATGTCCCTTAAATGTGGGTGGCACTATCTCAAGAGCTGGAGGCCTGAGAAGAACGAAAGGAGGAACAGAACTGAGCAGGCTGCACAGGCATTCCCCTTGCTCTGCTTCCTGATGGCCGAGGAGCAAACAACTCGGTTAGGCCACCTGCAGCACCCTCCCTCTCCATAAACCCTCTGAAGCCCCGCGGCAAAATAAATCCTTCCTCTTTCTAAATGGTTCTGTCAGGTAGTCACACACTTAAGCACACAGAACTAGTACAGGATGTGAGAGTGCACTGGCTGGGTTGTGGAGGTTCTTCTCAGGACCTCTGAGTTCCTCCCACCTAGGAGAAGCCACAGAAGTGACCTTGGGCTCTCTGGCAAGGGTCTTCACAGACTATACTATCACCTGCCACCAGGGAGCACAACTGTTCCAAAAGAATCCGCAGTTATGGGAGCTTTACAAACCTAGCTGAAAGGCCTGTGGCCGATCTCAGCCAGAAGACTACCTACCCACGGTGAATTAAGAGCTTATCCGGTTGTTATCACAGCCTAAACACATTGCAAATATGGGTGAAATGTTAGATAAATAAATAAGGGAGGGGGGAAGGAAGGAAAGAAGGAAGGGAGGGAGGGAGGGAGGGAGGGAGGGAGGGAGGGAGGGAGGGAGGGAGGGAGGGAGGGAGGAAGCAGGCTAAAAGAAGCAGTTAGTTAAAGGGTTGGGAAGAAAACTTGATCAGCAAAGTGGTTGAGATGCAAGAAAGAGTTCCGGTCCCTAATGTCCGCACAAAGGGTTGGGAGAGGTGGGTCCCTGGGGCTCACTGGTCACACCAGTCTAACCTGATCAGCAAATAAAGAAAGAGGCCTTATCACACAAAACCAAGGTGGATGCCACCTGAGGAGAAACCGGATTGACCTCTGGCCTCCACATGTTCGTGCAAACACATGCATTCAGAAAACGAACAAAATGGATTTTTGGCTCTGCAAGGAGAAGCAAAGCCGTGAATGAACAGGACAGGCTGATGCTGTGGAGTGGCTGACCTGCAGCTCTGAACCCGGGACAGCAGTGTCTGTGGGCCCAGTTTTCACAACTGGAATGACATAGAACAGAACGGATCTCCAAGCTCGCCACTGGTGCCCAGTGGGTGGGCACACCTGTAAGCCCAGCACTCAGGACACAGAGGCAGGAGGATTACTCTTAAATTCCAGGCCAGCCAGACCTTGTCTCAAGCAAACAAGCAGGGCACTGCATTCCTTACTGTCAACTCTGGGTGGGGTTACCTCCACCGCACTCAACTGGGTGAACAAAACAACGGCCAAATGCGCCTGGGGTTAGACTTCCCTGAGAAGCCTGGTGAGGAAGAGGGCAAAGCATCCTTCCCAGGACCCGAGCCAAGCTGTCCACAGTGTGCTCCCATTGTCTCGGTCATTAATCATTGGAAGGCCTGTGCCTGGGACTGCAGTTCCAAGAAACCTCAAAACCTCTAGACAGGTAAAGTTGAACATACAGGAAAAGAAAGGAAAAAAGTCTACAAGTCTTCCACTCCAAAGGAACCCATAAGGAGTTAGCTCAGCAGTTAGCAGCACTGGCTGCCCTGGCCGGGGACTCAAGTTCAGTTCCCAGCACCCGCATGGTAGCTTAAAACCACCAGCGTGAGGCCCCAGTTCTAGGGAGCTGACACTCTCTTCTGACCTCCGTGCGCACCAGGCATGCGTGTGATGCACACCCGAACAGGCAGGCAAAACATTGATACGCACAAAATAAATAAGTCTAAAAAGGAATAAATAAATTTGAGCCTACAAATTTAGTCCTACAAAACACATGAAGAATCCTCCTACTGCGTGTAACAGCCGAGCGCATCAGCAGTTGGACCAGGAGCCAACCCAGAGGAAGCGAATTCAAGGAAGCAGCCTGCAAACATACCCAAGCGTGTTGAGGATGATTGAGTCATGAAGACTCAACTCTATCACGCAAGCGTACTTTCAAGCGGCACACAGCTCACTGCTGGAGCAGCTACCATTGGCTGAGCCCACCTACTCAGAGGACCAGAAACACGTGAGCCTGGTCCCCATGGCCCATTTCTACTGGGAGCGCGGGAGGTGGGGCATGGCCCTATCTCTCAGATTAAGGGCCTTTGAAGCTGTTGACTGGGCAAACATCAGCCTCTTCCTGGAATAGTTGGGGGGTGGGGTGTAACATCTGCTGGAGGTGGCAGAATTGGGCCCAGAGTTCTCAGTGAGGTGGGGCGGGGTGGGGGGTGGTAAACATTTCCTCCAATGTGCAGACACTGAAGAACCAACCTTGAGGTTGCAGCTGCATGATGTATCAAGATTGTGGCAGGTGCGCACGGCGGGGGGGGGGGGGGGGGGGGGGTGCATTCGTTCCCTCTGGAGATATGAAGGACAACCGGAGGCACAGGGCAAAATACAGTCCTGTTGTCAACCAGGATTGTCTGCCCCCGCGCAGTACCAGTCCCTATGGCCTCCTGCCTGAAGCAAACTCCTTTTCTGTGAGGTCCCTCTTTAAAGGATTAGCCTTAAGTAAGTTTTCCCTGCTGGCTTAGTAGCCGTGAATAAAACAGGAAGATTTTTTTTATTTGATTTTGGAAAAAAAAATGATTAAGTTAGAAGGCTCTGACCCAAGGAATGGTTTAATCCACTGATAAATTTAAACTGTGAATGGATTTAGGAGCCAGTGAAACTGGAAGGTGGGGCTTGGCTGTTAGAAGTCGGTCACCAAGGACACATCTTTGGGGGCTCTTGGCCCCTTCCTCTGACCGCTCTGCTCTGAACCCTGTCTGCTGTGATGTGAGCTATTCTGCCGGGTCCTCCTGCCATGGCAGACTGAAACCGTGAGTTATAAATAAATGACTCCCGCTTCACATGGTATTGCTGAGGTCTTTGGTCACAGCTAGGCAAAAGTAACTAATACACTAAGCCCTCCAATTCCCTCATGATCTGGTTTAGGGTGAGCACTCCCACACCTCACTAGCCCATTGGGGCTCAGCTCCATGTCAGGGTATTTGACGCTGGTCTTCCCCGGCCCAGAGGAAATAGCCTTCGGAGCTGCATGAATTCCCTCACCTCATCAAGGGCTCTACTCTCTCGTCCCTTCACCAGAGATGGCCTCCTGTCCTATGCAAACAGCCCTCTCCAGGCCCTATCTCTGTCCTTAGGAATCAGGAAGGACAAAATGACCTCTTAAGTAAATGTTGTTCATCTAATTGGTTACCCAGAGAAGACAGTATTAGAGCCTTCTCTCCCACGGGTACCAATCCCCAAAATTAATCTCTTAGTAAGTGCAAGACCTAACTGAAAAGGGAAATTTCTAAATTTTAAAAGGAAATGGGAGAGGAGGCTTGGGTATAGCTCAGGTATAAAGGGCTTAACCAATGAGCAAGCCCTGAATCCCACTCCCGGCACCACATAAACCAGGTTCCACAGTGTGCTCCTATAAACCTAGCGGTGGGTAGGGAAACCTCAGAGTCATCCCGGGCTACACAGACCCTATGTACATAAAAATGTAAAGGAAAAAAATGCCTTTTAAAATCACAATGAAGGGGAAAAAATATAAAACTCAATACTGACCATAAGACGAAAGTTTAGAAATGGGATGATATGGGAATTAAGACGCTTATTCAAAAATATATGCCGCAAAGAAAAGTAAAAATAAGCCACATAAATTAAATATTTTTACAATTTCATACATGAATACTGTTTTTACATCATTTTCCTTCTGTTCTTCTCCATTCATGACTTTTTCTTTTAGTATTGCTATTCACACACACATATGTGTACGTGTATGTGTGCGCGCATGCATGTATATATAACCCACTGAGTGTATTTCCTATTGTTTGGATGTACACGTGTTTAAGGCTGACCACTTGGAGCTGGATAACCTATCAGGGGGCTCATCTCCCTCTCTATGTAGGCATTTACTGCCCACAGGTCTTCATCTAGGAGTAGGGCCTAGTGAAATGTCTCCCGTCCGTATCTGAGTGCTGGCTGGCAGCAGGTTTCCTGGTCCTCTGGCTCGTACAAATTAGTCACATTTTAAAGACAGAGATAACTCACAGAAGTCCAGTGTTTAGTATCCGAGTGGAATAAAAAACAAGGCCTGTGCCCCGTAGAACAGGAAGCCAAACTACAACATCGTACGGCAGAGAACATCCAAAGCTTTTATTCACTAGTGTGAAGGACATTCGCTTTAAACAAGGCACAGGGTTTCCAAGAATTAAAGTCTTCATTCGTTCCAAAAATTAAGAAAGCTCTAGAGTGCTACAGTCGCTCCTGGGAGGAAGTGACATTGAACCAGAGACCTGAAAACTGAGAAGCCTTCCATCGAGAAGCTGAGGGAAGAACTTCTAAGAACTCCGTGTGAGGAGGCCTTGAGCTGGGAGGAACCTAGAGAAGGGCCATGTGGCTAACCGACCACAAGAAACAGTGTCTCACACTGTCAGAACGAGGTGGGGAGACAAAGAGAAAGAGTCTGTGTTGATGGACTGCCGGTGACATGCCTGTCTTAGCATGTCCCTCCTTACCTCCTTTATTCTCCATCTCACAGAGCCAGTAGCACCTAGGGGACATGAGACCTGAAGCTTATCCAGTCTTTCAGCTGTAAAGAATGGAATCCTGGGTTTTTTTGTTTTGTTTTTGTTTTTTGTTTGTTTGTTTATTTGTTTAGCAAAATGAATAGAATTGAAAGGCATTGTGCTAAGCCCATAAGATGAATACCACATGATCTCTCTCATACACGGAAGTTACAAATCTAGCTAGGTGCCAGGTACACACCTGTAAACCTAGCACTCAGCATGCTGAGGCAGGTGAGTGAAGATTTTGAGGCCACCCTAGGCTATAAACACTCACTAAAAAAAGAAAATATCAAGTAGTCACATGATGTGGAATCATGATTTCGAGAGTTTGGGAACAGGGGTCTTACAAGACGAAGGGAAACTGAATTTCAGGTTTGATCAATACGTGCATGAGTTGGACGATCACACTGGACCTCACTAATATGCACAATTAATACGTGTGAGTCAAAGTTAAATGTTTTTAAATTCCAAAATCACAAATTCAAAACAGTTGAGCCTGATACAAGTGAAGAACCCTGCCACAGGACCAAGCCAGACTTGTGGTAATGGGGAGAGCGGCAGCAAAGGACCCTGGTATGACTGTTCCTGTAATATCTCTTCACAGAGAGTGTATCTCCCACGATGACTATTAGGAAGTTCTGGTTGGGAACCTTGAATCTCTGTAGTGTCCTGTGCTTCCACAACCCTCTGGAGACACCATGTCCCGCCTGGCTTTCTCTATCACATCTAGTGGATTTGGTGGGTTTTGTTGTTTGTTTGATGGTTGTTGATGCTTTGGGTGTTATTTTCCTCTCCTGGCCTTGTGACCAAAGCAGGAAACAAGAAACTCAAGCCCTGTCCCCTTCCAAATCTGACAATGAAATGGATGCTGTGTATTGTGCGTCTGTGTCCATGCTATGCTATTGCGTGTCTACGTTCGTGCTATTCTGAAATTAAGGTATACGAAATAAGGAGATGAACACATACAGAGATATAGTCATCACTTCCCAGCTTCTTGGCTAACACCGAGTGCTGAGATGCGGCTCTATAAATACAAGGACAAGCTCCTTGAGGAAGGCGCTGATGCTTCCGTTTTCTCCCACCTTATCCACTAGCCATATGGAGTCCTGTGCTCATTAAAACTGGGAGGGACTGAATGAGAGAATGGTGAATAAATGGCTGTTGCTCCACCCAAGGGCCTGGTCATTTATTTGTTTCTCAATATCTATTGAGGACCTACTATACTTAAAGTTGAGTGCCCGAAAACAATAAAAAGCAAGGCATGCTTGTCCAGGAAACTGGGGGAAAGGGGGCTTTGGTATAGACCCAGGTCCTGGGGCAAGGTTCAGGAACATACCACTGGAGCTGAGCTGGTGGGTCAAAGGGAAACTGGGAATATCTCAGGCAGTAGAATCTGAGGTCCCTGCACCACTGTTTTTTGGAACTTGAAACCAGACTGGAGGAGAATTATGAAATCACAAATACTTCCTTACCACCTGACTGTTCCCTGGCCCTTCACCTCTTGTTTAACACACCCTATAACCACCCCTCTAAGCTCTAGCCAACATGGAACCAGGAACCGAATCTCTGGGCAAACTGTTGAGTTCCGAGGCTGGCACCCCTTCCAATCAATCAGAATCTCCAACAGTGAACACCAATCCAGACTACAGTGTGCTGAGGCCTTCCCAGCTCTAGGCCCCGTCTGCAGCTTCTTTTGCAGCAGCCTGACACATGAGGAGCCGAGAAGTCAAGCCCTAGGAGTTCTGTTGTTTTGACCATGGAAACGAAGGGGTCGGTCATTGCATCTACACCTTTAAGAACCACAACATTCTTCTGTTGATTTTTGGTAAGTTATTTGGTTGCCACTTTCTGTTATTGCAAAGGCAGAATTTAGCGTCTAAGCTTATGCCTCTGGAGGAAGCAGGGCAGGGTTCAACCTGTCTCAAATTTGATAACATCAGCAGAGTTCCTCTTTATCCCTATTTTACACCAGGAAACAGCCATACACAGACTCCACGCAGAACACCGGTGATGGCTTTCCTTAAGGCAAACATCTGCTAAGGCAGATACACATGAGAATGACATCATACTTGGAGCCACTCACTAATACAAGCAAACTCTGACTCTCACAACGAGAGTGAGAAAGCCAATCTTTCCCCATGATGACTCAGTGATTATATTAAAATATAGTTTCCATACCTTACTTTCTGCCATCAAACATGACTCTGCTTTCTCTGTTCTTAGAGAGACCGAGATGCTTGCAGATAAGAAGCTGAAGGAGCCGACCTGAAGACAAGATTACAGTTTAAGTCACAAGCAGACACCCTGATCTCTAACGCTTGGCAAAACACACTGTGAATTACCATTTAACGTCCCTATTTCAAAAGAGCTCTAGGGAGATATTTGAACCGAAAGCTGAAGGGTAGGCATGAGGAAAAGATCTCTGGCAGATGGGAGATGCTAGCAAGAGCTAGCTGATGGAGGGACCTGTTGACTCCATCCAGTATCCAGATTGTTCTGTAGACCATGTGGGGCTGCAGGACTCACAGGGCCTGCCCTGTCAACTTTGCCTTAGAAGAGGCTCTCTTCTTAGTCTGAGTGGGAGATGAAAAGGGACTAAAGGCAGAGGGACTAGTTAGGCAACACTCTTATAAAGATTGAGCAAGAAGTACCAAACACTGAAAACACTAAACACCACATAAAGTGCTGTGGGGGAACCCAAAGCGATTCCAGGAGCCAACACCTGCAAGACTTACTCACTGCTCCCAGGGATCTCAGAAGATGGAGGGTGGAGACGGCCTCCTGCATTCCGCAGCTGGCATGTCCACAGCAGAATGCAGGAGGAGAAACAGGTTTGGAAAGGAAGTTAGTAGCTGCCTTGTCGACGCACAGAGTTGGTCACCCGCGTAGGATGCTCACATCAGGTGAGCAGGTGGGTCTGGCACCAGGACAAAGGGCTGGCCTGGGAACAACACAAACATTTCTCAGTGACACTCCTGTCCCCACTTAATGAATTTTTTTAAAAATAGACATTGAAGAGGTAACTCGCTCAAACCTGTAGAGACTGCAGCTGTGGATTTTATCTAGCGCTCTCCTGCCTGGAGGCGTGAAGGAAGCACAAGTCACTTCCTGGGAGAGGCAGGAAGGGATATGCCCGCAGGGACCCGAGACTGTGGAACCCCACCTCTGCAGCCCCACATCCTCAGAGACAAACCGCTGGGGGGGGGTGGTGAGAATGAAACACCAGCTCAAGAATCACGTTTAAAACCTGCTCATTATTTCCTTAGACAAGCCACTTTCCCTCTCAGACTCTGCAGAACTGCAAAGCAAAATTGCACAGATGGCCCCATAATTCCAACACACACAAATAAGAAACTTATCTCTCTAATTCTTTCGTTATTTTGAAATGTTTTTTTCCCTTGCAGAATTGGAGATCAAATCAAGGGTGTTGCTCTTTCACAAGTACCTAACATAACCCTCAGCCGTTTTCTTAACCCTAAGGACTATTTCTTTTCTAAATACTTTGTTTTCTTGGCATATTACACGTATTGATTGTAAAATATGGACCAGGCAGTGGTGATGCATGCCTTTAAATCCCAGCACTCAGGAGGCAGAGACAGGTGGATCTCTATGAGTTCAAGGCTGGCCTGATCTACAGGTTGAGTTCCAGGACAGGCTCCAAAGCTACAGAGAAACCCTGTCTCAAAAAAAAAAAAAAAAATAGTAACAAGAGAGAGAGCTCAAAAGAGAAAATCAAAATAATTCCAGCAACAACCAGTAAGAGATGGCACCCTAAGGCCTTGCTGATTGCCTATGACCTCTAACTGTGCAAGTATTCTTGTGTCTCGCTCTCTGCCCTCTGCAGAGAAATGGAGAATGACACTCAGAACAAAGCATATCTGCCACCAGTGAGACAGAGCTCGGTGCTGCACAAAATTCCACCAACCCTCAGAGCAACACCGCAAGGGAGAGAGAGAGAGACCCATGTCTCCATTTTACAAGAAAGAACACCGAAACAAAGCAGTTTCAGGAACCCACGGCCACAGGAGCAGTAAAGAACAGCCCAGAACCCCAGGCAGCTTTCTGTGCTGTCTTCTTTTATAACATCTGTTCACGTCACCTTGAACTTTTCAAATACTTGCAGGCCACACTCTTACAAATGGCCTCAAGCTCTTGCCCACATAGTCCCTGACGGGTCTGCATTCTGTCTTCGCTGTTGTGGGGAGGGCAATAATTCATAGAGGTTGAACGTGCTGGTCAAAGGGTTTGCGCATCCTCAGCACAGTTGACAAATAATATCCACACAATTGGATGGACCTTCTTCCTTTTACAGTTTATAAGGGTTCCGCTTGTTTGCAAGCCTGTTAATGTTGAGAAGTGTCTTATTTGTACTGCGCGTCATTCGCAACTGAAGCTAGGAATGAAGTTCATGATTCCTGATGAAGTGGAAGGTTTTTTCAAGAGTCATCGACCATTCCACAACTCATCTGAATCAGCGTTTACACACCTTGGGGGCTAGGAAAATTAAGGGCAGGTGATCTGAGAGAAAGACAGTTCATTTCATTCACCTACCAACAATAAAAAGGCCATCACCTCACTCATACAGGGCATGTTCTAAACTTTCTGTGTATTAAAATGAATATAAACCAACAATTACTGGGCACCTGTAGTATGTTGAACACTTGCCCTAAATACCATAGGAACTACAAAAGGAGACACAGCATCATCACCCCAACAATTAAAAAAAAATAGTTGGAAAAGGAAACAAAACAGCCATACAAGAAGGTGTTTTAAACTTAATTGCCCTCTCATCTTGTTTTTCATGGACTGAGTTTCCATCTCCTTTTTGGCCTGGTTGGACCAACCTTCTACCACTGTTGTTAACCGTGTGTCTCTGTTCACATCACCTGGGAGCTCGGGGGCAGGGATGGCATCTTACTCATAGCGACGTCACATCAGGTCTGTGAGTGGTTTCATAACGCCTTCCTAATTATTCAGTGATGCACATGAGGGACAGGTTGTCATGTCCTCAGCCCACTCCCATGTTATTAGCTCAGTGCACACCCGAGAGCACAGGAGCATAGGCCAGATCCCCAGACATTATGTGATAGCAATAGACATCAAATTACCGTCAATGGCACTAACCCTCCGTCGGCCTAACCCCTGCACCCTGCAGAGTCAGAGCATTCCCATCTGACAGCTCTTGATGCTGCAGATTCTGAGGGATTAAGAGTTCTAGTTTTGACTGCTTATCACTTGTTGATGTCCACAACTCCCTGCCTTGCTTGGGAGTCCTAGAACACGTGATTATCACCAGAGTGCTTAGGAAAGGAACCCTCGGACCAAGTCCATTTCACTACCCTGTGTTGTAATAGTGTCCCGTGTCCTTCCCACCCCCATCTCTCCCATCAACTCAATTTGTTCAGGCATCTTCTGGCTCTGTCTCTCTGTCCTCTCAGAGCCACTTTGGCTCAGCCCCTTTGAGGTCTTCTCTCCTTTTCTCCCAGCCATGTCTCACCTGGCCTCTGATGTCCCCCCAAGTTTTCCCTTAAGTACTTACTAACGTGTTTCCTCTAGAACAAGCCTGCTAAGTAAACAATTCAAATTCAGTAAGTCCTCCACTGCTTAGAATGACAGAAACATCAGATAAGGAGGGGAGAGGGAAATGGGGGTCAAGGCAGGGTGGAAAGGACGGGCTCCTAAGGCCAGATTGGAACCCGACTTAAAAGTATAAGTAAGGGGATGTCAAGATGCTCAGCAGTTAAGGGAACCAGGGTCCCAGAACCCACATGGTGGCTCATAACTCTATGTAACTCCAGTTCCAGAGGATCTGACAACCTCTTCTGGTCTCTGAGGCCACTGTACACATGTATGTGTACATAGATATACATGCAGGTAAGACACACACCCACATAACTTTTAGAAACAAAGAACCTTTGTAAAGGTAAATGTAGTTGCGAGCTAAATACTAACATGAGCGGAAGTGGTTTTGCTCGATCACCTCTTTCCTTCTCTCTTCCACCTGAGGCCTTCAGTATCAGAGAAAGGCATCTGAAAGTTGCGAGGTGAGACAGGCAGGTCTGTGTGCCTTGTTCCTGGTCCCCTCTGAAGACGACAAGGGCCTGAGTTTCCAGGCACACACATGCTTCACATGTGACATCATCCCTCTTGGCTGTGGTAGATGCCCCCTCCCCCTTCTGAAGAAGCTTGCAACAGAGGCAGCACTAAGAAGACTGTGAACAAGGGAAGACCATCAGAGCAGAAGCCAGGTCCCAGGGGTGCGACCCTGGAGAAAGCGAAAAGCGTGGAAATATCGCGCCCCATGCCATAACGTGACTCAGTGGAAAATGAAGCTCTCTCACTGACACACTCACACACTTCCCCAGGTGCCAGCACGCATCATGGGCACCCCAGACCACACCAGCCCTGCACTAGACTCAGTATCCGTGTGACCTCAGAGGGCATCACTAGGCATTGTGTCTTCAGTCCTTCCTCCATCCAGTCCAGGTCGGGCCCGTGTTCTCCCTGCCCAGAATCACTCTCCATCGCTTTTCATTCTATATCATCTTTCCATCTCTCCTTCTCTAATGTCTCCTCATATCCTATGATTTGTTCCAGTTTACAGCACTTAAAAACAAGGACGGGAACTGGAGAGCTGGCTTCGTGGTTAAGAACACTTATTGCTCTTGCAGAGGACCCAGGTTTTGCTCCCAGCACCCACATGGCGGCTCACACCCATCTACAACTCCAGTTCCAGAGGGCCCAATGCTCTCTTTTGTCTTCTGAAGGCATACACATGCTGTACATGCATACATTCAGGCAAAATATTCGTACACATAAAATAGATAAATCTTTTTTTAAAAAAGCAAGTAGAACTGGACATAGTGTGCACACCTGTAATCCCAGTGTTCATAATGCTGCAGCAGGAGGATTGTGAGGGCAAGGCCAGTCTGGGCTAGATAACAAGAGCCTGTCTCGAAAATGTGTGGGTGGATGGATGGATGGATGGATGGACCAACAGACAGACAAGTGATGGATGGATGGACAGACAGACAGATCAAATACTTCAGAACTTCCCTTTGTGTGGGTCCCAAAGAAGAAGATGGAATGACGGAAGGGAGGTTGGGCACTTGGGGGCTGGCCCCAGTGTGATTCTGACCCCAGTCATCTGGAAAACTGCTCCACGGATCAGAGGCCCCTGTTTAAGGTGCTCTATGGATCAAGGCGCCTCTGCTCAATAGTCTTTGAATGATTACACTAGCTCATAATGGAGCTCCAGTACCAAGTGTGGAGGGGGGGTTGGGGGGGACGGCACTTCATCTTGTGTTCCAAAAGACAAATCAGCATTCCCCCTATTGTTCCCTTTCCACTTGAATGGCCTTCTCTCTTGGAGCCCCTCCTGCTTTGGGAGTCTCTCCTTCCCTTTCACTTACAATTAACTTCAACAGAGACGCGCTCAGCCCTGGAGTCTATGGGCTTCGTTCTTCGTCATCCACAGCACCTGATCGTGGGGTCGCAGTAGCCACACCCACTGTTTTCTGTCTGCTGCTACAGCCCAACCCCACTTCTCTTCTAAACCCACACCTGCTCTCCCCACTTCCCCCGCCTCAGTTTACCAGCTTGAGCCACCGCTGTCTGAACTCATAATCACTCATGGCATGGGTGTTTAACACCCACCACTGTCAGACGCACTGGAGAAATCCGATTCAGTAAACCTTATTGCTCACTCTCTCTGCCTTGAAGCTGCCCACCCTCTAGGAACTTAAGGCTACTCTCTCCGTCACTGCGGGGCCCTCTTGGAC
Source organism: Alexandromys fortis (assembly GCF_014885135.2). Taxonomy (NCBI): domain Eukaryota; kingdom Metazoa; phylum Chordata; class Mammalia; order Rodentia; family Cricetidae; genus Alexandromys; species Alexandromys fortis. The sequence continues at coordinate 6,365,369 of NW_026067973.1, forward strand.
ACTTCATCCGCTTGCTGTCAATCAGCCCATATACTGCTGCTTTTTTGTTTCTGAACAACTGCACTCCCTGTTGAAGTTTTCCTTGTTAGCGCTAACTCCCGGATTTATACATCCAGTTTGGAAATCCTTCCTGCGTGACAGATTTGCATAAGCGACTGTAAACTGTACATCCCTGTCATACTTGCCAAGGGCACCTCAAACTGAACTACCTTGTAAGGAACTCACAGTCTCCACCCTGGCCCTCACCGTGCTCCTCCTGGGATCTCTGTCTTACTCAGAGACACCACTCACTACTCACCCATCCAGGCAAACCAGACACCCTGAGTCATCCTTCGCTTCGCCTTCTGTCCCGCAGCCTACCACTAAGATCCGCTCTCTGAATAGCCCTATTCTTTCCGGCCCGTTCCCAGTCTTCCGCTCTCCCCTGACTATTTTGTCATCTCATCTGGAGTGCTGCCACAAGCTCCTCATTAGAACCCCTGGTTCCAGAGTTACGACTCCTACACCTGTTTCCCTAAACACAGTCGCCAAGGTGACCATCTGACCCCAGATCTGGAGATGTCATGTCCTTGCTTTCAAAACTCCCTACTGTCTGTGAACAGGATTCAAAATCGTTGGCGTGACCACCACGGCCTCCTGTGACTAGGTGCCCATTCATTCTCCGGCACCAGCACCAGCACCAGTCTCTCTTTGTCCCTAACATTTACCTGTCAGTCATTCCCCGCTCACACCGTGCTCGTCCACACTGCCACATGTCTCTCTTCAGGGACACTGTCCTTTCTCTTCCATCCTTCAAAACGGCCCATCTACTGTTTGTTCTAAGATGCATCACAGTCCTTCCTTGCTCTCCTGAGACCGTCTCTGCTTAGCTCTACCTCAGTGTCGGTCTGCTATTTTGAAATTACCTCTTGATGGACCTGTGTGCCAACATCAAACCAAAGGCTGCTGAAAAGGAGGATTTACCAGGGAGTATATTATGCCCTCAAAAAATGTGAAATTGAGTAATTCTCACAGCAAGGATGTGAGGTGGTGTCACCCACGAAGAGACCGAGTCTCTGCAGGACAGGGTGCTTTCCGGTCTAACCTGGGAAACATGAGCTAGGCATGAAGTCAGAAATGAAAGTAAGATGCCAGGGCCTGGACTCAGGAAGATGGTCTTGATGAGGGGTCTGACGAAAAGAAGGAAGATTCTAGCAAATGAGAGACTGTAGACTTGTGACCTTGGCATTGTTGGTTCCCTTTCTTTTTCTTTCTTTCCTTACTTCTTTCTTTCAAGACAGATCTTTACCATGTAGCCCAAGCAGGTCTGGCGCTTGTGATCCTCCTGCCTCAGCCACATGATACAAGCACGTGCCACCGTATCCAGCGAACCTTATTGTTTCTAGGTAGAACCCCGAGACACTAAACTACCAGACCAAGCCTACTCACCCCTAACTCTGCTAGATGCTGCCGGCTCAGATGCAGGCAGTGAGCCCACAGATATCCACCACTGTGAATCACAGCCGGCTTCTCCCTCGCTCCTTACTCAACCCTTGCATGCTGAGCAAGAAGACAATCATGTCTCTGACACAAGGAGATTCCTAGTACAGCTCATGACAGAGAGTGTCTGCAGATTCGCCAGGTGGTAAAAGATACACAGGAACATGTGCAGACAAGAGCCACCAACCTCCTACTTTTTTTTTTTTTTTTTTTTTTTTTTTTTTTTTTTTTTTTTTTTTTTTTTTTTTTTTTTTTTTTTTTTTTTTTTTTTTTTTTTTTTTTTTTTTTTTTTTTTGTTTTTCGAGACAGGGTTTCTCTGTGGTTTTGGAGCCTGTCCTGGAACTAGCTCTTGTAGACCAGGCTGGTCTCGAACTCATAGAGATCCGCCTGCCTCTGCCTCCCGAGTGCTGGGATTAAAGGCGTGTGCCACCACCGCCCTGCTTTCTCCTCCCCACTTTCCAGCAGCCTCCCTGTGCCACAGGAAGACAACAGAGGGGGCCAAGGCAAAAGGCTTAGACATCAGACAAGCCGAAGAAAGCTGAAGCCCAAGACCAAGAAATCGCAGGCAACAGCGTGATCAGGACAGCAGCAGGAGAGGTAGAGTCGATGACCCCGCACCTGCACACACCGGAACACTGCCCTTCCCTGCACTCCTTCCTCTGGAGGGCCTATGGTGCCTGCTTCTGCATGAGGAAGTCAAGGATATTAGGCTGGAATCATACCAACTAAGTAAAACTGAAACTATCATCTTAGTCTATGAAACATAAAAGACGGCTGGGAGTGGCAGGTCATCAGGGAGAAAGATAAGGTCCCCTTCTCTGGTAAACTCCAAGCCAAACACAGGTGAGTACCCTCCTCTCTGCCCTCACTTAATTCAACGGCAATCAAGTCAACGTCTCACCTCCTCAAGCTCTGGCTTATGCTTGCTTTAAAACCCACGGTCCTAGGGGCAGAGAAGGTGTTTCCTGCTGGGGCAAAGGGAAAAACCACAGATTCCCGAGGCCTGCAAACAGTCCTGCCCGCATTCTTCATTCACCAGTGGAGACTTTCAGAGACTGTCCCACCCCCCCTCAGATAATGGCCTTTTGTTGACCGGTTCACAAGGAAGTGGACCCTGTTGTCCTCCTTTCTCCCCTCCCCTTAGCCAACTCCACCCCATGTCAGCTGCACTAGAAGGCACCAGAAGGGTCAGCCACCTCCGGGTGTCTGTGAGGAGTACATGCAGTCCTGACTCACCTTTCGTTGCTCAAGAAGGGAAAGAAGCCTGGGAAACTTGGGGTCCCGCTCCAGAGAAGGAATGGCAGCTTGCAGGCACTGACTCGGAAGATTCTCTCCTATAGTAAGACGAAAAAAAAAATCATTGAGCATTTTCTCCTTGCATTTATTATCTCATTAAAAGTCCCCAACAAACACGCAGTGGGACATCCCATTGTGCCCACTTGGTAGAGGAAATAGGATCATGAGCTGCTTGGAGGTCACACAGGTAACAAACGGAACCACAGAGACACAAACACACACCTTCTCCACTTGAGAGAGCTGGCTGAGACCAAGCACTCAGGAACCACCCTCTTCCTTAGCATGGACGATGATGGTGCTCCCGGTACCGGAACTCCTCGTTCCCATCAGAGTGCGAGCCTCCCAAGGCTAGAAACCACTTTCTGATGGTGTCTTGGGAGTGATAGGAAGAACACAATGCAGACTAACTGAAGCATATTTAATATGTGTGATTTATTGTGAAATATTTATATTTCACCAGCTAATATCAAATACTATTTTTCCTCTACAGCGAGGTTTCGTGATCTCAGCATTACTGACATTTTAGGACAAATCTGTCTTTATCAAAAGGATTGCTCTGTGTTCTGAGACACTCTGACCTCTACCTCTTAAATGCCAGTTGTACCCTCAGACACCCCATATATGACAGCCTCAAATACCCCCAGACATTGCCAGATGCCCCACAAAAAGTCACCCTCACAATTGAGCACTTCTGCTCGAGAGTAAACAAATAATTGAATAAAACAGCAAGAAACTGCTTCCGTCTCTGCTCAAATAGCCATTATGGTAGTTAGTCAGCGAGAACTCCTGTGAGCCCTCCTCAGCGCCCAGAGCACTCAGAAAGCCCAAGACAAATCTTCCTGTTGTCCCAGACCAAACAGGGAATTTCACAGCGGGGATGTCACCAGCCAGAGGGACTGTGTAGTACATCGGCCTGGGTTCAAATCCCAGTGCTTGTCTGTAAAGAAGTGGAGCAGAAATAAGCTCCAAAACTGTCATCCCTGTACCCACCACCTCCTCCCGCTTGTCACCGGACCCTTGAAGCCATCAGGAACGTCTGGTTTGTTTGGGTCTTTTCCTACCATCCAGAAGGTGAACGTGAACTAAGTCAGAATCTCTGGCTTATAGCATAACTATTGATATACCCATCATAATAAACTAGCATATTATCTTTCATGGAATTGTACTGAAGCCAAAAGTTGATAGTATAGTTTTTTGTGTTAATTCTAAAAATTTGATCTAACATTAACTGTTTCCTACTAGTAAATTATAAATGAACTATGTGAATCAGTACATCTCCATCTGACATCTATCATAGTCTCAAGATAAAAATATTTCATTAAAATGTCTGTATCCTTGTGTGGCTATAGATAGATAGATAGATAAATAGATAGATAGATAGATAGATAGATAGATAGATAGATAGATAGATAGATAGATAGATAATAGATAGGTGTAGATAGATAGATATAGATAGATAGAGATAGATAGATAGATAGATAGATAGATAGATAGATAGATAGACAGATAGATAGATAGATAGATAGATAGTCTTATGTATTCCTTGTGTACATGAGGATGACCTTGAACATTTAACCCTCCTGCCTTACCTCCCAAGCAGTGCTGGGACCATGGGCCCGCACCACCATGGTCAGTTTATTTATTTGCTTAGAATCAAACCTAGGGCTTCTTAAGGAAGCTCTCTACCAACTGAACTATATCCTCAGCCAGAATGTGTAATGATTAGTCAAAAATGTTATGATATTAATGAGTAAAGATAGACATGGGTTATATGGTGATGGTTATAAAAAGCAATGCTTTAAGTGCATCAAAAACTATGTTTTAAATAAACATTTATTTTAAGAAATTATTAAATATTTTATGTTATTTATAAAAATGTATTGTTTAAGTAGTAATCTTCAACCAAAGGACATGTTCAAAATATGACTGTTGTGCAGTATTAGTTTAAGATGTATTACATTCATTTTTGCTGTGAAGCTGTGTTACTTCGCCTGCCTAAGACACCTGATTGGTCTAATAGAGAGCTGAAGGGCCAATAGCATGGCAGGAGAAAAATAAACGGGGCTGGCAGGCAGACAGAATAAAAGGAAGAGAAAAGAGCAAGGAGCGAGAAAAAGAGGAGAGGAGGCCACCAGGGGCCAGTGATGGAGTAAGAAGGGAAGAAAAACATACAGAATAAAGAAAGGTAAAAAGCCCAGAGGCAAAACGTAGAAGAAGAAAAATGGGTTAACTTAAATTAGAAAAGCTAGCTAGAAACAAGCCAGGCATGCATAAGTGGAATAAGTTCCAGGAATAAGTCTCCGTGTATCTATTTGGGAGCTGGGTAGTGGACTCCCAAAGATTAAAAAATAAAAAAATAAAAAAAAATATGACTTTTAAATCTGTCTTTCTCAATATTTGGGGAAAGAGTACTACCGATAATTTTGAAGTTAGTGTATCAGTAACAAATGACACACACAGCAGGACCGCAACTGTGCACAGGTGTCAGGAAAGAAGATGCTGTCCTCTGTTCTGGCTTGCAGGGGAGATAAGCTGCCACGCACAGTGACAGCATGTGGGTACAGCCACACAGTGTTAGATTTCCTAGGGGAAATCACAGTTGATTAATAGCAATCACCCGCAGCTTGTAAGTCAATAAGATGAATCTGAGGGTCCTCCTGTGGTTCAGTTCATCAGATGATACTAGCAAAGATGGTTTGGGGCTGGGCTCAGGGCTAATTTTCATAGCCAAGTTGGGTTACCACTTGTAAGTGTGTGTACGTGACATCATTCACCTCATGGGACCAGGGTTTCTTTCTCTCTTCTTCTTCCAGAGCCAGCAACAGCACCAAACACAGAGACATTTGGTGAACACTTGACACATGAGTCCCATTCTTCCCTTGAGTCCTTATCCTTTCTTACCTTTCTTCTCCCGACACCCTGACTTTGGTACTTTTTAATCTGGTGTTTCTCGAAGATATTCAAACACCACCTGTCCTAGTAAGGGTTTCTGTGATTAAACCACCCTGACTAAAAGCAACCTGGGGAGGAAAGAGTTTATTTCAGCTTAACAACTCACTGAGGGAAGTCAGGGCAGGAACCTGGAGGCAGGAACTGAAGCAGAAGTCATAGAGGAACACTGCTTACTGGCTTGCTCTCATGACTTGCTTGGCCAGCTTTCTTATACAACTCGGCGCTGCCTGCCCAGGGATGGCACTGCCCACGATGGGCAGAACCCTTCCACATCAATCATTTATTAATCAAGAAAACGCCAGATAGACTTATCTATAGGCCAATTTTATGGGGGTGTTTTCTCAATTAAGAGTTCCTCCTCCCAAACGGTTCTGGCTTGCGATAAGTTGACAAAAATCTAACCAGGAAACTGGATAGATTAGGGCATTAGAGAATCGATAAACTTTTCAAGAATTGGAATGAGGAAAACCCCATGAGAAGTTTACTTTCTTGATTGTGCGGCTAAAGAGGAGTATCCATCATGACCTTGTTAGACTACCCTGCTAACCCACAGCTCATCCGGGAATCCCAAGGCTCCCACAATGATCAATCTACCAGGGATTTTCTCACTACGACGCCTTCTGCTTAGACAGTAGGGACAATACTCAGAGTGTCTTGATAAAACACTGTACCTTTCGGCAGAGCTGAAAAAGGAGCTTTGCTTTTCCAGTGCTCCGCACAGGTTTGCTCAGCTCTCTGCAAGGCGCCACAATGGGCAACTCTTGTCCTCTTGCCTCTCATGGAGAAGGCCTCACAGAACTAATTGGCCTTGGAGTGTCCAAGCACCCACCCCCACCCTAACTCTTAATCCCCTGTGGGAGACACCTATTCTCCTTCCTCTTCTCTTTGGAGACAGGAAACACGGAGCTGTGACTTCTCTTGTCTTATTTCACTTCCTCATCTGCCAACCCACTCTCACCTGACCGCCAGAGTCTTCGACACTTCGGTGTCTGCCTAAAATGAATGAAATCAACTTCTGCTTTAGGGAAGGCTGTGGAGTCTAACCCTGGGAAGCCACTCAGACGGTGAATATTCTTCATGAAACACGGCCTTCAAGTTCTTCCTCAAGCACCACCCGTGGCTGTTTTTGCCATAGCAACACAGGGCACTTCCAAACAATACAATGTAAGGCAAACCTTTTTTATTAGATTCCTGGTTTCTAGACTGTGGATATCAAAGACCCAGATATGGCATATGGCACCATTTTTTTTTATTTTTCCAAGTAAGGATATTAAAAAATAAACAGTTGAAATAAGGGAAAAAACATCCACAATAGATATGATTTCATTTAAAAAGGACATTCAGACAAAATATCAAAAAACTGAGGTTAAGTATCAAACAGTTAACCCTAAAAACATACATGCAAGTAATGTATGAACTCAACAGGTTATATTTAAGAACATATACACATATATGAATACATATTTCCATGCAATAATAATTGATGAAAAAAGAGGCCATGAATTTGAAGGAGAGAGGGGAGGGGTATATATGAGGGTTTTGAGGGAAGAAAGGGGAGACATGTTTTAATTAAATTATAATTTCAAAAATAAAGAAACAGGAAAACTGGGGTGAACAAGATGGCTCAGCGGGTAGAGCTGACTGTCATCAAAACTGATGCCTGGAGTTTGATTCCTAGGACCCACATGGTACAAGGAGAGGATAAACTCCTTCCCAGGTTGTCCCCTGATCTCCACATTTGTGCCATGGTATGTGTGTCCATCCAGATACATACACAAATAAATGCAATAAAAATTTAAATATCAAAAAACTTCACTGCGGAGCCTGTGTGATTACTCAACCACGATGCCTGAGGAAACTCAGATCCAAGACCAGCTAATGAGGAGGGAGAGATGAGACTTTTGCCTTTCGGGCAGCAATTGGCCAGTTAATGTTATCGATCATCAATATTTTCTATTTAAACAGATTTTTTTGTGGGAACTCATTTCAGATTCATCAGACATTCTGGATCACATCAGATATGAAAGCTCGACAGACCCCAGCACCTAGACTTCTGGGAAGGAGTCACACATTAATCTCATTCCCCACCAAGATGTTCAAACCCTCACTACCATGGATTCTAAAACTGGAGTGACCAAGGCCAATTGAGTTAATAACCTTGGCATTACCACCAAGCCTGGAACCAAAGCCTTCACTGAGGCTTTGTGGTCTGGTGCAGACATCTCTGATTGGGCTGTTACGTGCATTTATTTGCTGGGAAGATGACTGTGATCATCGACCAATGATGAGCAGTATACCTGGGACTACTCAACAGGGGACCATTCACAGGAGGACCAGCACTGGAAACTCTATGGGTCTTGGATCTAAAGTTATCCTGCATCTTAAAGAAGACCCAGACTGAGTACTGGCAAGAAAGAAGAATAAAGGAGGTCCTGAAGAAACATCCTCAGGGGCTTAGCTGTCCCATTTCTCTTTTCAAGGAGAAGAGCAAGAAGTCGGTGGTGATGAGGTTAAAGAAAGGGGTTAGGGGATAGGAAGAAGAGGAGGAGGAAGAGGCCATCTGAATTAAACCTGAAGGAGGAGGAGGAATGAAGGAAGGAAGGAGGGAGGATGGAAGGAGGAAGGTGACAGAAGAATATGGTTAAGGAGAAGTGCCCTGAGAAGAGGAACTCAAGAAACAAACCCCAGGAGACAAGAAATTCTGCGGACCGTGAGGTGCAGGCTGCAATAACCTGACCTGCAGGAGCTGGGAAGACCCTCTGGAGGCGGGGCTGGTTGTTGTTGTCGAAGGACAAATGGAACCCTGAGCGCTTCTTTTTGTCCCAAGATGTGCTCCTTTTGATCCATTTGAAACAGAAGAAAAAAGAACAACACTAAGTTGTGTGTCCACAGAATTCCACGGTGGGCAGTGGTGAGGAGCCGAGCCCCCAGAGCCTGAATTGTACTGGAGGAATGGTGGGTTCTCAGGAATTCCCTCTAAGAAATTCCCACGGAATGTTGCAGGAAAGGGAAAATTTTGAAAACTGTCAGAAAGAATCTGATGGAAAAGAAAAATAAATGTTTAGAACTGTCCATTGAAGTAGGCGAAGACAAAACGGACTATACAGACTATACGTTGTATGCGCATTTCTCTAAAGCTTTCTCTGAAGCGCGGGATTCATGGAGACTCCTAGAGCGGAAGGTTTGGGAGCTGCATTCCTGCCTCCGACTGCGCACCTGAGCCTGACGATGGGCTGGTTTCTCCTGAAGACCACTGCACCAGAATGAAAGAAAATCACAAGCATGCCTATTTTATCTCAAGGCTATCACGGCCACTGTAGAATGAGCCTGAAACCGTGGCTTAGAAGAGCTCTGTGGATCCCTGGTGAGCAGCGTGTTCAACACCTGGAGAAATCGAAAGGGTACGCATCAGAGTCTGTCACCGAAGAGGGCTTGGGACTTCCAGAAGAGGAAGAAGGAAATAAGGAAAAGGAAGATAAGAGGAAGCATGAGAACCTCTGTGCCTCTTCTCCACAACGCGCAAGATCACGGTGAAAAGGAGAAGGCCACGCCAGACTTAGACTCCGCAAGCTTTGTGTCTGTGACGGGGAGAGTGGACACAGACTGACCCGGGCAGCCATGGTGTTGAAGTAGCTCACAGGCCAGACACCCGCATTTCCAAAGCTAGATACACCATCAGGTCCTTTGCCATCAGGGCTGTCCACTGCAAAGTCGGTGGAGTCAAGGCAGAAGAAAGGCCTGAAGGTTCAGGTATATGAGTTATAGAAAAATAACTTCTTAGATGCTGGAAACTCTGCTTTTAGGATTCAAGAACACATTGACCTGGGCATCAAATATGACCCAAGCATTGGGATCTACACCCTGGACTTCTTCTATGTGGTGTTGGGCAGGCCAGGTTTCAGCATTAAAAACAAAAAGCCAAACATAGAATCAGCAAAGAGGAGGTGATGCACTTGCTCCAGCAGAATTATGACAGGACATTCCTTCCTGACAAATTTTATCCAAAAGGTCAATAAAATTTTCTCAGAAATGAAATTTAAAAAAAAAAAAGATAGAAAAGAGAAGTGGAGAATATCTCCGCACAGTTGCCAAAGGCCTTGTGGGTGGGGGAGATAGAAACAGAGATTATGTCAAACTGGTGACATTCCCATGTAGTACTGTCACCGGCTCGCATGGGTGGACAGCAACAATGGGTACCCAGGAGGCAGAGAAAGCCTTGGAGATGCACCCTGACGGCTCTGTTATTGAGATCTTAAGGCAGAGGCGGACAAGCACAGTCTGTGAAGGACCCCATCATCTTGCTGTCTGGAACTTCATTCTCATCTTCCGGCTTCAGTGAGGAGGGTCTGAAGACCTCTACTGACAGGCTCCACAGGATGGTGGGGACAGCCCACAGACTCACTGTGGACGACTGAAGGAACAGCAGCCCTTGAAGAAAATGACAGATGGGGTCTCACCAGGAGAAACACGGATACCCATGTTTCACACTTATCTTCACTCCTTCTGATGACACATTGCCCAGGATGCTTTGTGCTAGCAGGCTAAGGTTCTCTGAGGCCTGATAATTGAGACATAGAGAGGATTTCTTTCTATCCTCAGGTGATACTCCTTGCCTTAGGCCATACAACAAAAACAGAAATGCTTTTTCCAGTTTTGCCTTGGCTTACTTAATTTATATATATAAAAAAATCTTTAGTTTATTTATTTATTTAGAATTTTATACAATATATTTGACCACAGTCACTCACCTCCTTTGTAAAACCTTTTTGGTAGACTTTTATTTTATGAGCATGTACGCCTGCATGCATGTCTGGGTACCATGTGCATGCCTGGTACCCACAGAGGTCAGAAGGTATGGGGTCCCGGAACTGGAGTTATATAGGTAGTTTTGAGTCACCCTGTGGTTTCCAGACCCTTCACTGTAAACTTTAGTGTAAGGTCTTGCTTACCTCATAGTCCAAAGTGTTTTCATAGAGATAGATTTCTTGGTGGGTCAACTATTTTGTCACAAAAATGTTCTGAGATACACCTTAATTTTTAGAAAAAAAATTAACTTGAAATGGCTTGCGTTTCATCCTGTAGGATCCTCTTGTTAAATCTTCCATCTCCTGTGATTAATTTAGCATGAATTTGTACTCTGGGAGTAAGTTAAACTGAAACAAGTTGGTGGGAGGAACTCCCCACAGCTTCTCTTCCACAGTAAAGTGTTAGGGAACCGAACCCTAACTTCCCCACAGTGTAAAGCTGAATGAGAAGTAACTGAACCAAGCTTGTGAATGAAAATGTCTTGTCCACGTCCATTCCACTTTAAAAGGTAAATACGGTGAGTTTTTAAAGGGGGGAGGGGGCAGAGAAGCCAGAATTAAACGCGGTCAATGGTTGTCAGCTCCAAACGAGCAGAACACATTTTGCTTTCTTTCTAAAATCACCATTTTGCTCTTGTTCCTATCGTTCTACAAAGACAAGTGAAGAATTCTCCAGACTGTCTCTGGGTGCCATGGCCAGCCTGGAGTTTGATGATTGACTGTAGTGTCCCCCTTAACAAACCAGGGACCCCTAACATATACCCGCTCATCAAAGTACAGCATCAGGTACATCCCACTGTATGCTTAAAGCACACTCACATAAAATGAAGACACTGACGCGAGCAGATAGATCCTAGAGCAACAACTGACTGCTCTCACAATAAACTTTAAGGCCAACGAACAGCACGTAGGCAAGACAAGAGTCTCAGATGTACTGAAAAGCACACACACGGCAAACTAAAATATGCTGTATTTTGGCTACATCAGATGAGAGAATGCTACACAGAGCAAACACATGCTAACTAACCAGGAAAACTGTACAGTATGGAAGCTATTTAGTATGGGACCCATACCACAGGGGAGCTATATAATATGGGAACTATACAATATGGGAGCTATATAGTATGGAAGTTATACCATAGAGAATCTATACGACATGGGATCTATACAGTAATGGGGCTACATCATAGAGAAGCTATATAGTACAGGAGTTAGAAACTAGAGGAGCTATGTAGTATGGAAGCTATATAGTAGAAGAACTCTGGCCAGTAGGAAGAGGCCAGGACCTGATGTGGAATTCCCCTCTGTATGCTGTGAATACCATTAGTTAATAAAGAAACTATCTTAGGCCTGTGCAGGGCAGAATAGAGGTAGGCGGGGAAAACTAAACTGAATGCTGGGAGAAAGAAGGCAGAGTCAGGAGAAGGTGGGTAGCCCTGCCAGAGACAGATGCCAGATGGAACTTTGCCAGTAAGCCACAGCCACGTGGCAATACACAGATTAATAGAAATGGGTTAAATTAAGATGTAAGAACTAGCCAATAAGAAGCTAGAGCTAAAAGGCCAAGCAGTGATTTAATTAATATAGTTGCTGTGTGGTTATTTCAGGGCTGAGAAGCAGGGAACAAACGGTCTCCTAAAACAAGGACCCATGTACTTTCATGCTTGGGGCAAGTTCTTTCATCTTTCTGTCCTGTTTCCTCAATCCTATATGAAGGAGCAACATGAAAATGATTTCTCAGGGGAAGATGGGGCTAAACTTCCTAATGAGACATCTAATAGTAAACTCTGTTGGGCAATGAGAAGGAAGATCTGCATCTTTTAGAAGGCTGGCCACCGTTACCCCTGAAGCCCAGAGGCTACCCTCGGGACCATTAATACACCACTGTACGGCAACAGTCAAAGGCGCAGTCAAACCAGCATCTAGGGACTAGATGGTTGAGGCTCTCTGCTTCCTTCCCCTTTAGCCCTTCTCCCTAGAGTGAGCACAGTGACCTGACAAACAAACAACCCAACCATGGAGAGGGCCTCACTTTATAGCAAGCATGCTGCATTATTGCCTTTAAACCTGGATACCATCCTCCCGCAAATGTGGTATTCTAATACGAATCAGACAAAAGGCTGGGGCAGGTTAACTGAAGCCTTTTGGCTTCTCAGGCCCATGCTCTTAGCCACATCATGGTCACAGTTTTGACATATTTAGGAGACAAGATCAAAACCCCAGGGCTCCTCAAACCAGCAATCCCTGCCTCCGACCACTTCTGGTGAATTCAAGTGACTTCAGACTTTAACCTTGGAAGGACAAACACTGTTGCTTCCCTGATTGTGGTCTTTCCCGCAGGGACCAGTGAAGGCCTACAGCAATTGGTAAACTTTCTATAGAACAAAGAGGGAAGGAGGAAGAGGGAAGAAAGGAGGAAAAGAGGAAAGGTGGAAGGGTGAGAAAAAGCAAAATAACTTGTTTAAAACATTTAAGATATTCCTCAAAACAATTCACCTATAGCTTTCATTTAGGATTCATAAAACTATCCAGAATTAGGTTTTATTATCTCAATTCCCAGAAAAAGAGACTTAAGCTGGAGGGGCAGCTCAGGGTAAGGCCCCACACGTAGCGAGCTCAAGGCATTGGGTTTAACTCCTAGTCCCTACTTCATCCAACAAGAACATGGAGACTAAAGTTTAAAGAGGTTGGGGAAAGTCACTGCTATGAGCAACACTGGATACGAAGCCCTGTAGTGGTCCATGCTCCAGCTCCCCTACATAGAGAGCACAAAGTATAAATAAAAAAATGCATATTGAGATGAAATCCACAGGTCTTAAAATTCATGCTGATGGTCTTTGCTGATTCATCTCAGGGTTTCAATGTCCTCACCACTGTTTCCAGAATGCTCCCATCACTTCTAGAGAAGCAGCAAACTAATTAGCCCTTGCTTCCCTTTCACACCTTCCCCTAGGCCCTGGCAACCACTTCCTGCATCTGCAGACTCGCCTGTTCTGGACACTTCGCATGGTGAGATCATTCAGTATGTGGTCTTCCGTGCTGGCCTGCTTTCACCGAGTTTCATCTAGCCAAGGTTTCTCCACTGGCAGTGGGTGAATCAGTACTTCAGTCCTGCTTTTAAGTAATAGTCTATTGCAAAAAATATTCCGCATTTTGTTTACTTATTCATTATTTATCCAAAGTTGATTTGGAGCTACTAGGAGTAGTGCTTCTATGAGCAAGCATGCAGAGATTTTTGCGGGGAGTTGAGGTTTTTATTCCCTTAGGTAAACACTCAGGATTGGAGTTCCTGGGCCATACAGTAGTGAGTCTATGTTTAACTGATTAAATGCCAAACATTTTCAAATGGCAGCCGCATCATTTGATATTCCTGTTGGAAATGCATGCGTGTTCCGGGGAGGGTCTCTAGATCAAGCCAACAAGAGAGTCATTGTTACCCATTTTTGGGGATTACAATCTGTGCCCAAATCCAGGTCCAGCCACCCATCCTCACTAAGGCAATATAAAGAGCCACATTAAATAGCACAAAGCAGAAAGGATGTTTTCTCCCTGGGACCACACTGGGACCAGACTTGAGGGGTCAGTGAATCTCCTTGTCCCTCCTGCCAATGTGGCCACATTAGACCAATCCCCTTTCCTTGTTCTCCACTTTAAGTTTTTTTTTAATTGGCTTATTGAAGGCAGGTGGCCAGATCTGACTTGGGTCCCAGGTTGTGACTCCCTGGGTTTGGCAACACTATTGTGTTGTCTGTAGTGTAGGATGACAGTGAGGTTTTCATTTGCATTTCTCTAAGGACTAAGGCTGCTGCGTGTCCTTCCACATGCATATGGAACACAGCCATTTCTTTAGAGAAAGTATTCAAACTCTGCCCATCTATACACACACACACACACACACACACACACACAGTATTTCTATCCATAAATGTTTTCTCTGATTATGTGGGCTATCTTTTTACTTTCCTTTATAGTGCCCCCTTTGATAAACAAAACATTTTAGTTTTGATAAAGTCTAATCTATCTTTTTCTTTTTTGGTCTTGGGTAGCAAATCTAAGCAGCCATTATCTCAACCAAGGTCAGAAGGTTATGCATTTTCTACAAGTTTCATAGTTACATTTAAATCCTTGGTCCGTCAAGATTTTATATACGGTCCAACCTCATTCTTTTGCATATGGATCTCCAGTTACTAAAAACATTTGTTAATAATGAAAACATTGTTCTTCCTTGTATTGCTCCCTTTGTTAAAACATCAGTTGGTCAGGGCTGGGTAGGGTAACTCCATGGTACAGCTCTTGCCCAGCATGTGCAGAACCTGGGGATAAGGCTAAGAAGCAGAAAACACTGAACTGCTCGCCTGCTCTTCAACAGAGGGCTTCCCCTCCACTGGTCTATACGGCTGAGCAGGCCATTCCCACCCTGTCTCATCACAGCTTTGTAGTTCAGTTTTAAAATCAGAAAGTGGGCATGCACACACTGCTTTCGTTCTACAAGATCGTTTTGGAGATTCTGGGTTCTCACAGTTTTCAGTATATAAATCTTTCACGCCTCTTGTCAACGTATCCAGTTGAGCAATCTTGAAGTTTACTGATCCTTTGGGCAGCCAGTTGCAATTTGCTGTCCAGTGTTATTCGTTTTTAAATGACTTATTATCAGGGGCTGTCTTAGTCACCGTTCTCCTGTTGTGAAGAGACACCATAGCCAAGGCAACTCTTACAGAGGAAAACGTTCAGTCGGGGCTGGCTTACAGAGGGTTATCATCCCGCCAGGGAGCATGGTGGCAGAAGCTGGAGAGCAGCTGACAGTTCTGCATCCTGATTGGCAGGCGGGAAGACAGAGACACTGGGCCTGGCTTGGGTATTTGAAACCTCAAAGCCTACCCACAGTGCTACACTTCCTCCAACATGTAATCCCTGGCAAATAGTACCACTCCCTAAGGAGCAAATACTCAATGATATGAGCCTTTGGGGTCATTCTCATTCAAATCACCACAGGGGCTACCTGTGGTGGTGTGTGCCTTTGATTTCCCCACATAGGAGGCAGAAACAGGTAGATCTCTGTAAGTTTGAGGCCAGCCTGGTCTACATAATAAGTTGAGGATAGCCAGGGCTATAAAGTAAGATTCTATCTCAAAAATAATTAGCAATTTAAGTTATTTATATTTATTGGGTTTTTTGTTTGTTTGTTTGTTTGTTTGAGACAGGGTTTCTCTATGTAACAGTCCTGGTTGTCCTGGAACTCACTCTGTATACCAGACTGGCCTCAAACTCAGAGATCTGTCTGCTTCTGCCTCCCAAGTGTTGGGATTAAAGGCGTTAATTTATTATTGAAATGTTAACTGCAGAACTTCCTTTTGGTTCTCTGGTTTTTTTAAAACCATATCTGTCTCTTATTGTTACTTTTTATTTGATGAGATACAACTTTATGTACCTTCCTTTAATATTTTGGACACATTTCCTAATTCTTCAGATATATTAATCTACTAAATATAACAATTGGATTTTCTCAATTACAGTTTCAGTTTCCTGAGAAAGTTTCCCTTCTTTATGGGCTGGCTGTAGGATTTTTGTGGTTGTGTGTATGGATTCTGTCTGTTTGTCTATCTGTTTTTTGGCGCTGGGAACTGAACTCAAGGTCTTGTGTGTATTAGGCATGCTCCCCATCAGTAAGCTCCACGCCCTGTCGCCCTGTCCCTGTCTCCGAACTCTTTGTTGAAGACTGAACATTCAAAAACAATGATGTGGCAGCTCTGGGTCCCAGATTCCTCCCCTCCCTGCAGCTGTTGTGTGTTGTCTTTGCTGCTGCCGCTGCTGCTGCTGGTGGTGGTTCCTGAGTTTTCATGAACGACAGTAATTTCCTTCATTCTTTTAATCAAGAATGCGCCCGGGCTTCGCTGAGTGCCCTCCTCCCTCTGCGTTTTGGACATGACTTCTGTGGCCAGCTGGGCAGTTTTATGACTCTCCCCTTGGCCTTCTCTTCCTGTTTGTGACAGTCTCAACAGGTGACAAAGCTGAGAGGGGTTTCCTGGTCCTTTCCTTGTCACTGCAGAACCTCGCCCAAACATCTTAGCTTCCCAAGAATTTGCTCAATCTCTTGATCCCAAAAGAAGTCACTGCCTCAAGACAATGCTTAAAAATCCCCACTGACCATCTGTGACCATCACCCTATTCATACGGCTGTTCATAAAGAAAGTTCTGAATGCAGTCAAAAAAAAAAAAAACCTGTAAGTCCTAAGAATGCAACTTTACAAATAGATTTCAGAGAATCACAGAGACGATAATCCCACCTGAGAGGCGGCTATTTTGGAAGACTCCAAACCCATGCTGGCTCCTTCCATCAGTTACTAGTTTTCTGGTCTCCACAATTGTCAAAGTAAATCTGTGCTTTTCTGAGCCCCCCGTGGAGATGAGGTTAAGCTCAAATACCACTGCCATCAGTTTCCAATGATACCCAACTACTCTTTTTTCCTTAAGTACATGTCTCCAGATTATTTGAAAACCTTTGGTTAATGTCTCGAGGTTTGTAAAAAGCAGATTTTGATCATTATTGCCGATATTCTCACTGCTGAACAGATTTCTTTTCGACGTCCTCGCCCCAAGATGCTGTGTTTCTCTTGAAGGAACACTTAAAAGTGTTATTGTGGTTCAGATCCTGTAAGACCTTCAGCAGGTAAAGGGTGCTTGACACCAAGCTTGATGGCTTGGTTCGAGACCCAGAGCCTACATGGTGGACGGAAAGAACAGATCCCTGCACACATGGGGAAGAGAGCATATACAAATTAATTAACTAAAAATTTCAGAACTATTGCCTTGGCCCAATAGTATTTTTATTCCCTTTTTACTACAAAGTAACCCACTCTTTTCCCCCTCATCCCCTTCAGTGAGTAAATTACAAAATTTTAGGGGAGCTGGGGATATGGGGGAAAAATCCAACTTTTAAAAATAATTTCCCCATGCTCTGGCACTATGGAGGGAAGTTTCAGGAACAACGTGGATCTAATCTGTTTCTTCCCAAATAAATAAATAAAAATACAAGGGAAGTGCCTCAGCTGTGCAGGAAGCTCTAGGTTCAATCCTGGTGCCATATACACTGGGTGTGATGGTGCACCCCTGTAACCCCCAAATCTGGGACGTGAAGTGTGAGGAACAGAAATTCAAGGCTGTGGGCTGCAGCCATGACCTGGCAGTTCAGAGCTCATAGTGTTCTTGCAGCACAAGGGAGGTCCACTCCCAGAAGCCACGTTATAACCGCTTGTAACTCCAGCTCCAGGAGATCAGAGACTCTGGCCTCCCAGAGCAACTGCCCTCGCAGGCACGTCCCCACACACACTCCCACAAACATGCAATTAAAAATAAAATAAACCTTGGGGATGGCCACACACACCTTTAATCCCAGCACTCGGGAAACAGAGGCAGGCAGATCTCTGGAAGTTAGCAGGCAGCGTGGTCTATGTTGCAAGTTCCAGGCCAGCCAAGGCTACACCGTGAGGCCCTGCCTCAAAAATTAAATAACTAAAATAAAGATTATGGTTTTGAAGAAATTCAAGGTCATCTTCCTGCACAGAGAACTCAAGGCAAGCCTAGAATGCATAGGACAGTATCTTAAATAAGTAGGGCCAGTTTGAAGGCTCTGTGACTAAACGCATCTGCCACCAAACCTGAGTTCAATCCTAATGCCCCCTGTAGCAAAAGGAAAGGAATGACTCCGAGAAGTTGTTGGCTGACCTCCCCACACACCTTGTGGCCCTTGCATCCTCCTGTCTCCCGACCCCAACACAAAATCAGCAAATGTAATTCAAAACCAAGTAAGTAAATATCCAGATAGTCTTTCCAGCTCGAGGCTAGTGGTGAGATGAACTGGAAATTGGAGGAGCACCAGAAAAGGCTATGCAATGTTCCGAGATAAAAAAAAAGGGCACCCCTGCCTGCGTGAGAAAGGCAGAGAGCTCCCAAACAGACCACCTACGTGATAATTGCTCAACCGTGGACTTCCACTTCCAGGCGTTTACCACTTCTCCACTGCCTCACAGGGCAGGCGCCGAGGTGAGGGACACGCACAGTAATTTGTCCAGTCCTCTTCTTGAGCAAAACTGGAATTGGTAAAGGATTGTTGGTGACACAAAAAGTGGAGGCCGGTGATTCATTCCTGGTGGTGTCTTGGGCCGGATTCCAGAAGGCAGTATTTTCAGGAGGGAGGGAGGGAGGAAGATTTGCATACATGACCTCACCCAGGAGCTTGGGCCCCACCGCTTATAAAGTGGAGAGCCCGGCAGTGGAACTCATTCTTACTACTGCCGGACCCAGGAACCAACCAGGCAGAACCATGGCTGTGTTCCGTTCCTTGCTGCCACAGCTGGGGCTGCTCCTGTGCCTGGCTCTGGGCTTTTCTCCTGCCTTCTCTGCAAGTTATAATGACCCCTGCATGGTCTTTGATACAATCTATAACTCCACCTCGGACAACTTGGGAATCAGCACTCACATGGAAAGCTCTGGCGGGAACACAAGCTGGACAGGTGAGTCAAAGTCATTCATGCTGCTGCCCTTTGTTCTCGCAGAACACAGCCTTCCATCCTCGCTCCCAACGTGAGTGTGAACAGGATGGGAAATGAGGAGGGGCGCTTAATGCGTGAGAGTGGATTGGAAGGATGGTTTCTGCCGTTTCCGGTCCATATCTGAATTACGGGTGGTTTAAAGTGCTCAAATGAACCGAGCCCCAGCCAGACCATACCTTGGCTGCATCAAAGGGACACTGTTATTTTGAGGGATTTCATTGTGGTAACAGTCCCATCAGGTCCTCTTGACAAAAGGACCGTACCTGGCAGGAGGATTTGCGCTTAGTGTGTGGGAAAGACCGCGTGAGCTAGAGGGAAGCCTCAGCGGGGGCCCCCACCCCACCCCACCCTGTCTGTGGGGAGCCTGGGGGCAGAAATCTTAAACGGTTTGCTGGGGCTTCACTGGACACAGTGGAAGAAGCGGCCTGACTCTTGGCTGTTCAATCATAATCTAATGTTTTTCTTAGAGGTACTTGGAAAGTATTTCATAACTTTCCCTTTGGGGAATTCAACAGACCTACGAGTTAAATAATATGCTTTCTAATTAGTCAAACCTGTTAGTCAAGGAAAATGCTTTCTACCTAGCTTTACTTATTCTTTTAAAAAAATGTTCAATTTGGTTTTTTTAAATTTCTATTATTATAGTGTGTGTTCTCTTAGGGTGTGCGTATGTGTGTGCACACACAGGCCCTGGCACTCGTGCGAAGGTCAGAAGATAACTTTGTGGAGGTGCCTCTCTCCTGGTTTGAGCCTCGAACTCTGGTCGCAGCAAGCACCTTTCGCCTCTGAGCCCTCTCACCTACCCTTCCCCCACACCTCCCACCCCACCGCCTAGTTTTATAACAGCGACATTTTCTCTGGGGGCTTCATAGATGAAAACGTTTAGCCCCCGCCCTGACCTACTAGGCAGACCCGTTGATATCCTGGTTTGTAGGTGAGCAGACAGGCACAGATGCTCACCTACATCGTGATCTGGACGGACGTCCACGTTATAATGCTACGTCTTACAATGTGCTAGATTTTGCTCTAAGGGAAAACGCTGTCATTAGCCTCCCTTTTATAGAGGAGAAAAGGAGACATATAGAAGTCAAAGGTCACTAGAATGTCACAGAACTAATATTTGAACCTAAGGAACACAGCCAAGAGCCACCCTTTTTACCACATTGTGCCGCCCTTCCTCTCTTAAAAGTCTAAACAAATTTTTCAGAGACCACCTTGGTTACGGCCAGACGCTGTAACCAGCCTAGCACGTGAGCCGCCTTGCCGCGCCTTCCCCACAAGCATCCCAGCTGTCTCTCTACTGTTTCCTGGGCGGGTGGGGGGCTCCGCCCAGGAAAGCGCTCTGGCTGTAACAGGACTGTGCCCTTCTCCCTTGAGAAGTGGGTCTTTTCATACCAGAGCTGGGAAGATAAGTCTGTAATTCAAGCTGAGCACTAGGTGAGCGTCTGCGAGTGAATGAATCCATTACTGCAGGAGCGGTTACAGGCCTCTGATGCGAAATGGCGCATCAGGAGACCGGCAGGGTCTGCCGCTGAAACGGGAGAAAGAGAGACGACTGGGGGAAGATAAGATGAAGACGAGGGAGGCCGGTGTGTGAGGCTGGGAGGAACCAAGACAATGGGGAGAAGGGGGAAGGGCGACCAGAGCAGCCTCGGGGAAAGGGAAAAGTGCTTCACTTCCTTGAATGCCTGTACCTGCTTTGCTCAGATTCCATTTCAAACCAAAATGCGGGCAAGCTCTGAGGTCAATCTGACTCATCTTTAAATTGAGGGTCAAAAATCCTCTGTCCTCGGGCATGAGAGGAGCCAAATTCCACACCTAGAAGGGTTTCCCAAAGCCTTTGTAGAACCCTACTGCCGGGACTCAGGCCTTCCAGAGACCCCAGTAGACACCAACCAGGCTAGCCACCTTCCCTTGTTTTGCTGTGTGAAATCCTTTTCCACTTCAGCATTCTGTCAACATTGGTAAGCCACGTATAAATGGCTTGGTAGATCCTGAGAAACAGTTACAGCTTGGCCAACACCTCAGAGCACCTTCCCTGGGCCTCTTCAGGAAAGAAGTCTGCAATATTTACATTAAGGCTATGCTGGGCCAGCCTCTGCCTCATTGTTCTCATCTGTGGACAAGAAGAATGTAACTTATTATTTCCCAAACTTTCCATCTTTAAGGACATTGAATAAAGGATTTTTTAAGAGCTAGAGACAGAACCCAAGACCTCGAACATGCTAGACAGGCGCTCCACCACTAAGTTTACGCCCACCCCTGCCCAATACAGGGCTTTAGGATCAATCAAAAGTAGTTGTTTCAGCCAAACACTGGGCTGCCCTGATGCTTGCAGCAATAAAACTGTAAAATATAATTAAGCATTCAATTCTACAGAGCGGGTGTCAATGTTTCAGGTATGAGGGGAAAAGAAGGCTAAGTTAGCCCAGAGAAGGGTGTGAGCAAGATCTGGGTGTGTAAGTGGGGCTGGGGTGAAGGATACCAGAAAAGGAAGCCTCCAGGCAGGCACCCAGACATGAACAAACACCAGACCCAGGTGCGGGTCAGATACGAGCCAGGTGCATTTGCAGAGCAGTTGGGGGGGAGGTGGGAACCAGTTGCTGTCCCTAGAGTGGACTGCGGACAGAAGAGGTAGGCGAGGCTCCTGGGGTTCTGCAAACTGTCATTGACAGGGAAGAGGCAGGAATGTGAAGCAGGAAATGTTGAGGTTCTCTAGGTGGGAGGGCGGGCACACTTCCCTCTTGATGGTTTGCCTGAGGAAGTGTGGTCTGGTCACCGAGAAGGGAGAAACTGAAGGCACAAATCCAGAGAATGTAGGTGCCGAGGAAAGCTGAAGCCCACAGTGAAAAGCAAAAAAAGGACCAGTCAAACAACACCCCTGGAGAGCTAAGAGGATTGATGACTATCTCAACGGCACCGCTGTGCATCGGCTTCTGCCACACCAGGACACAAAATGCGTAGGACAAAAGTCAGCTCCTCTCTGAGTGAGTCAGGGCTTATGGGATTTGGGTCAGCCTGACCTTCTTGGCAAGCAAAGTAGGCCGATGAAATATAACGTGCTTAAACATAATTAGTAATAGCGTTCACAATTTGTCCAATATGAACCAGATGTTAGCATCTTTTCTTCAATCCTCTCGCCTTTACTGATAGATTAGCATCCCACACGACGAGGGGTAATGTCATTGTTCCCCAGATCCAGAGCAACAAAGTGGGGACTTAAAATGTGTAGAGGTTAGGGATATAGCTTAATTAGTAGAGTGCTTGCCTAGCGCGTTCCAAGTTCTGGTATCTCATCAACTAGGCCTGGCAGCACACACCTGTAATGCCTGTACGGGAGACTTAGAGGCAGGAGCATTAGGAGTTCAAGATCATCCTCAGCTACACCTGAGTCCATCTTAGGATGAGATCCTCTTTCAAAAAACAAAAGCCACTGTGCAGAGTGACCACCGAGCAAGAAGAAACCAAGGCCCAGAGGTGTCTTGTCTTGCTCCTAAGTTCTAGAGTCAAGACGTAGATCCAAGACTGTCTGTCTATTGTGTAACGCGAGTCACTCGCTTTGCTTTCTTCCAGGCCGACTTCAGTTTCTTTTACAGAGACAGGACTGTACTGTCCATGCCCTGTAACCTCCCCTCCCCCCCACCCCACCCCCTCACCCCCCCACTCCACCCCACTCCCACCCCCACTCCCACTACACTTCGGTTCCTCTTGGGTCACCCTTCCCTAACTGCTTCCTGGTCCTCTCCTCCTAGTGCGGGTTCCTGTGAACAGTTCCATCAGCGCGGTGATTCTGAAAGTAACGAACCAGAGCAGCCCCTCAGAGGGTGCCTGGGTTGGAGCAGATCAGGAGTGCAACGACACCAGTGTCCTATATCGAGTGACACCTTCCAACAGTTACGTCGTGGCAACGTGGACAGTTCCCAATTCTGAGAATGTGACTGAAGTCAGCCTGCAGTAAGGATTGACCGTGTTTCACTTTCTTGAACTTTTATAACAGGTTTATATAGTTTCACACTAGCCTAGGACTAAAGCTAGACTGGGGGTGTGAGCAGGGAACCCAGCAGCAGCGCTTCTTGTCTGCCTCGCCTTCCTTTGTTGTGCCTTTCATACACACACACACACACACACACACACACACACACACACGCCCATTCACAGTACTCAACATAATCAGGAAGACTGGAATACTCTTTCAAGCTCTCCATATTCAAACTGGTAAATCTTTATTTAAAAAACAAACAGCTTTTGTTGGCCTACAAAATAATAGATTTCATTAGAATATGTCACCATGTATATTATATCATTGTACTTTGCTCCCAGTCACCCTATTACCTTCTCTTGTTCCCCCCTTCCTTCAGTTTCCTTCCCTCCTGCAAACAGTCCCTTTCTACTTACACACACACACACACACACACACACACACACACACAATATATATATATATATATATATATATATATATATATATATGTTAATCTAGTAGCAAATCATTTAGGGAAAGTGTGACAATGAATAATGACAGTAATTTCCTTCTGCCATAAAAAATGGATGCCCTGAGGTTCTAAGAAGAGGCCACCTGGAGGCTAGCATTAACCTTCCACAACCAATGCCTCTCACTCTGAGGGCCTGATATTACACTGACTTTAGAAACCAAGGGTTATGAAGAATTGAAAGGGCAACCCTGGCATGCTGGGTCCACTGTCAGCATTGTTGTCTCTGCAGAAGCTGGTGATGCTGTCAAGCCATTCTTCCCTCGCTTGCCACACTCTGGACCTAGCCAGGCTTCATTGGCTCTAGAGGGGGAACTATTATGCCCATAGAGTGATAAATAGGTGCCAAATCCAAAGGGAGCTACTACTACCAATTCTACCATGGCAACGGTTGCTAAGAAGCCAGCTAGTTCTACTTAGAGAAAGGATGCTGGCCACACTGGATGCACCAGCGGGTACAGTCTGCAGTCTGCAGGAGAAACACCACGGCCCCACCAACAGAGCAGTCTCCATCCTCACTTGCACACTTACTACCACATGCTAGTCTCTCTCCTTGTTTGTAATGTGCACACTCATCAGCAAGGCTGGCTCAAGGGGAGGGGGACACAAGGAACCCCACCATGGAGGGCACTATGCTGAGTAGGCTACAAAAGGGATGTCCAAGGTCTTGCTTGGCCTGTGGGATTTACAGTGAGCCTGGGAAGCAGGACCCACATACATGGAAGTCCTGAGGTGAATCACTTCCTCTGCTTTCCCTGAACACGGAGATTCAGAATGAGCTCTGTTGCACACTCTCCAGCCATCCTCTACTGCATCACACACATCACAGCTGCAAATGACTCCTTAGCTGGTTTTCTGGGTAGTCATTGATCTGTCTCTGAAGACACTGTAAGTATCATGAGCATCAGAGCCGTGACTGTTGGGTGCACTGCTGTTTGCGCAAACCAAGCACAGTGACCAGCATACAGACCGCGTCCCTTCATGAGTGACTTGCTGGCTGTCTAGACGAGGGGCTAATGCTGCAACGGACCCACTGAGTTAATTACAACAGAATGCACTCTGAGGATCATTTAGTGAACATTTAAGTACCTAAGGGGTGTCGGGCGTTATTTGCAACAGAGCCTTCCCTCTAGTGGGTAGAGAAGCTCATAGCAACTCAATATAAAGAAAAGGTGGGGGATCTGTCAGGGTTAACCATAGGGAAACTGGGCTTGAAGGATGTCGTTTAATTTCTGGACAGATAGCCCAGGGAAGTTATTACAAACAAAGAGAGTCTCTTGAACAAGGGACAAAGATGTGTATCAGCCTGTGGGGAGTTCCTAATTATGAAACTGGTGGGGATAGGAGACAGGAGAGCTAAGACCCTGGAGGAGTTCAGTCAAGTCCGTATGAACTAGGTCAATATTTAATGATTAGCTTATTGTGACATATAAAAAATAAGCTCAGAAGAGATTAGCAGGATGGGGTGGTCCAGACAGGCTAAGATGGAGCTCATGAGTTCCACAGACAAGGTCCTCACCATCTCCTCTTGATTTGCCCTCCAGGGTCTTCCTTGCTTCCGCCAACCAAACAGCTATCACGTCATCTGTGACACTGGAAAGGCGAGGTGGGTTCTGTTCAAACTCTTTGTATATTTGCCAGTAAACCCCGGGCAGTCTGGAAAATTATTTTACCCAGATCCCAGCTGAATTTCGCACCAAGCAAGAACCTAATGTGAGATTTCCCCCAACCTTCTGTTTTATGCGATGTGGAAATTGAAAGCCTGCTCCAAGATTTGTGTAACTTTTCAGAAATCCCCATGGGCATCCGTGGCTTCAAATCCCGTTGACGGGGGCAGTTTCTGTCCAGTACTGGAGGCATCAGTATAAAAAAGCAACAACTTTCTCAGTCTCCACCCAGAACCTGAAGCCCCACTCGCACAAGGCGTTCACAGGGTGAACTTTAACCGACCCGTTTTTAAGGGAACGAAGCAGGGCGGGGCTTGGAGAGCACTAGTTACACAAAAAGAATTTTGTCACAGAAATGTCAATAATGTCATCTTCTTGTTAGCTTGCCTTTTGTTTTTATTTTTTTCTCTTGCAAGAGGTAGATTAACCCTCATACCTTGACACAAACTAAGAAAGTATATGGTCCCTAACCTGCATCTTCCTATTCCATGTTTGAGTGTGTGTGTGTGTGTGTGTGTGCGTGCGTGTGCATGCACATGTGTTCAAGAGCATGCATGCATGTTCATGTATGTAAATGTATTCACGCATGTGGAGGTCGGTGGTCAGCCTCACCATGTTTTAGAGACAAGGTCTCTCGCTGGCCTGGGACTCACAAAGTAGGATGGCTGGCCATTGATTCCAGGGATCTGCCTTCTTCACCTCTCTGGTGCTGTGATCACAAACACATGCCACCACCTCTGGAATTTTCACAAGGATCTGGGGAGATCAAACTCAGGACCTCTCAACTGAGCGAAAGAACTTCATTGACTAAGCCCTCTCACATTCCTAACAGCCTCAGCCGCTCTCGACACCACCAGGGATTACCACCATCTTTCCACAGGGCGCAGACCCCAGGCTCACCCTTGCTCAGGCTCCTCGTCCTTCCTCTCTTCCCCTTTCTCTTATTTCCCCCTTAAGAAAGCATTCAAAACTGAGCTCCAGAAAGGAGAGTCAACTTACCTAAGGACACAGAGAACGTCCAGAACAGAGCAAGGACTCCAAATCCACTTCTTACACGTTTTTCTAGTTTTCTTAGACTTACATCAAAACTTAGAATTACTTACATTACTTGCATTACTTAGACTACATTAAAACCAAAGAAATCATTTTAATGCAGTTTTAAATGTAGGATTCCGCTAAGAGCATGTGTGAAGCCTTGGATTCAAATCTCCAGCATGGGGTACAGGGAAGAGAACGAGTATGTGTGTAGGTGTGCACACATGGGTGGGGGACAAAGGAGGCTACCCTCTGCCTTCCTCTATGGCTGTCTTTCTTATGACTCAAGATAGGGACGCTCACTGAATCTAGCGCTTCCCATTTTCAATTATGCTGTTGGCCAACAAGCACCAGCAATTCTCCTGTCTCTGCGCTTCCCAGAAAGTTCCCTTCTACCGAGTGCTGGGTTTATAGGCCCTACTACCAGCTAAGGGCAAGACACCCTTGAATTGTCAGAGCTCAAAGCTCCAGGTTTTCTGGCATCCAACAAGTTCCTGGGAGCACAGGCTTGATTTTCTTTGCTTCTCTAAAAGATAATCATTGAGACCCAGAATTTGGTCAGAACCTACAAAAGAAAATGTCCTGGGGCTTGCCAGCCTGAGAAACAAAGTCAAGGATTTAGACAGGGTATCCTTCTTGCCCCTAGCTAGATAAGGCATCCCCTACTGACTTTAAGGCAGAGACCGTTGTTCTTGGTTCTATACGATACTAAGTGTTGAATTAGGAGCGGCTGGGCTGCGTCCCCGGCACCCGGCTGCCCGCATGGCTAGGTTATGCCTGAAATAATTACACGGAAACTGTATTCTTTCAAACACTGCCTGGCCCGGCTAGTTCCAGCTTCTTATTGGCTAGCTCTTACATATTGTTCTAACCCATTTCTAATATTCTGTGTAGCCCACGAGCTGGCTTACCAGAGAGGATCTTAACCTGCGTCTGTCTGGAGAGGGAGAATCATGGAGACTCAAAAACTCAGCTTCTTTTTCCCAGCATTCTCTTCTGTCTACTCCGCCTACCTAATTTTCTGTCCTATGAGGGCCGAGGCAGTTTCTTTATTATTACAAGACCCACCTCCATCAACTAAGTTCTCACAAGGCCTTGGAATTAGCAAGAAAATCATAAAATTGTTCTACGTTTGGGTCATGCTTGCAGTGGAGCTAAGGGAATGAAGATATTTGAGGGCCCACTACCCAACCAATGACAAATTCTTATGCTTTATAAATTCTGTGGGGCTTCTCATCCCAACAGACTATGTGATGTTGGAGAGATGGCTCAGTTCAGCAGTTAAGCATACTGATTGCTCTTCCAGAAGACCCAAGTTCAATTCCCAGCACCCATGGGGCCCTCACAACTATCTGTGACTCCAGTCCCGGGAAACCTGACACCCTCTTTTAGCCTCGAGGGCATCACATGCACGTGACGCACATACATATGTGCAGGCGAAACAACTATACACATTTAAAAAATAAATAAGCAAAATAAAATGAAGGAGAAAACACGGTACAGACCTTAAGGATAGAGGCTTAGTTATTTTTATTACTGAACAGTCTGAACTTTCTAGCTGCCTACAGCTCCCTCCCCCGCACAGCACTGGAGAAGCATTGAGTGGCTTTTGCTCATGATCTCTGACTTTACTGTCTTGAAAACCAAGATTTCTTATTATTGTGTGTGTACCCATACAGCTGTGTGTGTGTGTAGGTCAGAGGACATCTTAAGATGAGTTCTCTTCTTCCACTGATTGTATAAAACTGAACTCATGGCCAAGGGCCTTTACCAGCTGAGCCATCTTGCCAGCCTTTTTCTAACACCTACCCACCTCCCAACAAAGGTATAATAACATTGTTTTCTGATTTTTGTTTCTCCCCCAGAAACATCTGCACCCTTGACCCCCACCCCTAAGATTCCTGGGACCAGCCAGACCACAACTGTGACTACAGCCAAGACACCAACCAAGACCCCAGCCATGACCACAGAGAAGACTATGAGTACAGCCAAGACCACGACTATGGCCAAGACCACAGCTATGGCCAAGACCACAACCATGACCAAGACCACAGCTATGGCCAAGACAACAACTATGACCAAGACCACAGCCAGAAGCCTGGCCGTCAACGCTCTGGGCAGTCCCCTTGCAGGTGCCCTCCACATCCTGCTTGTTTTTCTCGTCAGCAAACTCCTCTTCTAGAGGAAACAGGGGAAGCAAATCTCCGACGACCTACAGAGAGCATCCTCCCAAAGCTAGCTCCAGGCCAGTGCTTAAACACGAGTGAATGAAGGTTCTACGTCCACAGCGCACAACTCTGCCACCTCTGACCACAGAACTGTGACACTCTGAGGAACACAGACGTTTGCCTGGATCTTTCAGGGCACAAATTCAGCTTTTTTGTAAATACTTAGATCAGCCTAGCTGTAACCTGGAGTTCTGACTCTCAGTTTTACATGCTGATAGCCAATCTGAACTTCTGTTCGTTGCCAAAGGATTCCCATGAGCCTCCTGGGTTTGTTGTGGGGAGGGAGATCCTTCTTTACTTTCATGATGATTTCAGGTTTCTAGCCAAATCTACTCAGGTTACAAAGAACTTCTGTGACGTATGTGACTGAAGGGAAAAAAGAGACAAGAATAGTAGTCCCGTGGCTGCTAGCAGATCCCCGTTGTGCCCAGACCAACAGGTTTTGAAGAGCAGAAGTATATGAAAACTTTGTCTGAGAAGCCAATGACAGGACCCGTGATTTTTTTTCCTCTAAGTCAAATAAACAATACATTGAACAAGAATAATGAATGTTAAATTGAAAGATAAGCTTTAAATGAGTGATGAAATACAAAGTGTTACCCAAATTTGTTTATGTTTTTAAAAATAGGAGTGGAATATTGTGTGTGTGTGTTCTCAAGAACAGATACAAGGTGAATTTATCTCAATTTCGTTTTGTAACTTGTCAAAGCTGATTACTCCTTCCTTGATGGTAATTTTAACCAAGACATGGGCATATGTATATATACATACTTGTAATATTTATAGTACAATGTGAAACCAAAAAAATTAGTTATTTCTGACAGTAAGCCTGTAATAAAAATAAAGCTTTCCTTTAGTAATTGTTTTTCTTATACCTTCCAGGGCCACCTACCCAGGGGTGGCATTGCCCTCATCAATCACTAGTCAAAAAAAAGTTCCACAGAGTTGTAGGCATACAGGCCAATCTGAAGGAGGCATTTTTCTCAATTTAAGTTCTCTCTTCCCAGATGACCCTGGTCTGGGTCAAGTTGACAGAAACTAACCAACACACAAGACGATGAGATTTCCCTCAGATGGTTATTCTCTTCTATGTGCTGATTCTGGTGTCCACTTTCACACCGCCTACATGGGCCAGTGTCGCAGAAATGTGCTAGCCAGCAACCTGCCTGGTTGTTCTGTGCATTTTTGGAGATAAGAAGATCGAGGGGTCAGAGAACTTCTGAAAGCAGCCCTAATCACAGAGCTAGAAGCTGGGCATGGCAGTACTCCCCATAACCTCAGCACTCAAGAGGCAGAGGCCAGGGGACTATCAGTAAGTGTGGGACCAGGCTGCTCTCCTAGTAAGTTCAAGGATGGCCAGGGATGCACAGCAAGATCCAGTCAGAAGGGGGCGGGGGGCAGGAAAGAAGAGAGAGGTCACAGATGGCGAAAGGCAGGGCTGGAAGACAGAACTGCTCCGCCTGCCTGGTTCCCCACTTAGTCACAAAGTTTTGAGTGGGCCCCGCCCTTTAGCTGGCTGAGATACAAAATAAAAGTCACCCCCGGCTCACCGAGTGTGTAATGACAACGGTGTTCATGGCAGAAGCAGTGACCACAGAGTCAGTGGTAGCCATCATCACAACGCATCCCGGTGTGTGTCTTTGAATTCCCTGCAGTTTGTTGTTTTCTGACTGGAGACGGACATTCGTGTCTTTCACCAGCTTTGGTGGTTTTCAGCCCTGATTTCTTGGTTCTTTCAACTTTCTCCTCTCCTGGAACTCCAGCTGCATGTCTGCCAGCTCATTTGCCCCCCACAGGCCTCCTGTTTCCTTTGTTCTTTTTTTCCTGCTCCTCGTTTCAACTGGCCCATCTTCAAGCTCACCAATTCTGCCTCTTCAAGTCTGCGGCTAAACCTCGGAGTTTTTACTTTACCTGTTGCACTTTTTAGCTCAAAAATTTCTATTTTGCTTTTGACTATAATTTCTCTCTGCCCACCCATATTCTTTGTTCAGAAATAATTTCCCTGATTTTAGTTTTTTGTCACAGTTTCTTTTTTATCCACTTTTGGTATATTTAAATGATTGACTTCAAATCTCTGCTTCTTAGGCCCAGTGGCTGGGCCTTCTTTGGGAACAACGTCCGCCTTTCTTTTTCCTTTAACTTGACCATACCTTTCCATCATTTTGTATCTTTTGTAAACTTTTGTTGAAAACTGGGTATTCTGAATGTTAAAGTGTGGTGCCCCTGGAAATCTGATCCTCTGACATGAATAAGTTGAATTTGCTATTGTTGACCCTGGGAACCAGATTCTCCGAAATGAACAACTGGCGTTTGCTATTGTTGACGCTATATCTGCAAACTGACTTCCTTGTGTGGTCATTGAATTTCTTTTCCGATCTCTCAGCAGTTAACCAGTGACCGTACAGAGTTTGTTAAATGCCAAACATTGGCATCTTTGCCCTGATAGCTGGGATTTTTGTTTGTTCTGCTTTGTTTTGAATAGATTGCAGAAGTCTAAAAATTATGACAGGTGTTTCCACCTTAATGGTTGCTCTGATGGCAAGACCAATACTTGGCACCTTTTGTCCATCGGTTTTCTCTTACATCACCAGGTGCTCACTAGTGGCACCCGCTAGCCCTAGTGGTAAGCACCGTGTGTGAATCACCTCACTTGAGTCTCACGCTAACTCCACAAAAGTCAGTCATTTGACAGATGAAGACGCAGCGAAGGAAGAGGGTGTAAAGACCAGGATGAAGGTTCAAGTCTACATTCCCAGCACTGCAGAGACTAAAACAAGAAGATTGCCATGTTTGAGGCCAACGTAGGCTACATAGAACACCCTGGGCTACAGTAGAAAATCTTGTCTCAAAACAAAAACAAAAAAGAAAAAAATAATAAGAGACTATATTGCCCAGGCAGCAAGAAAGTAGTGAAGCCAGCTTTTAAAGACTGTTCTATCCCACTTGTGAGTCTGCCCCTTAATCAGGACACCTTGGGGGTTCCTGAATAGCTCCGAAATTACCAGGGATTCCCCCAGAAACACCGGCTCTCCTGGTCACAGTGGGCGTGGGTGTTCTTTGGCAGTGCATTTCCAGGCATCACTGTTTGGCACCTGACCCAAAATAAACATTGGTGAATCCTGACCCAACACGCCAGAGGCAGTTTCGTATTTATCTTGTGTGGCCCAGCCTGTCCTTCGTTTCAGGCTCAACGTGGAAGGTGTTCCAAAGAAATCTGGGTAGCAGAATTCAGCCAGGCCGCACAGAATCAGCTGAGCGAGAAAAGGAGATTAGAAGGCCAGAGACTCAACAGGCCTGACCTTCTATTAAGTAGGAGGGTGAACGTAGACAAGCTCCTGTTTCGTCTTCTGCCTTGCTTCCCGGTCTGTTAGACAGTGCTCACCCTCCCCCACTCCCCCACCCCCGTGTCTCAGCCTCTTCCAGGTCTCAACTTGGGTTTCTCTGACACACCCAATCCTTTTTTTTTTTTTTTAAATGTCTTTGGTTTTTTTTGTTTTGGTTTGGATTTAATTTTTATCTAATCTTATGTGTATGAATGTTTGCCTGCACCGTGTAATGTACCATATATATGCCTGGTACCTATAGAGGTCAGAAGAAGTTGTCAGATCCCTCGGAACTGAAATCACAGATGGTTGTGAAGTACAGTATAGGTGATGAGGACTGGACCCTGGGTCCTCCAGGGAGAGTTCTCTCTCCAGCCCCTCGGCCCTAGTTTAAGAGTCTAGTCAGTTGGGGCTGGAGAGATGGCTCAGTAGTTAAGAGCAGTGCCTGCTCTTCCAAAGGTAGAGGTCTGGCGCCCTCTTCTGGTCTTCAGGCATACAGACAGAATACTGTATACATAATTAAATAAATAAGTAAATAAGTAAGTAAATAAATAAATAAATATAAAAAAGAGTCTAGTCAGGGAAGATAAATAGATGTTGCCCTATGCCGCATCTGAGTAGTTAACATGGGCGCATTGCCGAGGACTGTGAAGCAGAACCCAGGCTCTCGGGAGAATGTAGTGCTCCACAAGAGACATCCTTGTGGACTCCGAAGGTAGAACCTAACCAAGTGCTCCAGGAGAGACACCCTCGTGGACTCAGGAGGCCAATCTGAAGCAGCACAGGAGCTAGACAGTCGCCATGCCTTGTTGCTCCATAAAAGAGTTCATACGCAGCGAGTAGGAAGCGCGGAGGAAAGCACTCGCACATGCGCAGTTTCAGGAAGCGCTGATCATAGCCTCTTCGCTTTCTATCTTCTGAGCCTCATTCACTGGAAAGTGTCACTCTGCAAATGCACTCCCAGCTAAGTGGACAGCTGTCACTCGCTTGTTTTCCCACGTGTGCTTTGCTTACGGCTTCGTGCTTTATAAAATCAATGTATTTCAGTCATTTTGAACAAAACCATCTACCCACCTAAAGTATACATGATCTTTCTTTCTGAGAAAGTAGGGGAAAAAAGACAGATGTATTCCAAACCAAGTTGCCTTCAAGATCTTCAAAAAGAGCCCAAACCGAGTCAACAGACCAATAATTACACCAGTAATTCAAAGCAAGCGGAAAACCTAGAATGATGGCTTATTAACCCATAATTTTTTTCCCATCTAACTGAGGCTGGCATCGAATTACTGATATTCTTGCCTTCCTCCCCCTTCATGGTGCTGAGACAAAACGCACCACCATATCAGGCTATTTTTAAAAGAAAGGTTTAAAATACTAATAATTAAGGGAAAATCTACTGTTTTATAGCACAGGTAGCATGTTAATTCCTAAAACTACATGCCTGGGTTCAGTCTCATTTGTTTTTTTATTAGCTGTGGGGCCTGGTAGAGCTGACTTAGCTTCTGTGATTTGACCATATCATAGGTTGCTGTGACCGGGCAGTGAATTCAGACACACAAAGCCCCTATGACAGCGGCTGACACCAAGTGTACACCAATCAAATATTACTATCTAATGCCTAAAAAAGACACCAATATTGATGCTGATGGACAAGAGAACCAAGCATTACAAACAATATGAATAGGGATAAAATGGGGTCTAGAACAGGCAGGCACCCAGATTATAAATTTGTAGCTTTTCAAAGAATAGCGAATGCAGGACTTTGTACCATCTTCCCTTCCTCCAGCCCCCGCTTCCCCTCTTCCCTCTGCTCTTCTCAGCAGAATAGCCTCTAGCTGTCTGGGTCAGTTTCTGGTTGTCCTTCTACAGAGAATTCAAAGAATGGACAATGGGTCGGGAAGATGAAATTGTTCTACATAATTAAGAGCTGAATTTGGAAAAAGAGGCCAAGGGAAAAGAAAAAGCAGTCTTGGACCAAGTACTTTGGGGACATAGATGCAGAGATGGTCTACAGAGTGAGTTCCAGGACAGCAAGAGCTACCCAGAGAAACCCTGTCTCAAAAAAATAAAAACACTAACAACAACAACAAAAAAAAAAGAACTAGTCTGGCTTACAGTTTCAGTCCATCATCACCATGGTGATGTAGGCAGCTGTGGTGCTGGAGTGGAGGTCCTGTAGCTTGCAGGCAACAGGAAGTTGACTGACACACTGGGCAGTATCCTGAACATAGGAAACCTCAAAGCCCACCCCCACAGTGACACATTTCCTCCAACAAAGCCACACCTCCTAGCAGTACCACTTCCCGTGAGATCACGGGGCCAATTACATTCAAGCCACCACATTCCAGGAAGTCAACTGAAGGAAGCTTGAACAAAAGAGAACTTAGGATTTCTACAGCTGCAGCAAACACCAAGACCTAAAAAGCAAGTTTGGCAGGAAAGTGTTTATTTGGCTTATGTTTCAGAATCTCTGTTCAACACTGACAGGAACTCAAACAGGATAGGATCCCAGAGGCAGGAACGGATGCAAAGGCCATGGAGGAGAGCTATTTACTTAGCTTGTTCAGCCCACCTTCTTATAGAACCCAAGGCCAGCAGCCCAGAGGTGGCACTACCCACCAGGACCCTTCCCCATTGATCACTAAAAGAGAAAATGCCTTACAGCTGAATCTCAAGGAGGCATTTCCTCAGCTGAGGGTCTTTCCTCTGATGACTCTAGCTTGTGTCAAAACCACCCAGTACAGCATGGTAGTAGGCAGTCTTTGGCAGGTGTATAAAGGTCAAAGGACAACTTGCAGTAGTCAATTCTTTCCTAAATCACATGGCTAGTCCCCAGCTTGCTCTGGGGATAGATCCCATTCCAGATGGGTCATCAAACCTACTCTGTATAGAACCTGGAGTCTGAAATTCTTTCCTTAAGCTTGTCTGGTGAGTACTCTACTGAGCCACCCCATCTTAAGCCCCACCTTTTTCCCATTTACATTATTTCATTTGGAAATGTTTATAACAGTTCAGTGAAACTAAACTCCAGCGACAATGGATGTCATGAGTTTAGGCACCATCAGTTTATCATAAAAGGGAGGCGTGGAAATTATTTACATGATGAAACATTCAGAGCTTCAGGGGGATGGACAGCTTCGTGTGACACCATTTCAGCAGTGACTTCAGGACACATATTTTCCAAGAATGTCATTATCGCTAGGTAAGAAACAGCTTTAGTGCCTCCATATTCTGGGGGAACTTCATCTCCAGCTTTCACGCTGCTTGGTTGAATATCTCCATCCTTTCCGTTATGCCTGATCCCACAGCACTGCTGGGCTTGTAACACTTTTCCTGGAGATGTTTCTGGAAGTATTAGGCCACCTTTGGTTATAGTTTCATTAGCACTCTTGTCAACCAAGGCTCTGTCAAAGAGTAGAAGAAACTTTCCTAAAGCTTGTCCAGTCATGGCATGCAGCACTGCAGCTCAGAATCTACGCTCGTGCTTGCCCCTGCAGGCAGAGTCCTAACCCCAACTTGCCTTTCTTTCTTTTCCCATTCCCTTCCTTCTTTCCTTCCTTCCTTCCTTCCTTTTTTCCTTCTTTCTTTCTTCTCCTCCTCTTCTTCTTTCCTCCCTGCCCTTCTCCTTCGAATGAAGTCTTGTGCTGGAGGGATGGCTCAATGGCTAACTACATTGACTGCTCGGTCAGAAGACAGGGGTTCGGCTCTCAGCACCCACATGGTGGCTCACAAACATCTGTAACTCCAGTTCCAGAGGACCAGACACCATCTTCTGACCTCCACAGGCACCAGACTCACATATGAATACACACAGGCAAACACTCGTACACCTACAAATAAAGAGGCTGGAGCTTCCAGTTTCTTACTAGAATTAGAAAATTACTGAGATTATGGTAACAAGTCAGGCCCTTTTTGTGCTGAAAAAAATGCACTGCCTTTGGTTCAACACTCCACAAGACAGCCTGCCCTCTAGCCAAAATGAGAGAGATCATCCAAGGCTCAGCCTGAAGCAAACCTACAAGGACAGCAGGAGAGTTGCCGTTACCGCTACTGAAGCCTTTCCCCTGGATCTTGCCATAAGAGGAGCCCTGGGTCAGGGCTGCTAAGGCTGGTGTGGATGTGAGTGAGACAGCTGTGGAAGACGAGAGACTGAAAACTCCCAATCCTTGCTGTCCACATGGGTTAAGGACCGGACTTTGCCAAGAATGGGAAATCCCTAGGAAAGCGAAGTGAACAGGACAAGCAGGTTGGAGGGGAATCTTCGGGGCTGTTCTCTAAAGGACAGAAAGGGTGCCAAGGGTGTTATCTAGTGCAGGCTCCAGGGATTCAGTATCTCAAACATCCGGTGAGCCAGAGTCAGCCAGGTTTTCAGAGATGGCAGGTGTGTTCATTCATTACTCAGTAAAACAGTATAGTCAGGACCCTGTGTCTGTGGGCTCAACAACCACGTGTCAACCGATTCAACTGCCAATCAAAAATACCCTGGGGTGGGGGTTGCATCAGTTTTGAACATATACAGGCTCACTAAACAAAACAGTGTAAGAGCTACTCACCAAGGCTTTTGTATTGTGTATTAGAGGCCCACAGATGACTTAAAGTCTATGAGAGGAGAGTCATAGGTTTTATGAAATGCTGGGCCATACAGACTTTGGTAAGCAGAGTGAAGCTTGGTGTGTGTGTGTGTGTGTGTGTGTGTGTGTGTGTGTGTGTGTGTGTGTGTGTATTTGGAGGTATGTACATGTGAATGCAAGTATCCATGGAAGCCAGAAGAGGAAATCGGATGCCCTGGAGCTGAGTTACAGGCAATTATAAGCCTCCTGACATGGGTGCTGGAGATCAAACTATAGTCCTCTGGGAGAGCAGTACAGGCTCTTAGCTACAGGGTTAGATCTCCGGCCCCTGAATCACTCTTTTAGAAAGGTCCCTTCTTTAGAAGGAGCATGAAGGGAACCAAGGAAGAGCAGACAAACAATATCCGAATCTCGTGAGAAAGAACACGACAGGTTTTGTTTGGTCTTGTTTTTGAAACAGGGTCCCACTATGTAGCCCTGACTGACCTCAAACTTGCTATTTAAATGAGACTAGCCTGGAACTCTCAGAGAACTGCCCGCCCTTCCTTCTGAGTACTAAGATTAAAGGCGTGCGTCACCATGCCCGGTGTGGTGGCAGTTTTGACAAGGGTAGTGGCGGCAGAAATAGAGCAATTAGAAATGCTCTACATTTGGGAAGGGGGGCTCTGGTAGGTTAGCTGTAGGAGGTGAGGCGGGGTGGAATATGGGGGACTCAAGGACAACACCCAGATTTCTGACCTGAAGAAAAGGATGGGTGGTAGTAGCAAGGGAGACTGGCAGATGAGGAGAAACTAGAGCTCCGTGTTGGCATGTTAAATTCGACACGTCTGTGAGATACCCACCGGCAGTCTGCGAGCAGGCAGAAACTGTAGCAGGTTAAGAAGATAACACCATCTCATCTCTTCCCTGTCGTCCAGCTGTTCTTACAATACTCCTATTTATTAAGATACCACGAGAAGGAAAGGAGTTTGGAATGTTTGTTCACGCGCATTATCACACTGTGCTGGGAATTTCCAGGGAAAAGTCAGCGGACTGAGTGAAGGTGAGCTCGGGCATAAGAGAGAACTGGCATCTCTAGGAACACAAGCCTGGGATGCCGCCTCTTATCTGTGTGTACAGAAGACTCATAAAGGGAACAGAGACCTGCCCCCGCACTGCTCTGGCAGCTTTTCTGTGCCCAGGCCCCTTGGCATATCTCTCTATGCACTGACCATCCTCCCTGCAGGTACACAGAGACTTTAACCCTGTTTGTCTGGAACAGTTTCCAAGAACTGTACTGCAGCAGACTCTTGCTACAAAGCGAAACTAAAGCTGTTCTTCTGTTTCTTCTGTGTGAACGGGAGGCTAGAAATAGCTGCTATAACAACAGCAGTCTGGGCGCAGTCTCTTCCCCGGGGGCTTTCTGTTCCAGGAGGAATTTAAAAGTTAAGAGTTTGAAAATCCAAGAGACGGTATACTGTGGCCACAGGTACACCACTGGCCAAGACTCATCTGATCTTGTTTGTGCATGTATGTCTGTGTGTATGTATGTATGTATGTATGTATGTATGTATGTATGTATGTATTGTGTTTATTTATTTGTTTGGCTGTTTAAGGCAGGGTCTCTCTAAAGATATGCCTGGCTTCACCCCTCAAGTACTGGGATTAAAGGCTTGTGGCACCATGCCTAGCCCTGTCTGGCCATTCTCACGTTGCTATAAAACAACACAAGTGGTGGCTAAGTATAGCTAGATTAATAAAAACCTGGAGACACAAATTGAAGTTCAACATGAAGGTCAGAAAAGCAAAACCACCAGCCACTGGCTCTTACCTCAACCTCAGTCCAAAATGGCAATCCTTCCTCCAGGAATCTCAGAGTGAGACTGTGACTGAGAGCTGTTTCCTCCCACCTTATATTCCTCTCTAGTGCTGGGATTAAAGGTGTGTACCACTACCACCCGG
This sequence comes from Alexandromys fortis, assembly GCF_014885135.2. NCBI lineage: Eukaryota > Metazoa > Chordata > Mammalia > Rodentia > Cricetidae > Alexandromys > Alexandromys fortis. The sequence continues at coordinate 6,403,705 of NW_026067973.1, forward strand.
TTTCTAAGGCGAACCAGCGTGGCTTCTGGGATTAAAGGTGTGTGTCACCACTACCTGGTCTGTAAGGCTGACCAGGGCAGCTGTTTTACTCTCTGACCTTCAGGCAAGCTTTATTTATTAAAATACAAATGAAGTATCACTACAGCTATGCCTATTCATTACACTCACATGCTACAGTAACAAATCGGGTCAGGGGCTCATACTTGTAGCCTCAGCACTCAGGAGGAATGCCATGAGTTTGAGACCAGTCTGGGCTACACAGAAAGACCCTGTCTCAAAAGGGACCCGGAAGGAGGGCTGGGGTGTGTATGGAAAAATAGCTCAGTTCATAAGGCACTTGCCACACAGGCATGAAAACCTAACCCAGACACCGCACAGAACCAGGGTAGGTGTAGTGACACACATTTGTAATTTCAGCGTCTAGGAGGAAAAGATTGGCAGATCCCGGGGCTCAGGGGCCTGGCCTACTGGGCAAGCCTCAGTCACTGAGAGACTTGTCTTAGAAATAGCACTTGAGGTTGTCTTCTGTGTCTTCGAGTGTCTTCCACAACACTCGAGTGTGCACATGCACACACACACACACACACACACACACACACACACACAAAGAAGCAATCCAAGATAAAATGATTACTGTTTCTCAATTTCTCCCTTTAGAGGGTTTTATTTTCTACTCCCCACGTCCCAAGACAGGGTTTCTCTGTGTAGCCCTGGTTGTCCTGGAACTTGCTCTGTAGACCAGGCTAGCCTTGAATTCAGTGATTCACCTGCCTCTGCCCACCCAAGTGCTAGGATTAAAGGCATGAGCCACCATACCCAATCTTAGAGTTGTTTTTATTTCTGAGAACTGTGCTTTCAGGAATTTTCTATTTCAAAACCCTACAATGGCCTCTACAAACAAGCCCTGTTGCCGAAAGACTCCGACAAAGGAAAATGTGCTTTACTCGCTGGTGCCCAAAGAGTCAGAATCCGCAGTCCCTGACTGCCTTTCCAACCTCATTCCTAGTGATCTCTGTGGGATACTTCGCACACCAGCAGTGCCTGTGCAATTCTCTCCTCTTGAATGTAGGTTAGACCTAGTGATTTGAGTGTAGGTTATACCTAGTGATCTGCTTCGAAAGCATAAAACACTGGAGTAGCCGTGAGATACTCACAGAGGTGACTCTGGCTTTGCCAACAGGCTCCCTTGTTCACCGAGGAAGCAGCCATTGTGTTGGAAAATGCTTCCAAAGAGTAAGAGCCTGAGGACTAAGTTCAACTACTCTGAGGAGCTGGGTTCAGCCACCCATTGCCTAAGTGAGCTGGGAAGTAGATCCTTCCTGGTCAGGTCCCGAGGTAGCTGTGAGATGCCTCGTACGCAACCCTGAACCTGACATCCCAAACTAAACCATGCCTGGCTTGTGGGCCCACCGAAACTGAGATAACAGCAGTGTGCTGTGTTGAGTCATGTGGGAGCTATGTTATTTGTTATGCAACAGTAGAGAACTATTATGCTAGCCCAACAGGGTGGTTGTAAGGATAAAACAATACAAAGCACCTAGACCAGCTAGAGTCACGCGTCTGTGCTCCCAACACTTGGGAGGGGAGGCAAGAGGACCTGGAATTCAAGGTCGTTCTTGACTATAAAGGAGGCCCTAAATCAGATATAAAATCATCTAGGGAAATACCTGACACCATAGAAGGCCCAGCACAGTTTCGGCTCCATTCTCTTCCCCACCTGTATCCCCTGCCACCACCGCAATACTGACACCCCCTGCTTCATGTCCAGACCCCTGCCACCCCCACATTACTGACACTCCCTGCTTCGTGCCCAGACCCCTGCTACCACTGCAATACTGACACCCCTGCTTCGTGTCCAGACCCCTGCCACCCCCACAATACTGACATTCCCTGCTTCGTGCCCAGACCCCTGCCACTGCTTTGCCACGCCTCCCCTTGCTTCCCTGTCACCTGGTTATTTTGAAGTTGTAATAGTGAAACAAAATCTTCAGCAGCTTTCTATTCCTGGAAGGGAAGACTAACTCCGCATTCAAAGATCTGAGGGTGCCCCTCCCTGTTTCTAGGCTCACATCCCATGATGCTATCACACAGCATCGCTCTGCTAAAACTAACCTCCCTCCATCTCAGATCTACCTCTCCCGTTCTCACCCTCGCCACTTTGCTCACTAACAATCACCCCTCTGGTGCTTGGGACCTCTCTCCTCCTGCACTCTAAGCCACCAGCCTGCTACCCACCTACATTACTACCACCGAGGACGCCTTTTCCCTGAGCTCTCCCAGACCTTACCACCCTACATAAGCTTCTTTCTTCTCTGAATTAATAAAATTCACTCGTTTGGCATTTAAAGCCATCAGATACAGAGGCCATTGGGTAAAGGCACTTCTTAAACATTGTGGCCTGAGTTTTGGTCCCCGGAACCTACATGGTGGAAGAAGAGAACCGGATCGTGGATGTAGTCCTCCACCTCCACGTGCACGCCCCCAAAACTAATAAATGTGAAATAAATGATCATGTTTGGGCTAAAAAAAATTAATCATCATAACACAAGCAGGAGGGGTTGGAGAGATGGCTCGGCGGTGAAAGCACTGGCTGCTGGGGTTGATTCCCAGCGCCCACAGGGTGGTTCACACCCATCTGAAACTCCAGTTCTAAGGGTTCTGACAGTAAGTGTCTCTACTAGACAGCAGAAACTAACAAATGATAGGCCCAGTGCCAGAATGGGCTACTTCTTTTGGAGGTGTTGGTCGGTGAAGTCCCATAGATCCAACCCCCTCCCCTCAACATTACAGGCTATTGCAATTGCTCTTGGTTACCCTCTAGAATTTGATGGTAAAACCCTTTTTGCTGAAGACACCACATGCTTAAGTCAGAAAACATGATGAAATCCAACTGGTACTGACCTGGAAGCTTCATCCCTACTGGCTAGCTTTCATAGTGCTGGAAGGTGCAGTGCACACTTCCAGAGCAGAAAACAGCCATCAATCGTGGCCAGGTGTGAAGCCCTCTAAGCTACAACAGTGAGTGGCCTGGAAAGACAGGCAGTAGTGCAACAGAGTCACAGACATCCACTGGAACAAAGAGTGACTGTGGTGGTTTGAAGGAGAATGGCCCCGTGTATTTGCATGTTTAATCCCCCAGGTGATGAACTGGTGAGATTTATTAGTAGGTGGAAGGTGTTACTGCGGTTGGGCTTTGAGCTTTCAAAAGCCCATGCCAAGCCATCTCTCTCTGTGTGTCTGTCTCTGTCTCTCTGTCTCTGTCTCTGTGTGTGTGTGTGTGTGTTCTGAATCATTAACTAACCCTCTGAAATGTAAGCAAGCCCCCAATTAAATGCTTTCTTTTTAAGTGTTGCCTTGGTCATGATGTCTCTTCATAGCAAAATAACAGTAACTAAGACATTAACCAACCACTTTCCAATTGGATTTCAATCCTTTTCTACAAGATAAAACCCATACCTGGCACCATTATTAGGCTATGGCTAGGCAGGTCATAGGCCCTAGGAGAGAACCTACTACTATTAGTCTACTAAATAGACTCTCCTAATGACTTACTGCTATACCCACAAATCAATGCATCTCTCAACCTTCATCTGAGAAGTTTCTATTTTTAGTGCATGGTGATTAACACAGACCCACAAGTGGCCAAGGTAGAGACTAAGAGTCTGCAAAATGTTCAGCCCTAAAGGGAACATTTATAACATACATATGCACACGCATGTACACACACACACACACACACACGGCTTGGGGATCATTGCAGAAGGGGAGGAAGCAAAAATGTAAGAGCCAGGCATAGTAGATGACCATAAGGAAACAGCGTCTTCTGAACACATCGGGCAGCTGCACATATGAGCTCACAGCAATTGCAATAGTATGCATAAAACTTGTGCAAGCCCAAGCCAGACCAAACCTCAGCATGGAGAGAGGAGTGGGCATATAATCCCACTACTAACTGTAGAGCTATTGGCAATTGTTAGTTGCCGGTAGATGGAGAGACAGTTGTCTCTAAGAGAGTAGTAACCCCTGGTAAGTTAACTCAGCTCCAGTGGGAGACAATGCATCCGAGAGTTTTTGGGCAACATAAATTGGTCTTGAAGTGGGGAAAAGATGCAATGCTGGGATGGGGTCTGGGAAGAGCTGCAGGAGAGAGGAAGAAGTAAGAGGAGGAGGAAGAAGAAACTTGAGAAAGCATCTAGTAAGGATTCCATTTACAGGTAAAAGAACTAAACCTAGAAATGAGTGTGACTCTAAATAGGAACCGCGTTGGGACCAGCATTTGATCCCCAAAATGTTCTAGTTAATCAAATCTAAAACTACATGCCAAGCCAGACTGCAGTGGCACAAGCCTTTAATCCCAGCACAGGGAGACAGAGGCAGGTGGATCTCTGAGTTCCAGATCAGCCTGTCAACAGAGCTAGTTCCAAAACAGCTGAGTGTGATAAATTTCAATAATTAACAATTTGCCATTCACTTATCTATTTAACAACAATAGCAAAAAAAAATCAGAGAGTGATGTTTATTAGATATGTTAAGTAGAAGAAAGGCTTTGCCCTACAAGAAATTCCCACTAGCGAGAGTGTAACAGGAAATAACAAAAGCAGTAATTACAATGTAAGTTTGATGTTGCCTCTGAAAGAGAAATGTGGGGAGCCAGACTGACTCACAACTTCCTCAAAGGCCCCAGTGAAAAGACAAAAAGAGCCTTAGTTCCATGTCTTAGTCCAGGAGTGGACTTGGCAAGGCCTGACTAGGGCTGGAGCTAACGCCTTGAGCCAAGGTTGCGGCTTCTGGGAACCTGACTTTTGCCCTGGGGCTGTGGCTATCAGTCCTCAGGCAGCTCTATCTGAGGTATCCCATTTTCCCTTTGCCATCATCTGACTTAGCTCTTTGCTGACCCTAGTGATGTCTCCCCTGCATATAGTATAACGACGCTATACCTCTTAATAAAGTTGTGGCATAAGTCAACTTATACAAGCCCTCCTAGCCCTTTTTTTTTTTTTTTTTTTTTTTTTGTCATCTTTATTTCTCATCTCTGGCCCTCCCTCAGAACTCGAAGTTGAGAGTCAGTATTGCTGCTGGTTTGGATCAAGTGGAGCCCAATATGGGGCTCGAATCCCTGATCCTGAGATTAAAAGTCTCACGCGCTACAGACTGAGCTATCTAGGCTTCTGTCTTTCTCTGTTGTGAGCCTAGCCTTTCTAATGGCTGGGCCACCTCTCCAGCACTAGACTGGCAAATTGAGACCATTCCTAGACAAGGACAAAGACTAGAGTTCCCTTTGTCCTTTCATCAGAACCTGGGAACGTCTTGGGTCACTCTGGTTCCCCACGAAAAACAAGACACCAGTACAAAGTATAGTATCTTTGGATTTTTCAACGAACACTCACTAATTCACTCACTCATTCAGGGAGATATAGAAAGACAGACAGATTTTAATAGGAGAGCAAATAGAATAAGCAAATGTTATCTTGGAGCCAACAAGATCTCTAACTAGGCAAAAGCATCTGGGGTAAAGCCTGACGACATGCGTGTAGACGACCATGGAGGCCAAAGGAGACATAGGATTCCATGGAGCTGGAGTTACAGGCTGTTTTACACTTGATGCAGATGCTGAGAATCAACTCTAGTGCTCTGGAAGAGGAATAGGAGCTCTTAACCTCTGAGCCACCTCTCCAGTCCCTAGAGACTTAAATCTCTCTCTCTCTCTCTCTCTCTCTCTCTCTCTCTCTCTCTCTCTCTCTCTCTCTCTCTCTCTCTCTCTAATTTATTATTATTATTTCTTTCTTGAGACAGGATTTCTCTGTGTAGCCTTGGCTGTCCTGGAACTCACTCTGTAGACCAGGAAGGCCTTGAAATCACAGCAATCCCCCTGCCTCTGCCTCCCGATACTGGGATTAAAGGTGTGCACCACCACCATTCAGCCATTTCTCTGTAGCTTTGCAGCCTGTCCTGGAATTAGCTCTTGTAGACCAGGCTGGCCTCGAACTCACAGAGATCCACCTGCCTCTGCCTCCTGAATGCTGGAATTAAAAGCGTGCACCACCATCACCAAGCTTCCAAACTTCCTAAGTATAGGGCTTTGTATTTCTCTTCCCATCACAAATAGTATACACCAGATTCTCAGAATGGGCCACCTAATGAACATTGAGAGGGTTTAAGCATTGCTTATGATTCCACAAGCACATGCAGAAAAATAGAGCCACGGAGGCTAAAGAAAGGACTTTTATTATAAATTCTGACAATGCAATGCCCACTTAGTTAATTACTATGTTTCAGTTGCCAAAAAGTTTATTTGTGTGTAATATTTTATACTGATTACTTGAAAGGCAGAATTGCTGCTATTACTTTAGAAGGTACTTTGTCTTTCAGGTTCTACAAATACCAGGTAAGGTAGACATTTTTCTCATTTTACTGATAAGAAGCTTTCATTGAAAAATCTGAGTTATTTAAGATCAATCAATAAATAAATTACAAATGGGCCATAACCCCAAAATAAACTACATATATTATGAAAAATAAACTATATATATATATATCATCACACACGATTAAAAATAACTAAACTCTTAAAAAGAAATATAGTCTCCAGACTTTATGCCCCTCTAAATTTTCCCCTAAGGCTTACATTCTATAAATTGCATAAACATTTTTGCTATTTATATTATACCAAGAAGAAACAAATGCTAAAAATGAGACAGATAACAGAGAATACATATAATGAAAATGGGTTTATTTTGTCTCTAAATAATTCCACACCAAAGCATTCTGCTGAGAATGAAATAATTTTTAATCTCTAGACAACAGATCTCTAAATGGCACAGAGAGGATTGGAATACACCACCATCACAAGCAAGCAGTTCAGAATGCTTGGCGTGGGTGAGACCCTGGTTCAGTCCTCAGCTCTCCCCTGCTTCCTCACTAAAAATATATTTTAAGTTTGGTATTTAAATACATTTAAATGTGGACTTTACACATTTAAACGCTCAGGCAATCCAGAACACAATGTAGAGACACAAGTATGTGATGACTGCTGGATAGTCTAAAGGGACAAAGAGCTTCTTCAACTAAGAAAAGCAGTCAGCCTCTCTATAATTCAACTCTAAGACCTATTCTCCTTTATATATGACAACGTTGTTGTCTGTCTCATACACTTTTACTTTATAAAGTATTCCTCTAGGAAGAAGTTGCTGGAGGCTTTCCCAGATATAGACAGCTACATTTTCTGTCGTGCTGAAGAAAAAAAGAAAAGAAAAGAAAAAAGTTCAAAATACAAATAATGAAAAAAATTATTTTAATATATGTAGAAAACAGGAATTCTAAAACAGCATCTACTATCACACCATTATTTTAGAAATAGCACAATAATCACACGAAATGTTATTTGTTTCATTTCTACAGCTCAAAGTGAGACAGTGCCACACACCTCACAACATCTGCAAAGTACGGCACATCCAGGTCCAGGTTCTTGTGATCAAGGGGCTTCATGATGGCCTCCTGCAGACAGGAGGGAATAGCATCATGCTCGATTAGGACTCTAACAGCAAAGGGCTCCTTCCTGCTAAGTCTCTGAGCCTCCCCTTATTTAGCCAAGACTCAACACTGGGGAGCAGTCTTACAAGGCTGTGAAACAAAGTTAGACCTAGTTCCTGTAATGACTGTGTTTCCTTGCTCCTGATGCAGACAGAAGAAACCACAAAAACAGAGAGTTCCTGGAACTTCCTAGAAACAGAGCCATCGTGATTCACGGCACAGTTTAGCACGTCTTGAATTCTAGAAGCACTAGCAACAGTCTTCCACAGCACGGATCCACCTACAGAATGGTGCCCTGTGTCATTAAGACCTGGTCTAAAATAATGGACATTTTCTAAATTTCTGACCCAAAGAATAATTTGCCAATGATCTTCTGTCTTAGAAGAAAAAATAAACGTGGGATTATCACTTCCTGACAGTTACATATACTAACATAATGTTTCTTCTTGTCATTAGAAAAGACTGTGATTTCCTTAATCTTTCTAATTTTTTTTTTTTTTGTTTTGTTTTTTGTTTTTCAAGACAGGGTTTCTCTGTAGCTTTGGTGCCTGTCCTGGAACTTACTCTGCAGAACAGGCTGGTCTCTAACTCACAGAGATCCACCAGCCTCTGCCTCCTGAGTGCTGGGATTAAAGACACCACCACCACCACCCGGCTTCTTTCTAAATTTTTATCATTAGCTCTTCTACAAAAGTTTAAGCACGTGTGAAACAAGCTAATTTTCCACCTGCTCTGATCTCAAGGTTCACCAATCACTGGTTTTCTTCAGCAGAACTGGAATCATACAAAAAGAGTGAGTCCTAAGTCAACTCCTAAACCAGCTAATGTTTAAACATAAATCAGATGGAGAAATGTAAATACCAAGAAAATATGTTCACTCCCAGTTCTGCCCCCACTTCTCCACTGCAGTTCCTTCGGTACTCCAACTTCAGTCTACAGCCACAGGAGGTCACTTTTACTGGTGGGAGTGTGTATTAATCTAGGCAACCAAAGGAGGAAGACAATCCCAAGAGCTCCCTAAGCATTCAATCCGTGACTGCCGAGGCTTCTCACACTGTTGTCTTACAGCGCACAGAACGTGTATATATGTTCTGTGACCCTGTCAGTGCAAAGCCCCGTCTTTAGAAGTTCTCTTAACTAACAAGCACAGAGCTATTCACTCATTCTTTCACTCCCTCACTCAATAATTTTTGATCACTTATTATTCTTTACCTCCTAGAAAAGGTAATGTGTATGTTCTGTGGGTTATGTCTCATTCATTCATCTTTGTATTTTTAATAAATAGCTTTTTAAAATGAGGCAAAGAAACAAATTTGTCAAAAACATGAACAATATGAGAAAGTAATTATTAGTAACACTGTTTTACAAATACTGTCAACCTTGAGAATAAAGTAAGCTGCACTGAAGAACTAAACAAACAGGTTGATGGTGGGATAATGGAAACAAGTGAAAAAAATTCTCAACTTTGTGAATGAGAATGACCTGGGGCAATGGAGTTAACTGTCCAGCAACCATCAGTTTAAATCTATGGAATGAAGAAACTGGTATAAATAATCTCTAAAATCTCTTGTAACAGAAGTTTTAGGTTAACACAATCAAGAAGTTTTTACTGAATATAATCTGATGTGTTATCTCTATCATGAATTGTCTCAGTAACTTAGCATAAAGCCACAGTTGTTAAGTAAGTGTGCTCTTGGGGCTGCAGAGATGATTCAAGATCGGTAAGGGCCCTTGATGCTCTTTCAGAGGATCCAAGTTGGGTTTCCAGAACCCACCTGGGACAGCTCTTGCCACCTGTCGCTTCAGCTTACAGAGATCCACGGCTCCCAGGCTCTACACAGTCAACTACACTTGTTATTTATGGAACTAGACTCCGCAATTCATCTTTGTGTTTCCAATATTTAAGCTATAAAAAGCTGATTCACATAATTAAAATTAAATCTTTAAAAAACGAAAAAGAGGCTGGACATGGTGGCACATTTCCTTAATCCCAGCATTCAGCAGACAGAGGCAGGTGGATCTCTCGATCTCAGTGAGTTCAAGGCCAGTCTGGTCTTCAAAGCAAGTTCCGGGATAGCGAAGGCTGTTTGTTATACAAAGAAACCCTGTCTTAAAAACAAACAAACAAACAAACATGTGCTTTGAAAAATTTTATAATCAATGGTACAACTAGCAAAGGCTTCGAAGAAAAGGCTGTGTTGTAAAAAAAAAAAAAGGATAGAATTTGATAAATAAAAAAATGAATCTCTTCCAATGAAAAGTAGATGACCATGTGACATTCTTCCCACACTACAACAACTTCCACTTTCTGTTAAGAAGACCTCAGAAGATCAAGAAACAGTTCACAAACCCTCTCCACTCTCCCACCTACCCCAACTCATAAAAGTCATGGCATCTCAAGAAATAAGGCAGACAGGGGGTACTAAAAATTATTCTGAGGGGATATCACATAATAACCACTCAATATGACATTACCTCCATGTATTCTTTGAGGTCAGTCAAATTCATAACCATTCCTGTAACAGGATCGATCTGAGGGAGAAAAAAAGGTATCTCTCACTCTAGTAGGCTCTCCATATTTACACTTTCACAAAGCTGGGTGGGTGGCTCACGCCTGTGATCTCTGCACGTGCAAAACAGAGTCAGCAGGGCCAGGCGTTCAAAGCCTTTCCAGGATACACAAGAAGTTCAAGTCCAGCCTAGTAGGCTACATGAGATCCTGTCTCAAAAGTAAAACAACTCTGTAAGTTAATAAAGGCTGTACAACATGCAGACTGTGCCCACACTTTCCTTTATCCTAGGGACACTTATCACTGTCAGTGAAGAAGCACCATGTACTTCCAGCACCCTTATCCCTGAATGGATCTTCTGCCCATCTGTAAGCAGCAGAGAGGCCTGGCGCAGCAGCAGCTCACCACACAGAAAGGCCAGCGGTGAAGCCACTGAAACACAAGCTTTCAACACAGATTTCACCAGTGTCTGGAAGATGGCCCAGCAATCTGAACAAATCCACACACCATTTCCAGCACGTACCTCTCCATGTACTGTCACCACAACTACGGGAAAGAAAACAAAAATACCAACAAAAAAGTATGATTTTCAGTGACTCAGCATATAGACACAAGTCAGCAACATAAATTGTTAGCTCTCTGGCCCCCAAGGCTATCCTTCAACTCTTCTCCAAATATCTATTCTTTTAGTTCAAATTTTTTCATCAATCAGTGTACAACTCAGTCCAGAGGAGCTTGGCCAGAGCTCTGGCTGAGCGGAGGAAACAAGCCAACCCCCACAGAAGGTGTGAATTCTGCTTATAAGGCTGATGCCTTGGGAGGAGAGAGATGTCACTCAGTGCCTTCCTGGAAAAGTGGAAATGCATGCCCAGCTCTGTCCCGAACTGACCCAATCCCTCCACGGGCAAAGTGTTCGTTGTTCGTCTTTACTGTCAAGAATGTGTACTCGGCTCACAAGAATGCTCTGCTGAAAAGCAGCAGGCCTTCCCGTGAAGCATCTGAAAACTCGGTGAGCACCTCTACAAAGGAATGACTTTTACACTTTCATATTTTTTCCACCCCACACAAACACTACTGGCTATTCCATGGTGAGTAAATACACTGAGGTCGGGAGGGTATCTCAGAAAAAAAGAGTCAGGAACTAAACCAGAACTTGGGATCTCCTGAAGCCTTACGGAACCCCACCTTACCACACACTGCCATACGCCAGGGCTTATGCAGCATGCTTTGAGGCATCAGGCATGTCTTAAAGAATAATGTCCTTTTTCCTCCCACAGACTGCTTTCTTAGAATACTGCCAGCAAAGTCTTATAAAGAAACTACTTTTCTGCCATACAATATATCCCTAAGCAACCGACCCTTTTCACTGGCCATTATCTACTCAAAAGAATAAAATTTTATTTTGCTATGAAGGTTTTTTAATTTTAAATTTTAACTGATACATGAGGGTACTATTTGATGTGTCAATCCATATATATATACACACACACATATATATACACACACATATATACATACATATGTATATATATATATGATGTTTAAATCAGGTTAGACATATCTGTCTCCTCAAACATTGATTATAAAAAATTTTAACATTAGTTTCAGCTCTACCTAATAAAAAGGAAACGGCTAACAGCAGTTTTATTGTGCATTCAAATGTGTAAAAAAATGATGTAAATCACTTTTGTTGCTGTTGTTTTGTACTATCTCTAGCAGAGCAGACAACTGTAAAGCAAACCATAACACTTACCCAACCAAGACCAGAGCTCTTGGCCTTGAGTTTCTACTGAGGGCTCAGAGCACTGACTGTCCACAGGCTTCTCACCATGACCCTGTTACTCATCACACATGCTCCGCTCTGACTGACAGGATAAAAACTAACGTGGTCCTCCCTCACCTTTATAGTTGTGCCCGTGGCCATTGGGATTGTTGCATTTCCCAAACACTTTCAAGTTCTCTTCATCACTCAGAGACGGGCTGACAAAAGAAACACACAAAAAGTCAGTGTGCGGCACGCAGTAAGACACCCGAAGTCAGGTAAAGTCAAATTCCTCTGTTAGGTCTGCTCTGGGTTTTGAAGACTTTACAACTTAATTTCACTTTAGATGATGAACTAAATAGATCACTTGGATTTCATTATCCACATTTCCATCAAGAACCAACGGACACTCCCTAATTAACTACAGTACCACATAAAAATATCAAAAACTTTAATTTCAACTTACCTGTTCCACAGCAAGATTCCAACAAATTCACTCACAGTCAGCGTGTGCTCTCTTTTGGCAAGGTCTCCTATATCCTGGGCTGGCCTCAAAGTCACCATGTAGCTAAGAGTGACTTTGAACTTCCGATCCTCCTGCCTCCACCTCACAATTCCGGGATCTGGTAGCACACACTGACTCATACAGGGCTGGGGGATGGATCCCGGGCACATGCTGGCCAAGCCCTCTACCTACCGAGCTACAGCCCACCTCCAAACTCTCAACGAACACTGAGTGTTAGCCACGGGGCGAGGCAGAACGGAGCAGGGAGCAATGAGAAGCACAAGAGACACTTGTCCCTCAGCAGCTTAAAAAGCTGTTTCTCCTGAAAAACATGACCTCAGGCTCATCTCTGCCTCACCTACTGCTAACTGAAACCTTACCAGTATGTCAAGACTTAGGTTACTCAAATTAGGCAAAACTTTAAAATTACTACAAACACCTGTTATTTTGGACAGAAAACAATGTACTCAATGGATTCGCCTATCTACACCAACTCAGCCAACTCCTTACCTTCTGCATCCTTAGCTTCCCATTATAAAAATCTCTTTGAGGGCCTTAGCAGTTAAGAGTGCTTACTGCCATCACAGAGGGCCGAGGTTCAGTTCCCAGCACCCACATGACAGCTCACACCTGCCTGTAACTCCAGTTCCAAGGAATCTGATGCCCTCTTTTGGCTTCCATATGCTCCTTCATGCAAGCTGTGCACCTAACACGCCAGCACACGCAACACGATTTTTCAAATTTCAATTTAAATTCCTTAAGATCTTTCTCATTTCACTGATTTCCTCCGGCTCACACTTGGAGAACACTACAGTTCATAGGCTTCTACAAAAAATTCTCTCACTATACAAAACATTTTAAACTCCACACACGGGGCGGCGACAAGTATGTGATTTTCTCTGCCATATCCTGACCTTCCAGCACGGAACAAAGCCTTGTCCGGCAGGAAGTGGGTGGATACTGTTAGAAATGACTGTTCTCATCCCACAGACAAGGAAACCGAGGTTCAGAGAGTCAGTAATGAAGCTTCCATCAAAACCATCTCTAAGGTGTGGCCTTGGGTATCTGGGATTCAATAATCAAGCGTGCCACTCGCTAGAAAGAAAGAAAGAAAGAAAGAAAGAAAGAAAGAAAGAAAGAAAGAAGGAAGGAAGGAAGGAAGGAAGGAAGGAAGGAAGGAAGGAAGGAAGGAAGGAAAGAAAGAGAAGAAAAGAAAAAAAGGAGGGGGTACTACCCTGTGTTGCATCCGGTAGGTCATTGTGCTGGGTACTATGTGATGCCGGCGAGCTGCATGACTCTCAACTTGGGGCAGCCCACAGAAGGAACCTCGCCAGTGGAGCCTCCGGGATCAGAGCTCTGCCGCCCCCTTCTGGGTGAGGCCCAGCAATGCAGCCCCACACCTTCACCATTTCCTCTTCCGCTCACCCCAGATCGGCTCTAACCCACGCGTGTGGCCACGCCCCCGATCTGAGACTTAGCGGGAAAAGCCCCGCACTTGCGGTGACACACGTGATCACACCCCACCTGTGCAGCCGGTGGCTCGCACTGAAGGACACGAGGCGTGACAGTCGCGCGCGGCGACAAAGGCCCCCAGCCGCACTCATGGTCTTCAGGCCCGAGACCCCGGAGCAACCTGCGCTTCCGGCTTCCCCGGCCGAGGCCAGTCCCGCCCTCCGCGGCTGCGCAGTGCAAGGTCGGCCCTCCCCGCCGGAAGCGCTCCTGGAGTGGTTTCGGCACTTGGAGCCCCTCAGTACATCTAGAGGCAGACTCTCTGTGCCTCCTCCTGTTCAGTCTTTTCCAGGCAGTTAGAAATACCCTGGGGCAGCGAGTGGGTGAGAGCCAGAGGCCTGGATTTTTAAGTTGCCCCGGATAGTTGGAGTCTTCCCCTGTCACTCTATTTTTGATAGCCCTGGATTAGAATAGAAAAAATCCAGCGGCCGGGTGCCCTTACCAGATGCGCTCCAGCCCAGTACCACACTGGGTGTGAGGAAATTCTAGCCAATGATAACAGTGCATTGTTAGCAGAGTTAGTCTGGAGACTGAGCCCTGAGGGTTGATTTCAGGAGTTCTATTCTAGGCAATATAGTAAAACAAGTATAGTAGCTCAAGCGGGGTGGGGAGGACTTTGACACTGCACTATGCTGGTGAAAGAATGTCACGCAACGACCTTCCCAAACCAGACGCAGGCCTGAAAACAGACACACCCTTCAGAACCCTCAGCCTGAAGGAACCAGCCAATACTGGTTTTAGATAGATGGTTTTCAGGGCGGTGAAACGAAAGGGCAGTCGGGTGTAATCCCCACTGCTCTGGAGCAGCCTTCACTGGCTGTGTTTGGATCTTCTGTCTCAGAAGGTCAGCACCTTTTAGAGGCTGTCAGGGAGTCAGGTGTGGCGTGCACCTGTAATCCCAGCACTAGGGCTTGAGACAGAAGGACGGGGAGCTCAAAGTCCATTGCGAAAGAGTAAAATCCTGTAAGTGATCCAAATGCGCACCTTTGGCAAAGCAGCCCCCACAGTCATCACCCCATTCACTCAGTAAATCAAAAACTTGAATTTAAAATGTGTTTACCTAAGATCTCAGCGCCAGATGCTTTAAGTATCAGACACACGCACCTCAGAACAGCAAAATGGTCCCTGTCGTCTGAAAGTCCAGTTTAATGGGGGAGTCAAACAGGTAATGTGGCAAGAGAAAGATTACTAATTCTGCCTCAGAGGGTAAAAGAAAGCTTCTGAGACCAAATTGTTCTGGGCTGGGTTTTAAGGAGTCCAACAGGTGGGTAAATAATCAATTCCAGGAGGGGAAGAGTCAAAGCAAATGAAACATGGAGGTGTGGTTTGTATAGTGACAAATTCTTGGCTACCTTGGGATACGAGGCAGAAACTCTATTGGAAATATTGATTGCAGACCAAAGTACTGTGAATGTGTTTTGTTTGTTTGCTTGTTTTTACGAATAGAGGGAAAGAGGTCCTACCTTCTTCCCATCTACTTCCTCTCCAAGAGAAAGGAATTTCCAACTGCTTGAATAACATTTCGGTACAACTGAGTCCTGTTTGCTCAGATAGTGGTGGCTTACTCTCTGGAGCTATGCATATAGGAAAAAAAAATGAAAGAAGAAAGCTCAAAGCCCAAACTCTCCACCTCATCGGCCCTGGCCAGCTTCCGTTCTGTTATGTATGTTGCTTCTGTGTAGCAAAGCCGAGCCAGGAGCAGGCCCTCTCATTCTTCCTTTCCTCTTACTTGTACCCTGAACATCGCACCTGTATTGAGATGAAGTAAAGGTCCCTATGCCTTCAGATCTGTGTGCTTCCCAGAAGTCGGAGACCTCATCAACCTCCATGTTTAGACAGGATATATTAAGCCTCTGTGTTTTGTCTGAGGAAATACAGGAATGATCCTCCCCGTTCCCCATAGACTTCAGTGAACATCAAGGGACTTACTCTCTCAATGTTCCGGCCTCCACACTCCCACATCTGCTGTTAGCCCTGTCTACCTGCCTCTCATAAAACCTCACGTGAGATTTAGCCCTTATTAGTTATTGTAATGTGATGCAAACCTCTATACAGGCACTTCTATATAAGGAACACTTCACTGGAAAGGAAAGGGTTAATGGAGTTTAGAATAATCCCTACAGAAATTTAAAGAAGAAACTGACATTCCATGACCCTAACTGTAAGTTAACACGTGTCCATATCACATCTCCGAGGGCTTCTTCAGGAACAAAGAACAGGCAGAAGGTCCTAGGCAGTATAACTGAGCTATGATTAAAGTTCAGACACTGACGAGGGAGGGGACTTTTTTGGGGGAGGGGGAGAGAAATGGGAGGCAGTGGTGGGGAAGAGACAGAAATCTTCAATAAATAAATAAATAAAAAATATCTGTAATTAAAAACTATGAAGCAAAGATGAAAAAAAAAGTTCAGACACAGGGCAACTGAAAGAAAAGAAAACAGAGATTCGGAGAGCTTGCCTTTACTGGAAGGTTGTTGGTAAAAAACAGGGCTTGGAAATGTGAAGATTATATGGTCTCTACTGCCCCCTGCTGCCCAGTTAAGTAAAGAACCTTCTGATTTTCATCAATAGCTGGAAAACTATCTATCTGGAGATTTGAATAAACACCTGCATGAAGCAATGTCCCACAAAACAACCCCCTCTGAAGACTGAGCAGAGGCAAGACGGGGAGGGTAGTGGTGGCCTGGAAGAGGAAAACTGAAGTGAATTAGCATAGCATTTGCCACAGGCATTAGAGAAACACCCAGTCCAGAGGCCACCAAACAACACAGTACTAGCTTCTCGTCCCAAACACCTAGGACCAACTGTAACAAGCAGACCGTGACCTGTTACAGACTCGGAGAGAGAAAGGTGCTGGTCTAGATTCTAAGCCAGCGGTTCTCAACCATGGGTTGCGACCCCTTTGGATTGATTGCTCTTTTCATGGGGGTCACCTAAGACCATTGGAAAACACTGATATTTACATTATGGTTCAAAACTGTAGCAAAATTACGGTTATAAAGTAGCAATAAAAAATTTTATGATGTGGGGGTTGTCACCACAACATGAAGAACTATATTAAAGGGCCACAGCAGTAAGGAGGTTGAGAATCACTGCTCTAAGTCTACCATCCTTGATTACTTGTACTTCTCCCAGGCCCTCTGATCACCTATGTGGTAGTGGTAATGACCTAATTTTATTCTGATTTTATTTGTGTGTATTCCTTTTACAAAAATTGTGTGGGGGAGGGGGGTAGCACAAGTGTCACAGCACATATATGGGGTCAAAAGATGGCTTTGTAGAGTCAACTATCTCCCTCCATCTTTATGTGGGTTCCAGGAACCAAACCCATGTCACCAGGCTTGCACTACAAGTACCTTTACCTGCTGAGTCATCTTGCCAGCCCCTTTTCATGTATTCTTTTAGCTAGGGAAACATGTTCAATAAATGTAAACTATCTTCCAAATATTCCCCGGGGCTTACAAGATGGCTCAGAGGGTAAATGTGCTTGTGAGGTGATCCTGATGACCTGAGTTTGATCCACAACCCACAAAAGGCCAAATGCAATGCCTTGTATCCATCACCCCACACTCCCACGTGGAGATGCAAAATAGAGAATGGAGGATTGGCCAGAAGTCCCCATGTGGAAGGAGAGAACCTACTGAAGAAAGTTGTTTTTTGACCTCCCTGAGCGCTCCATGTCTGCACATATACACACACTGTCCATAGACACAATACAGTAACAATAAATAATAAAAATCTTTAAATACTATACTGATGCTTGTGTGATGGTTTCAAGAAATAGCCCTAAGATAATATAAAACCAGGGCTGAAGAGAGCACTAAGCAGTTGAAAGCATGCACACTACTCTTGCAGGGGACCCAAGTTTGATGCCAACACCACACCAAGTCTCCACAGGCAACTGTATTCACTTACACATACCTGCACACACAGTCACACACAAACACATAAATATTTTTAAATATATATATAAAGGGGCTGGAGAGATGGCCCAGTAATAAAGAGTACTTGTTTCTCTTTTAGGGGTCCTGGGCTCAGTTCCCAACACCCACAGGGCATGAGTCTTGGACCTCCGAGGGAGTAGGCTTGAGCCAGGACCTCTTGGGGACCAGGCGTGAGTCTGGGACCTCCGAGGGAATATACCAGAGCCAGAGACCTTTGTGGGACCAATCCCAAGTCAGGGACCTCCTCAGGAGCAGATCCAGACCAGGAACATTTACAGAAACAGGACTGAGACAGTGAACTCCACAGAAGCAGGTACAAGGCAGCAACTGCTGAGGGAGTAGGCCTGAGCCAGGACCTCTGAGGGTCCAGACACAAGTCTGGGACATCCGAGGGAATAGGCTGGAACCAGAGACCTCTGCGGGTCCAGGGCATGGATCTGGAACCATCGAGGGAGTAGGCCTGAGCCAGGACCTCTGCCAGAGCAGGCCCAAGGCAGCAACCTCAGCAGAAAGAGCCACAAGCAAGAAATCTCTGTGGATGCAGGCCCGAACGACCCCTGGTATTGCACAGCAAACTCCGGGAGCACCGAGCAATCTCCAGGAACATGGAGTGACCAATATGGTGACTGGAACTGTGGCCATGACTGCAGCACAAGAACACCATCTGAGCCTTGGATCCACTGGCACCTGGAAGATTGATCCCCAGTCACAGACAGCCCCAACCACACCTATCAGAGGAAAAGATGAGTAGACAAGGTAAGAACACATGCAATACCACAAAGAGCAACACACCAGTAAAAACTGATGACCCTAAAACAGCAAGACTTGAACAACTAAATATAGATGAAGCATAAGAAAATTACCTAAAAAAAAACTTTAGGAGAATGTTTGAGGCCCTTAAAAAAGAAATGAAAAATTCCCTCAAAGAAATGAAGAAAAAGACAAACAAAAAATTGGAAGACATCAATAAACCCTTTCAAGAAAACCAAGAAAAAGCAAATCAAACTTATGAAAGAAACTATTCAAGACTTGAAAACTGAAATAGAGACAATAAAGAAAATGCAAGCCAATGTAATTATAGAAACAGAAATCATGAGAAAACAATGAGGAGCCACAAATGCAAGCATGAACAGCAGAATACAAGAGATGGATGCGAGAATTTCAAGCACTGAAGATACAATAGAGGAAACAGACGCATCAGTCAAAGAAAACATTAAATCCAACAAAAGTTTAATACAAAATATCCAGGAAATATGGGACATCATGAAAAGACCAAAGCTAAGAATAATAGGTATAGAAGAAGAAGCTCAACTCAAAAGCACAGAAAATATATTTAACAAAATCATAGAAGAACTTTCCCAACCTAAAGAAAGATATGCCTAAAAGATACAAGAAGCTTACAGAACACCAGACTAGATAAAAAAAAAAGTCCCCTTGCCACATAATAATCAAAATACTAAGTATATAGAATACAGAAAGAATATTAAGAGCTGCAAAGGAAAAAGGCCAAGTAACATATAAAGGCAGACCTATAAGAATTACACCTGACTTCTCAATGGAAACAATGAAAGTCGGAAGGTCCTGGTCAAGCGTTATGCAGATGTTAAGAGACCATGGATGCCAGCCCAGACTGCTATACTCAGTAAAACTTTCAATCACCATAGAAGAACAAAACAAGATATTCCATCACAAAACCAGATTTAACCAATACCTACCCACAAACCCAGCCCCACAAAGTACTAGAAGGAAAACTCCAACCCAAGGAAGTTGGCTACATCAACAAAAACAGACAATTGATGCTCTCACAGCAGCAAATCCTAAAGTAGGGAAAAACACACAAAATAACATCACCAACAACGAAAACTAAATTAACAGGAGCTAGAAATCACTGGTCATTAATATCCCTTAATATATAAATGGACTCAACTCACCTATAAAAAGACACAGGCTAACAACAGATTGGATATGAAAACAGAATCTATCCTTCTGCTGCATACAAGAAACACACCTCAACCTTAAAGACAGACATTGCCTCAGAGTAAAGAGTTGGGAAAAATTTTTTTCAATCAAACAGACCTAAGAAACAAGCAGGTGTAGCTATCCTAATATCTAACAAAATAGACTTCAAACTAGAATCAATCAAAAAAGACAAAGAAGGACATTTCATATTAGTCACAGGAAAAATCCATCAAGAGGAAATCTCAATACTGAACATCTATGCCCCCAAAACAAGGTCACCCTCATATGTAAAAGAAACACTTCTAAAGCTTAAATCATACAATAAACCCCACACACTAATAGTGGGAGACTTCAATACTCCACTCTCACCACTGGACAGGTCTGTCAGACAAAAAAAAAAATTAACAGAGAAATAAGGGAACTAACAGATGTTATGACTCAAATGGACTTAACAGATATCTATAGAACATTCCATGCAAACATAAAAGAATAAACCTTCTTCTCAGCACCTCATAGAACCTTCTCAAAAATTGACCACATACTAGGTAACAAAATAGACCTCAACAGATACAAAAATTAGAATAACTCCATGTATCTTATCGGATCACCATGGCTTAAAATTAGAATTCAACAGCAACACTAACCAGAAAGTCCACAAACACATGGAAATTAAACAATGCTCACCTGAAGTATCAATGGGTCAAAAAGGGAGAAATTAAAGACTTCCCAAAATGTAACGAAAATGATCACACAACATACCCAAATTTATGGAACACAATAAAAGCAGTGTTAAGAGGAAAGTTCATAGCACTAAATGCCTACATAAAGAAGCTGGGAAAAAATCCCACACTAGTGAATTAACAGAACATTTGAAAACTTTAGAACAAAAAGAAGCAAACTCACCCAGGAGGACTAGACAGCAGGAAATAATCAAATTCAGAGCTGAAATCAACAAAATAGAAACAAAGAAAACAATACAAAGAATCAATGAGACAAAGAGTTGGTTCTTTGAGAAAATCAACAAAATAGACAAACCTTTATCCACACTAACCAAACAAAATCAGAAATGAAAAGGGGGACATAACAACAGACACAGAGGAAATCCAGAGAATCATTAGGTCATATTTCGAAAACCTGTACTCCACAAAATTGGAAAACTTAAAGGAAATGGACAAATTTCTGCCAGGGACCTCAGCAGAGAAGTGTGTCTCGAATGTGGGATGTCTGGAAGGCGAAATAAGTACAGGAACACAGGATTCTGATGCAAGATGACAGGCTATCAGCTGCAGGGCAGCTTCTTCTACTTGTTCTTCTTCTGCTTCTTCTTCTTTCTTTCTTCTTACTTCTTCTGCCCTGAGCTTCAAACCTCAGTCTTTTATTGCAAATTTTACACAAGGAAAATGATTCTGTTTTCTTGCCATAGGTTAATCATTACCTGGGCAGAGCAGTTCACAAAAAGTACAAAGATTCTTTGAAATCAAAACATCATTCAATATGACATTTTCCCAGTTCCCAAGCCTCATGCCAGCTACTATATTCTTAATTCTTAGCTGAGTTAAACATAAAACAGCTTCTGAGGCTTTCACCTCAGAGGCTAACTATTTGCAGTTACAGAAGCATAGTTCAGTGTGTTTTACTCCATTGTCTTACCTTTCCCATTGTTCCTCACAATTCCAACTTTGATTTATAAGGCTATAGGCAGTCAGCCCTAAAAATCCTAGGTTCCTCAGAAACTTTATTCATTATAGCCAAGTTCTTTTGTTTCAGTATAATCCTTTGCCAAGTTTTATAACCAGGTAAAAAACAATTTCTGCATTTTTCCCAAATTTCCCCAATTCTTTCATCCATAACCTGCTTTACAGCTTCAATGCCTGCCCGCTCTATCAGATCAGGAAGACTCATATTATTGTACAGCACATCCATATTTTCAGAAGCCACTGGTGTGGAAGGAGAAGAAGAACATAAAGAACAAGTACACTAGTAGAATTGCTATAGCCAGAATCATCTGTAACATTGCCAAATGTGTATGCAGACGCCATAGAAGCCATCCTCGGGGCACGTAGGTGTTTTCTCCTTGGCCCTCAAGTAACATGCTCATTCAGCCACCACTGGGTTGCTTGGAGGGAATTGCTTCCTGAATCTCAGGAACCACAAGTGGAGGGGCTATGCTTTGCTGTCTCTGGCAACTTTCTGGATAAATACCACTTACCAAAATTAAATCAAGAACAGATAAGCAAATTAAATAGGCCGTAACTGGTAAAGAAATAGAAACAGTCATCAAAAGTCTCCCAACCAAAAAATAAATAAATAAATAAATAAATAAATAAATAAATAAATAAAAATTAAAAAACCAGGATCAGATGATTGCAGCTCAGAATCTACAAGATTTTCAAAGAAGAACTAAGACCAATACTCCTCAAATTATTCCACACAAAAGAAACAGAAGGAACATTGCCAAACTCTTTTCACGAGGCTAAAATTACCCTGATGTCCAACCACATAAAGACATTACTAAGAAAGAGAATTACAGACCAATCTCACTCATGAACATTGATGCAAAAATACTCAATAAAATACTGGCAAATCGAATCCAGGAACACATCAGAAACATCATCCACCATGATCAAGTTGGCTTCATTCCAGAGATGCAGGAATGGTTCAACATATGAAAATCTGTCAACGTAATCCATCATATAAACAAACTGAAAAATAAAAACCACATGATCATCTCATTAGATGCTGAAAAGCTTTCAACAAAATACAATATCCTTTCATGATAAAAGTCTTAGAGAGAGCAGGGATACAAGGACCATACCTAAACATAATAAAGGCAATACACAGCAAGCCAACAGCCAGCATCAAACTAAATGGAGAGAGATTCACAATGATTCCACTGAAATCAGGAACAAGACAAGGTTGTCCCCTCTCTCCACATCTATTCAGTATAGTTCTTGAGGTCCTCGCTAGAACAATAAGACAAGAAAAGGAGATAAAGGGGATACAAATCGGAAAAGAAGAAGTCAAACTCTCACTGTTTGCTGATGACATGATAGTTTCCATAAGCGACTCCAAAAATTCAACCAAGGAACCTCTACAACTCATAAACACTTCCAGTAATGTAGCAGGATACAAGATTAACTAAAAAAAATCAGTAGTCCTCCTGTACACAGATGATAAAAGGGCTGGTAAAGAAATCAGAGAAACATCACCCTTCACAATAGCCACAAATAGCATAAAATATCTCAGAGTAACTCTAACCAAACAACTGGAAGACTTGTATTACAAGAACTTTAAATCTTTAAAGAAAGAAAGTAAAGAAGACAACAAGAAAATGGAAAGATCTCCCATGCTCTTGGGTAGGTAGGATTAACATAGTAAAAATAGTGATCTTACCAAAAGCAATCTACAGATTTACTGCAATGTCCAGCAAAATTCTTCACAGACCTCAAAAGAACGATACTCAACTTCATATGGAAAATCAAAAAACCCAGGATAGCCAAAACAATCCTATACAATAAAGGGTCTTCTGGAGGCATCACAATCCCCGACTTCAAACTCTACTACAGAGCTACAGTACTGAAAACAGCCTGGTATTGGCATAAAAACTGACAGGAGGACCAATGGAACCGAATCAAGGACCCAGATATTTATCCACATACCTACAAACACCTGATTTTTAACAAAGAAGAAAAAATATAAAATGGAACAAAGAAAGCATATTTAACAAATAGTGCTGGCATAACTAAATATCAACATATAGAAAAATGAAAATAGACCCATATCTATCACCATGCACAAAACTCAAGTCCAAATGAATCAAAGACCTCAACATAAAGCCAACCACACTGAATCTTATAGAAAAGAAAGTGGGGGGGCTGGAGAGATGGCTCAGAGGTTAAGAGCATTGCCTGCTCTTCCAAAGGTCCTGAGTTCAATTCCCAGCAACCACATGGTGGCTCACAACCATCTGTAATGAGATCTGGCGCCCTCTTCTGGCCTGCAGGCATACACACAGACAGAATATTGTATACATAATAAATAAATAAATATTTAAAAAAAAAAAGAAAAAAGAAAGTGGGAAGTACTTGAACACATTGGCACAAGGAGACCAATTCCTAAATAAAACTCCAGTAGTACAGACATTGAGAGAAATAATTAATAAATGGGACCTCCTGAAACTGAGAAGCTTCTGTAAAGTGAAGGATATGGTCAACAAGACAAAACGCAGCCTACAGAATGGGAAAAGATCTTCACTAACCCCACATCAGACAGAGATCTGATCTCCAAAATATACAAAGAACTCAAGAAATTGGTCAACAACAACAACAAAAAAAATGGAGTACAGACCTAAACAGAGAACTCTCAACAGAAGAATATAAAATGGTTGAAAGACACTTAAGGAAATACTCAACATCCTTATCCATATCCTTATCCATCAGAGAAATGCAAATCAAAACACCCACATGGAAGCTCAAAACCATCTGTAACTCCAGTTCCAGGGAATCTGACATTCCATTCTAACCTCTTCAGGCACCATATTATATATGCATGCGGGTAAAACATTCATACACATAAAATAAATCCTTTAAAATGGCATTAAAACACATAAAGCCATAATTACCTCATAAACTGTTTTTAATAGAAATGTAAAACAAAATACACCCAGGTTCTGTGTTAGTTATTTTATCACTGCTGCAAAACAAACAACAGAACAACTAAAGGGAAAAGATTTCCTTCGGTCCACAGTTTCAGAGGATCAGCAGGCCATAGTGGGAAGACATGGTGGATCAGTGGCAGGATGGGGAGCACGGGTGAAAGCTGCTCACATTGCAGTGGACCAGGAAGCAGAGAGAGGGCATGAGAGAACCAGAGACTTCAAAGGCTGGTCCCTTGTGCCTGTGATGCCTCACCCCCAAAAGTTTCCTCAGCCTCCCAAAATAGTGTCACAAGTTGGGAACAGCATTCAAAATATGAGCCCACAGGGGTTTTAGTTTTGGGTGAGACCCATTGTTTTCTCTCTGCACTTGATTCTCAGACCCTGTGATTGTGCCATCAGATGGGTACAAACGTGCCGTGGAACCCGTAAGGCATCTGCACAGATACCTCCGCTCGCCCCAGTTCTGCCATGTTCTTGGCGTCCAAGACAAGGAGAAAGTTATTTTCACTCTGGAAAAAGAAATGGAACACTGAAAGTTGCCTCTTCATCTGAAAGCCCATCTCTACTGGCTAGGACCTTGCTAAGGGAGGGAGCACCTCTCGCTCATGCTCATACCTGTTCCTGACACCTATACCTCATCTAGCCACCCACTGTATTTGTCCAGTTGCCAGACTGGACAGAAACACCTATGCCTCACCTAGCCACCCACTAAATGTTTGCCCAGTTGCTGCACTGGACAGAAACACTGTGACTAAAGAAGTTCACACCCTAAAGTAAAGAAGCAAAGTTGTTTGTGCCAATTTTCTTCTCAAGACGGCTTTGAGACTAACAGTATTTTTGCTTGGCCCTTTCTAATCTTGCAAAATATGCGGAAATTCTTTTTCCCAAGTTAGAAACGTTTCCATTTTGTGTTACATAGGAGCTGTACAAAGGTCAGCATTAAAAGTCAGTCTGAGATTTGTGCTGACCTAATTACTGGAGAGTTAAGCACATGGAATAAACCCATAGCAGACATTACTAATTGATCACAGCACTTTTAAAAAAAAAAAAAAACTAAACCACTAAAGGGTTCAGAACTCCATACCCAGGTACCACTAATAACTGATCGAAACTGGTGCTTCAGGAGAACAATTTGTTATAAGATTGCCTGGACAAGTAGCATTATTGAGTTGCTAGCCAGAGCTTATAATACTGGAATCTTTTAGGTCAGTTTACTGAAACTAGAAACACAGATGTTGGTATGAGCATCAGGCCAGAAGCCAAATGCTTTAAACACTGGCTTTACCACTGTGAGACCAGATGCAGGTCGCTTGCAACAAAGTGATAAATTTCACATGAATAAAATGGTATCCCACGGTTTTTAATAATCATCATAATATATATGAAAGTACTTTGTCTATAAGAAATGCCTCTGAAGACATCATGTTGCTATGAGTTTGCAAATGGGACTTGAAGCCGTATTAAAGCATGGACTATGATTTTGAAAGTGGGGGAAATGTACACAGTAAAAGGGGAAGACGACAGGGAAGATGCCACAAGGCATCACAATAGACTATGGGCTGCACCACTCCACACCGCACTCCATGCCCTCCTGCTGTGTTGCTACGGTCAGTGACAGGCAAACAAACGTACCAGGCTGGGAGTGATCACCACAGAAAGAACAACCCCAGCATCCTCCTCATCAGCTCCTGGTGCTGGAACAAAAATGGGCTCTGAGGGATAAAAGCCATCTTCTCTCCAAACCTGCAAGTCCCACCAACACACAAAAAAGGCATCTGATGAAAGGTGAGGGGTGACTGGGGGGCGTTCTACAGCGTTTGTCACTCACAGCATAAGCTGGGCTGTCAACAGGATGCTCCAACAGCGACCACAAGCCTAGGCTTACTGAATTAAATGTAGGTAAGAGGAGCCTCTGCTGCCTCTAGATCACCATCTAATATGATTTCCCATCAACCTGAAATATAAGGGTCACTACAACCTTCACCCCATAAATCCTCCAGAAAATGACATCAATTTTGCCATATTTCCCAAGCTTTGGCTTTCCTTTAGATTTCTCACAGGAAACCAACCCCCTGCTTAAGTGATTCAGTATTCTCAAACCTAGGAAAACAGCCGAACTGTTTAATATTAAAGAATCCAAAGTAAACTGGGCAACAGAGGCAGATTAGCAGTAAGAACACTGGCCCTTCTTTCAGAGGACCCGGATTCAGTCCCCAGCACCCACACAACAGCTCACAATTTCCTGTAATCACAGCTCCAGGGGGTCAGATGTCCTCCAACCTCCACAGGCTCCTGCACACATGCAGTACATGTAATACACTCAGCTACAAACACATACACATAAAATAAACAGATATTAAAATTTTTAAGAAAACTAATAATCTAAGGAACTACTTTAAACAAAACAGAAATGATTCAAAGAGCAGAGCAGGTCTTTGAAAAAGTAAGAAAAGGGATATTCATTACCGTTAGTGTCTTGTTCACCACGTCAACCTTAATCAGAGAATCCCCCACCAAATGCCGAAAACCACAGCCATAGAAGAAATTATACTTTTTGCCATTAAATCGGCCATAGTTGATCTGAGGAAATTCAATCCCTCCTTCCTCTACGAGGTCCTCATGGTGTAGATTCTCAGGAGAGCACCAGATCTAAGAGAGATCCCCAAAGGGTTAAAAGTGACTGCTTAATTCTCTTTATTTTCTCTTAATTCTCTTTCACTTCTTTAGAGTAAGGGCACACTACTTTGTACGTTGCAACAGGATCTGAGAACTAACGTTCTACATCATGCTTCACATTGTTCCCCTTTCCATAGTGCACGTGCATGCAGAGAACACTGTCAGGCTGTGACTAAGATGTCAAATGACAACAGGATGCAAAGTGTTTCTGCATTCCGTGGGAAAACAGTGTCTCCAGAACGTGGGGAAGGCTGGATCAATCTCAAAAGCTCACACATTCCACAACCACTGGCAAGTTGCATATATCAGGCTCGGAGCAGAGAAGGCATGGTCAAACATGGTATCCATCCCACCCAGTTTCTGTGACTCTTGTCCAAACAAGTTTCCATGATCTCACCCAAGCTCAGACAAATGTTATCAAACCTGCTGGGTACCAGACATTTGGAGAACAGCCAAAGAATAAAGTGATGTCACTAAAATCCACATCCTTAGACTGACGTCCACGGGAAGCTTACCTCTCCATCGCCCTGTTTCACGGCACTGGCTGAAGAATAGGACAGTGGGCTGAGGTTCCTTCCCACAGGAGCATCCACACTGACATCTAAGGGCAAAACAAATCTTCTAGGGAAAGATTTTGCCATTGAACTATAGACCTGTTCAGAAGAGAGAAATAAACAGATGGGGAAATGCTATCCCTAGGCTAATAAACTAGAAACTTAAATTCAGCCATTACTAGAATTGTACAAATAATAATTCCAATTTATTCATTCAGCAAATACTTATTGAGTACTGCTATAGGTAAAGTATTGTTTCAAAACTGGGACTGCCACACTGAATTTCATGAAATTTGTATTCTAGTGGTGGACTAATAATTATAAAATTAAATATTTATTAATTAGCATCAAATAAATCAATTATTATATAGTCAAAGGTTCCAGGAACTAGACAGAAACAAGAGAAGGGCCCTTTTTCATGTTTGCTGGTTCAGAGAAGAGACAGCTTAGCAAGATAGGACTGCTTAAACCCTACACATTCTTGAGCAAAGTCAATTTAGAAAACTAACCCTTAGCTGGCTCCTAGAAACTGAGTTCTTAGGCTGCTGTGTGTGATAAGAGTATTTGAAGCCTTGAATGACACTGTGTAGTCAATAAATATAGTTAGTGATGATGATGTTATTTAAAAAGAACACTTGGGAGCTAAGGATGTGGCTCAAGGGTATAGTCCTTGCCTAGCAGGTACAAGACCCAGGATTTATTCTTCAGTTGGGAAAAAAAAAAAGACTAACATCTGAGTTCCCCTGAGTTTCTAGAACTTCAGGACCTGAGGTTAGTTATTCAGGACCTGTTGGCTAGATGCCTAAATGACTGATTCTCAGTAAAACCTTGAAAAACCAGGTTTGTGAACTTCCCAGGAAGGTAACAGGTCACACATGGTATCAGGACTAGTTCTTTATATGTGTCCTGTGCAGCTATACTACGAAGCCTGCTTCCTCCAGATCCTTCTTTTTGTACGCACTGTGTTGTTATGCTCAGTCTTGTGAGTCCTCCTCATGAACTGCTGATGCTATGGGCAGCCAAAGGAACTCCAAAATAGTCTGGATACTAAGACGGTGTTTAAGCAGAAGACACAAAGGAAAAATGCACAGTGTCTGTGACCATGAGCCTTAAGCATATTTTTCTCTTGAAATATTATAAGATGGAGAGCAAATTGTGCCATTTCCTTACCTACCTACCCCATGTCACCTCCATCCCACATAAAAATGATTTCACTGACTAAAATACATGTTGTTCTTTATTTGAATTTTTTGAAACCTCTAGATATTACCCTTAAACTTTACAAAGTTTAATTACAAAGAATTAATTACAATTAATTACAGAGAATTAGCCCTATAAAATTAACATTTTAACGAAGCAGTAGTGGCACACGCCTTTAACCCCAACACTTGGGAAGTAGATCAGGTGGATCTCTGAGTCTGGGACCAGCCTGATCTACAGAGTGAGTTCCAGCACAGCCAGGGCTACATAGAAAAATCCTGTCTCAATAAAATAAAATTTTAAATTAAAAATAAAATTCATCTTTTATCAACATTGCTTTCTTTTGTAAAACCTTAGCTAAACAAGAAGACAGTTAAGGTTGGGTCAGGTGATGTGAACCAACCACTCTTTTGAGAAGAACTAAAAGACGAAAAATTCAGATAAAAATTTTAAAAATAGGAGTTTGGAAGCAGTGATAAGCTAAAAAGGCCAGGAAGGACCATGAGATTTAGGAGGGAAAGGAAACCTGCAGATGGACCAGGTATCAGAGGCAACTCTTCCCCTCAGGACCTAATGAGATGTTCAACACTTTAATCATTTGAGAAATGTAAATAAGCAAAACCACAGATACCACTCCACACCTACTGACTTTTAATATAAAAAAACAACTTTGATGCAGGACAGTGGTTTTGTGGGTAAAAGCACTTGTCACACAGCATGGGTGCTTGAGTTTGAATTCCTGGAATTCATATAAAAGCCAGGTTAGATGTTTGCTTTATATCTACAATGACTCAGCTTCTACTGGGAAATGAGAGGCAGAGACAGGCAGATTCTCAGAAACTGGGGTCCTCTGCCTGAGCCCACAAACTAGCTGGGATTATAAACCGGAACCACAAGGCCCGGCTTCAACTTTTTTTTTTTCTTCTGAGACAACTGACCTGAAACTCACTATGTAG
This sequence comes from Alexandromys fortis, assembly GCF_014885135.2. Lineage (NCBI taxonomy): Eukaryota > Metazoa > Chordata > Mammalia > Rodentia > Cricetidae > Alexandromys > Alexandromys fortis. The sequence continues at coordinate 6,433,467 of NW_026067973.1, forward strand.
ACAATCTGGCCTGGAACTTATAGAGACCTGACTGCCTCTACTTCCAAATACTGAAATTTACGGTATCTGCCACCATATGAACTTTATAAACACTTTTTAAAAGAAGGAACCAGTATTCTTCATCACATTAATAAAAAAGGGATAACATCCATATAGTACTCTCAATAGTGAGAAAAAATATGAACTGCTACATTTATCCATGACCAAAATTCTTAGTAATATAGAAGTAGAAAAGGGAACTTTCCTAATATAACAAAATACTTTTTAAAAATTCTAAGGCTAGATGCATTGCCACATGACTGTAATACCAGACAGAGGCAATAGGACCAGGGTTCAAGGCCAGTCTTGACTATACAGTGAGTCCAAGGCTAGCCTGCACTTCAGGAGACTCTGTCTCAAAAAAGGTATATATTGATAATTTATGTTTATATGCAATCTGTGCACAAATGTTTGTAACAATTTTTGTCATATTCACCAAAATTGTAAACTAGCAAGATATTCTTCAATAGGTGAATAGATGGTCAACTAGCATACACAAGACACTATTGCTCAATAATAAAATAAACATAAAACTATCAACACACAAAAAACATGGAGGAACCACAAATGCATACGACTAAAAAGAAAAGAAGGAAGGGAGAGAAAGAGGGAGGGAGGGAGGGAGGGAGGGAGGGAGGGAGGGAGGGAGGGAGGGGGGGGGGGGGGAAGGGAAAGAGGGAGGGAGGGAGGGAGGGAGGGAGGGAGGGAGGGAGGGAGGGAGGGAGGGAGGGAGGGAGGAAGAAAGAAGTGAGTCAGCCTAAACTGGGCAGGGTGCTGCACAGCTCTAATCCCATCATTCCAGAGGGTGAGGAAGGAAGGCGATGCATGCTCAAGGCTAGCCTGGACTACAGACATTTTTAAACAGACAGAACTATAGAGACCACAGATTATTTAACACAAAGGGTGAGCCCTAAGAACTGTGGAGTTTAGTTAGTAAGAACAGATCAGTACTGACTCATCGAATATAACAAATGTTTCACAACAATGGAAGATGTTAATAATATTGGGTTAGTGAAATGATGGTTCAAATCATAAAATGGAATCAGGCAATAATGGTACTCATCTTTAATCCCAGCACTCAGGAGGCAGAGGCAGGTGGATCTGAGTTGGCGGCCAGCCTGGTCTACACAGGGAGGTCCAGGACAGCCAGGGCTACACAGAGAAACCCTGTTCAAAACAACAACAACAACAAAAAGCAAAAACAATAACAAAGGGTAAAATGGTTTGCTGCCCAAGCCCTACAGCCTGGGTTTAATCCTAGAGCTCACAGTGAGAAAACCAATTCCTGACAGTTGTCTCTTACTTTCACTACCTTTACTGGTGCACTGTGTCACCCATGTGCTCGCTCTCTCTCTGTCTCTCTGTCTCCCTGTCTCTCTCTCTCTCTCTCTCTCTCTCTCTCTCTCTCTCTCACACACACACACACACACACACACATACACACACACACACACACACCATACAGATGCATACATACAATAACAATAAATAATCCAAAATTTACAATATTGATATTAGAGAAACTAGGAAAGAGGAATACATGGGGGAAACACTCCATGATTTCAGTTTTTTTTTCTTTAAACTTAAATCTGCTCTATAACAATCCATTAATTAATATAGAACAAGCAACTCCCTAAAAACAAAATATTAATGCATGGTATGGTGATACACGCCTTTAATCCCAGCACTCAGAAGACAGAGGAGTTCATATGTTTACCTGATTGAGCCCTTCCCCTGCTTTCCTGAGATTCTGTAGTTGGTAAACTTCCAGGCTTCTCCCATCATCCTGACAGCACAGATCAATCACAATACAGCCGTGGTCCTCAAAGGCATTGATTTGATGAAAGGTAACAAAAGGTTTGCTATAATACACTCCTGGGAGAGTCTGCAGGGCATGCAAACAATTTAGGAAGACACTCAGTTTTCTTTCCTTTCCCTTCCCTTCACCTCCTTTCTGTTCTCTTTCAGGAATAAATCTACAAAGCTCATAGGAGGATATCCACCCCCCACTTACATGCCATGGTCAGTAGGTACAAAGGAAGAAACATCAGCACACAAAGGCAAATGATTTAAGCATTGCTTGCTTAAGTCATCTCATTTCATGCTTATCAGTGAACTGAGGCTGTTTGACACAACCAATCCATCGTTGTGACTAATTTTAAAAGCCCTCCTGAAATGTGTGGTCTAATGTTTTACAGGATAAATAGATCCTGGACTCTAATTACATGATTAATGAAAAGTACTGTTCCTTTGGATGTTTATTATAAATTAAGTGACTAATTGAAAAATGCACTCATTATTCAAATAATTTTGTAATGAAATCAGGGAAAATTAAATTTAGGATGCTATCGTCTTAGAGATGAACAAAGGCAAGTACAATGGCGTTATTACTAATGGGGACATAAGAAGATACTCCATCAATATGCTGGACTTCAGTGGGGTTACGATACTGGCACACCAACAAGTCCCAGAAGCAGCTACTTAAGCTTCCAAGTGTCATTGCAGAAGTGACAGGAGTGTTACATTAACTGCACCCCTGCACTAACCCCTGAGAAAACCTGTGAGAAGCGCTCCCTGCACCCTTTCAGTGCAATCCTTTGGAGGGGTAAAAACATTTCCCATAGATTTCCAACGCACAACATCCACTGTGATGGCTAATTGGTGGCCAATCCAACCAGAAAAAGAAAGTAATACCCTTAATTAGAAATATCTTTAAAAAAATAATGTATGATGGTGAAAAGTCAGCCCTGCGGAGATCAACTTCAAGGGCAGATTTTCATTACAAGCATGCTCAAATACTCAGCCTGTCCAGTGTGTTTATCCACCACATGAAACCGTGTGTTATACTGGGGCTCCCAGCTTATCCCATCAGCAAAGGCCTTCCCCCGGATTTTAGAAGAGACCATTTTCCACAGCTTCATCTTTAGAGGCTGTTCAATGAAGATGATGAAGTTTTCTGTCATTCCTAAAAGGTTCCAGGAAACAATCGAATGTTACTTGGCAAGACAAGAATGACTGAGATGTGGCAGTGAGGGACCTGTCCGAATGACAGGGTATGCCACTGCTGACCTAAGTAAACACCATCCAAAAATACCTCCTTGTTTCCCGGATCAACTGGACATATTTCCTGTTTCTACATAGAAAAGAGAACTGTTAAGAAGACTTAGGTTAATGCCCTCAGTCGGGCTTTTTCTTTCTATTTTAAATTGTTCTGGTTAAGGAGAACAGAAAGCAGAACAATGGTAAAGTGCTGTCTATGTTCAGGGTACTTACTCCTTAGTCCTTTTCCTGTGTACACTAGATATAGAGATATTTTGGCTACCACAATTTACAATACATAAAGTAAATGTTCTGAATAAAGGCTGAAACATCTCAAAACTTAACAAAAACACTATTTTTAAAGGTTGAAACACACTCTTTACAAAATATAAGGTTCTCCCTACACACACATAAAATAGTCAAGACCTTTTTCATGTTTGACTATTTTTAAGATTTTGATATTGACTAAAATTATTAATTATCAATTTATGTTTCTAGTAACTACTTACATTAAGCAGATATGTATGTCTCTTCAAGCAATCTGCAGGCTAGCATAAGGAGTACATGACTAAACAGAATAACTTAACTGGTATTAATGCAATCTTGATCTCATTATCGCAATGCTCTGATAAATTATCAGATGGTACTTGTCAAAAATAATCTTTCTGATACAGCAACATTAACTCAGAGCCCAGTGCAACTAGCCTCCTCCATAGACTCACCAAAGCTGTGGTAGTAGGAAGGCTTCATGGTCTCCGCGGAAGCAATAGAACACAGCACTTGTGCTCCATGAATCGTCTCCCCAGGCTCTGTCTTCCCCGGCGGAACCCGAATAATATTATAGCAAGAACCTGGACCACAAAAGTTTCTCCCTTTACCATTTTATATACATTCTAGAATGAAAGATAACCTGTGTCCTTGAGAGGGTTTGGCATTTAATAAGCATGCTAGAAATAGCTACTGATGGATTAACTAATAGCACACATTTATGTAGCTACTCAGTGAATGAATAAATACTTAGGTGATACTGAACTATCTGCCCGGTATTATAATTTGCAGTGTAGGACATGATGAACTTGCATAACACAGAATTTCACAATCTCCATTGTTCTAAAGGAACAAAATAACCAACACATTTTTCTTGATTCATTTATTCTGCAGCCATTTACTGGTCACCAATCAAATTGCAAACACTGTCCTAAGAATTCTAAACACTATATTTCAAACTCTTGTATGCAGCAGTACGCAGAAGAGATAAAATCTATTCATCTCTAAAACTCAAATTTTAATAAAACGTACGAGCAAAAACGCAATGCATCCGATGGTGATATGAATTGCAATGTAAAAACAGCTAGGAATGGGGCTGCAGCGATTGTGAACGGGTGGGCATTCCTGTTTGCTATTCTAAATATGGTAGTCTGGGAAGGCTTCCGTAAGCTGATGCCATTCAAGTAAAGGCCTGGAGCAGGTGAGTAATAGGTACACATTACTGCAGATGTCCAGGGTGGATAGAGATAGCTAGGTTTTGAGAAACCACTTCATATATAGGAAGCATCATGTTTTAAACAGTGACAAAAGGGATAGACAAGAATAGTGATAAATTAATATGAAGAACATAGTTTTAGGTATTAAAAACTAACTGGGTTGATAAAATATTCTAAGAAATTCTGCTAATTTCTAAAGAGGACCTTAAAAATATCTGAAAAGGCTAAAACTTGGCTATGATTTGCCCATTTATTCCTTAGTCCCTTTCCTACAACTTTTAACTCTTAAAAGTAAATAATCGCAGGCCTTTTAAAAATTACAATCAGAATTATTATGTATCTAAATGTATCCCAGGTATTCAGGCTCCCTGCAACTACATATACATTAAGTTCCAGTTCAAAACCATCTCACTGAACCAGATAATCAAATGAGAAAACAGATGCAGGTTTGGTATTACTTGGGACTAGAATATAAAAGGCATCCCAGGGCTTGCAATTGGATTATCCAGTTCACTGAATTTAAACAGTTACTGAACTACAGGGCACTGAAGGCATCTTGAAGGCATTATGCAAGACAGGTATCTAACACGATGAGCAATGTGAAAGAGAGATGCCCTGCCCAGCACCTTGATTCTGATTCTGACAGTCTCCAGAAGTTTCTATAAACAGGAAGTTGAGGCAGAGTAACAAGCATGGGCAGTCATGATTGGTGCCTGAGTTTCTCAGTGAGATCCAGAGACTATTTGCATCAAGATGCCCTGGGATCCATAGTAAAGGTGCAGATTCTTGGTCTCTTTTCAGTTCTGCTGAACCAGAATCCCTAAAGATGGATGGAGCCCATGCTCTATCCTGATAGCAAGCATTCTAGATGACTCTTGGATGCATTAGGTTGAGACTGGTGATCTGGTTGCTATTTTAAGATATATAACTAAGAATGATATCTTCCAAATAACAAATAAGTTTAAAAATAAACTACTTAGTTAACAAAGTTAATAAGAAGTGGATTTTTTGTGATGGATGGAACAAAACAAACAAAAATATATCCATGTCAGCTTTAATATCCATAAAACCCAGTGGTCTTGTTAGGATAACGTTCCCAATTTAGCAGGTTTAGGTGATGTAGAGACTAACTAAATTCTGGTCTTTGAGGGAAAGACCCAGGTAACTGTATGGTTCCCTAGTGGATCCAATGTATAGCTAGATTTGAAACGGTCACCAAAGGCTGGCAAGAATTCAGTAAATAAAAGCACTTGCCGCCAAGTCTGATGACCTGAGTTCCATCCCCAGGTCACAGCCGGTAAGAGGCAAGAATTGACTCCCACAGGTCGTCCTCTAGTCTCCACGTGTTATACACTCATTAGAAGGAGATCTACTGTTTCCTATAGCAGTTTCAAAGAATCAATATATGAGAACAAAGAAAACAGGCTGCATGGAAGAATATTCGGGACATCCTTTCTGTACCTAAGCCAATAAAACTAAAACTTCGTCCATCTTCATATGGACTCCTATGTGTAGATGTAGACCTACAGAGCAGCAATCCACAAAGCCTCCAATTCACCAAAGGTATACCACAACCATAACACAGGTTATATTAACTATAGACAATAGTTGGGTAGATAGTCACAAATATCTAATACTCTCAACTAACACACTCTTGTTCAGAGAACATGTTCTCAAAAACAGGAACACCAACTTGCCATCCCTGAGAGAGTGGGTGTATAATTTTAAAGTTCTTAAGCAAGCGGAGGGAGAAATGGTGACTGGGTGGAGGCTGGATGTTAAATAATATCAATATAGCCTTCTGGACTCAGTGACTAATAAAACGGGATGACTCATAGCAAGCCTTTGTGTTTAGAGTCAGGCCTGGTTTCAGGTCTGGCTTTAGAAACATGGAAACCGGCTCAAGAAAATGACTTAAACATCCTCAGAGTTCACTGGCCTCATCTGTAAAATGGAGGTAATAACAGGGTTGTACACTTCAAGATTTGGTGTATATAGATTAAAGAAAAAAGCACAAAGAAATATGCTTATCCCTAGCCCATCTTAGGCACTCAATAAACATTAGCTGTAATTATTAGGTATTAGAATATTCTGGAACAGATTGGTAGCAGGTTTGGAAGTAGACAGACGATTAGCATATGGTGTACAGAGTTGTGAATGCCTTGACCTTGACTTTCTTTGTTAATTATGCTTTGTGATAGACGTACACCCTCCCTACATCCCTTTTCTACAGCATTTTACATTTCTTGCTTTTACAATATAGTATGTCTTTAAAGTTTATATTCAAGAGAGATGTACCTTTGATGCTTATAACACCCAAAATCATAATGGAACATAAAGATGTAAGTTACACTGAAAAAGACATATAGGAAATCAGCTGCTAAGCATAGATACAAAAGGACCACAGAACACATGCTTAAAGAAAATCATATGTTTTAACCTCAGTAATGCCTCTTTGGAATCTTTCAAGTGATATTTCCTGTTTATATTTTAAGCATAATGGAGCTCTGGGGAATAGTTTACTTTTAATTATATCTAAAAATACTTCCATCTTCACTTTACCTCTTGGCCCATAGGTGTTCCCCATATTGTATGCTGTTCCATCTGAGTCATAATGAGGGTGTGCAGTCGCTCCATTCACAGCAATAAACTTGCTCCAGTCCACCTGCAGGTTTAAGACCATTTAAAGAATTGTAAGTGATTCACAATAGATCTTTATTAACATAAATTACCATAGAAGCATGTCGCCTATGTTGAAAGTATGATGTGAGAAACCTCTGAGAAATCAAAACTTTATTTTTCCTGCTTAAAAAAAAAAACAAATGGAAAACAAAACAATAAAAAACAGCAGCAGCACAGCCGCCAACAAAAACATCTGTACAGATTTATCTAATATCACGGCAAAGTTCAAAATAAGCATAACAAATATAATCAAAAATAAAATTAAAATTTTAGTCTGAGGTGGTGGAACACACCTATAATCCCAACACTTGGGAGACTGAGACAGGAGGATCACAAGTTCAAAGTCACCTTAAGGTGCATGGTGAGTTCTTGGCCAACCTGAGCTCCAGAGCAAGACATGGTATCAACAACCAAGTTGTCCTGAAATGTAATAATTAATGTGCCAAGGCAATATGGGTCAATACACCCTCTAGCCTGATAGTTACTGGGTCTAGGAAGAACATGAGCCTGTCAGGGCTATTTCCTTATACCCTGGCCTTGTGATGTTAAAACTAAGGTAGGAGTTTGGGATTCTCTTTAAGGAAAACCAACCCTGCAAGCATTAAAATCCTGCCAGAGGGTGATGGCAGCCTAAATTAATGAATGTTAATGTTTTGTTTCTGTGGGGATGAGCCTCTAATTTCTTGCTTAGCTATCTAGATTCTATAAGGTACTCTGAATAAATAGAAAATTGGGATCTATTTTACTCATCTGGGCCTATACATTACCTTTTCTGTCCTTTCCAGAGTTTCAATGTCCACTTTATTCATAAAATTGGTCTCAGTGCTCAAGTAGTAATCACCCTTGTACTGCACGAAGTTGACATTGGTGTTGTCAGTCATGACTGAAATCAGGTAGCAGACATTAACCACATGCTCTGAGGAAGAAATCTTCAACGCCCTCTCTCTTTCACACACACACACACACACACACACACACACACACACACACACACACAAATACACACTCACACACACTCATACACTCACAATGTATTTTTCAAGAACTGGAGAGATGTCTCAAAATTTAAGAGGACTTGAATTCTCTTCCTAGCACCCACATAGGCAGCTCACAACCATCTGTAACTCCAGTTCCAGGACATTCAACAACTTCTTCTGGCCTCCACGGACACCCACAATCACAGACACATGCATATAAATAATAATGTACTTTTAAAATGTATATTTTCAAGATTTCTATGTGTACAGATACTAATTTAAATGATGATCACTGTCGTTTTAAGGGCTCCTTACCAGGTGGCTCAAACCTGGACATGAAACGCTCAAAGATATTCTTGCATGGGTCAGGAAGAGCCAGTGTGCCAAATTCCGAGACCACAATTCTATCTCCAGCACTGTTGGCCTTGTATGCATCACTCTGTAGAAACTTGCTCCTGTATGTCACAATGCCCTTCTCCATTCTGAACTGGTGAAGCAAAGCCATTCCATCAAACCAATGATTGTATCTGCAAATGGGAGGTGACAATAGAAACTAACTTAGGAATAAGGGAAGCATGGGGTCGAAATGATATTTCTCTCATCCAAATATAAAAATAAGCAAGAACATGGATCCCTAGAACCAACCAAAAACTCAGAAATCTGAAATTAAGGAATGACAGTGTGCTGAATTCCTTGGGCTACAACAGGAAAGAGCAATTTATATTCTCCTGGCCCTGATCCTATGATTCTTAACCCCTGTCAAAAAGCTCACTTTCCACTGGGCTGAAGGAAAAACCTACAGGTGAATCCTAAAATAATTCTGTGCATGCCAGGTGGTAGCAGTGCATATCTTTAATCCCAGCACTCAGGAGCAGAGGCAGGCAGATCTCTGTGAGTTCAAGGCCAGCCTGGTCTACAAGAGCTAGTTCCAGGACAGACTCCAAAGCTACAGGGAAACCCTGTATTGAAATACCAAAGAAAAAATAATAATAATTTTGCTCTTTTCCCTATGACTAGAAGGAGAGAGAAAACCTCACATTTTCCAAATCAGAACAAGTTCCTAAAAAGAAACATTCATCCTCACATCTTAAATGCATTCAATTTTCTGTTTATTATAGTTTTTTCAATTTTATTTTTTGCATAATTATTTTGACCTTATAATTACACTAGAAATTACCTATTAAAGAGATGGAGCAGGTTTATTTAGCAAGATGGTGCAGAGGGTAAAGGTGCTTGCTACCAAGCCTGATGACCTGATTTCAATCCCAGCACCCAGAGGATAGAAGGAGAGAACAGACTCCTGAATGCTGTCCTCTGACCTCCACATATATGCAATGGCACATGTAAAAAATAAAAATTAAAACATGGAACATCAAAAACCTGTAAGCAGAAAAAAATGTAGCCCTGTTTTGAAAAAATTTTATCACAGCCAGTGTAATGATATGAATCTGTTATCTCAACACTGGAGAGATAGATACAGGGACTAGAAGTTTGAAGTCACCCTGAGCTAAAACCCTGTCTCAATAAACAAACAAACAAACAAACAAACAAACAAAAGAGCTATTATGTGATCTTTCCTTTCCTGTGTTTGACAGAGTAAATGCTTGATGTCATCAGTATGGGCAAGGAAAGCTAACATCATTGTCTGAAAAGACAATGGTTCCTGAAATCAGGGCTGGTCTTTGTTCTCTCAGGCTCAGATCAACATTACTCACAAGAGCAAAAAGACAGAAGCAAAAAAAATGTATTTACTTGTTGTAGGAGGCCACTTGTTTGTTCTGGGTTGCTCAGTCCCGAAATAACCACACAGAAACCATATTATTTGCAATACTGTTTGGCCAATAGCTTAAGTGTGTTTCTGGCTAGCTGTTATATCCTAAACTAACCCATCTCCATTAATCTGTGTATTGATTGCTACGTGGCTGTGGTTTACTGGCAAAATTTTGGCATGTCTGTCTCTGGTGGCAGCTCCATGGCTTCTCCCTGACTCTGCTTCCTTTTCCCCAGCATTCAGTTTAGTTTTCCCCACCTAGCTCTGTTCTACCCTATCAGGCCAAGCTAGTTTCTTTATTAACCAATGATAGTCACAGCATACTAGGGGAATTCCACATCATCTATTGATGACTGAAAATAAACTGATTGTAGAGGTTCACGCATGTTACCCCCAAATATGCCACTTTGACACACTATTCTGAGTTTGGAACACTTTAAGATCAGCAGCTGCAGACAAGCACTATGGCTTTCTGTTTTCTTTCCAAAAGCAGAAAATAAAACTCCTTCATGAAAGATGTCCTCCCTGTATCAGAAGGAAGATACACATCCTTGTACCTGGAGACACAAAGTTGAAGCAAAGGTAAAACAAACAGTATAAGCTGATTAAAGGAGCATTCCCTTTGACAGTGACTTTCCCACAACTAGCTGCCCCAGCTCCAACCCTTGTCACATTCTCACAATTTACTACTCAGGGGCTCTCTCATCTCTCTCTCTCTCTCTCTCTCTCTCTCTCTCTCTCTCTCTCTCTCTCTCCCTNTCCTTCCCTCCCTACCTCCCTCTCTCTCCCCCTTTCTCCTTTCTCTCTCCTCTCTCTCTCCTCCTCCTCCTCCTCCTCTTCTTCCTTCTTCTTCTTCTTCTTCTTCTTCTTCTTCTTCTTCTTCCTTCTTCCTTCTTCCTTCTTCCTTCTTCCTTCTTCCTTCTTCCTTCTTCCTTCTTCCTTCTTCCTTCTTCCTTCTTCCTCTCTCTCTCTCTCTCTCTCTCTCTCTCTCTCTCTCTCTCTCTCTCTCTCTCTCTCTCCTTGTTTGTAACAGGGTCTGACTATATAACCCAGGCAGGCCTTGAACTTGCAGATGAAGCTAACTTCAAACTTGTGATCTCCCTGCCCCAGCTTCCCAAGTACTAGAACATAGACCTGCACCATGCTCAATAGCTCTTCATTTTCTTACAGGGGTTCCCAAGTACATACAAACACTAGCAAACAGAGGTTATATGACTCCCTCCCCATTATTAACCCTCTCAATTGCTGATTTAATTCCTGGGACTAGTGAAGACCAAAAGAAGATGAGGAAAAATTTTTCCTCCTCTGAAATACATACCATATTATTATCTAGCACTAAAAAGGAAGAAAACCCTATCATATGTCACAGCATAGATGAAGCTTGAGGATCATTAAGTTAAAGAAAATAGACTAGTCATAAAAGTACGGACACTATATAATCTATTTATATACAACCTTAGAAGTGGGCAAAGGGGCTGGAGAGTTGGCTCAGTAGGTAAAAAAAGCACAGTCACATAACATGCAATTACACACACTAAACAAATGTACCTTAAAATTAAAAGCAAAGTATTGAGGTTTATAAAAACACGGATAAAGTTGGTTAATGGAGGACAGAAAAAATGACAAATTGCTGCTTAACTTGTTAGTTCCAATTTTGCAAGATAAGAAAATTCTGAAAATGTTTCACAGTGTGAATATACATGACACTAGTGAACTGTACAAATGGTTAAAATGTAAATTTTAAATTCTGTGTGTTTTACTACTGTTTTTAATGTAGATAAAAAGAAGAAAAATGTCCCTTTATTTTCCATAATTTCAGATGCCGTCTTTATCAGATGCTCAGTTTGGTAAGTTGTGGGTCTGTTTTTTTTGGCTTCCTATTCTGTCATCTACTCCTTGTTCATGAACAATGTCATAATATTTCAATTGTAGAGAATTTACAGTACTCTAGATGTCTTGTACAAAATTAGCAATTTTCATTTTCAATGTGTTCTTGATAATTCTTACATATTTATTTTTCCATATGACCTTTGATATTAATTAGTATAATTTCTGATAAATAGCTTGTTGGAATTTTTATTAATATCATAATGTATTTATAAATAACAGGAAATGCACCTTTAAAATACTGTCACTCTGCTCAAGAACAAGAGGTGGCGTTTCCATTTGTCCAAATGTGCTGTCCATTTCTAAGCACAAAACACCAAGAGCCAAGTCCCTTTCCTAAGTATTTAGTCCACTGCTACCATGAGTGATGTTTTTTCCACCAGCATGGGTCTATAGCCTGTTGCCTTGCATTTTACTGTTTTGTGTAGCGTTATTATTTATTTTGGTTTTATGATTTACTAACCTACCATTTGAAAGGAGCGGGTTTACTTCTTCTCTTAGGCTTTGGTCCCTAAATCAATACCTTTAATCTAACTGTGTTACTTACATATGGTTTGATGCTGAGTTTCACATAGCAGTGGAAACACTGAGCATCTTTCCTGGGTATGGGGGTAAAAAAACACTTGCAGGGCTAAACACAGAGAAACACTGTCAAAAAAAAAAAAACCACTTGTAGCAGTTCCCAATTTAGCTATTTTTACATAAAAATACAGGCATGAAGAAAGAGAGAAGGTATATTCACGTTATGGAATCGTGTTAAGAAACTATCTGTTAAGTCTGATTTTCCTGGAACATTTTATGAGACATGAATAATGAATTTCAACAAAAAATCTTCTCAGCACCTATGAAGATAATTTTATAACTATTTTTCTTGGGTAAATTTCCTATTGATGAGCCAACCTTGCTTTCTTAGGCTTCATTCCACCTGGTCTTTGTGAATTTTATTTGTAATGTGATGTTAGGTTCTGTTAATAAATAATTTATTAATGTCAAATTACTAAATATATATATGTATATGTGTGTGTGTGTGTATAATTTTTTGAAACAGGGTTTCTCTGTAGTTTTGGAGCGTGTCCAGGAACTAGGTCTTGTAGACCAGGCTGGCCTTGAACTAGCAGAGATCCACCTGCCTCTGCCTCCTGAGTGCTGGGCTTAAAGGCGTGAACCACCACCACCTGGACCCTTTTTGCCTTTTAAAAACAAAAAGAAAGAAAGAAAATGTATTTTATAGTATATTTAGCTGCTTAAAAGTCAATCTGCTTAAAATTTCTATCTCTATCCATTCTAGTAATTCATATTTCCTAGAAAGTTATTCAAGATTTTCAAATGCATTTGCACTGAGACCCACAAAATCTCTTAGGAGTTGTTTTTTTTTCCTGTTTGAATGATTACTTCTTTGTTCTCTCTTGTTCATGTCTATTTGTGCTTTCCCACTTCTTTTACACTCTGTTATTTATTGGTTTGCGTACTTTGATTTTTCTCCACTTTCAATCTCTACCTCAGCCTCCATCCTCCTCTCCACCCACCAGCAACCTGACCTCTAAAGTACCTCCCTGAAGGCCTCTTGTGCAGTGGGGTGGGGCACTCCACTGCATTTCATGCATACTATCCACTGACTACAAAGCTCAGCACATTATAATGCCTGCAAGTATGAAATATACATCCTGAAATTATCCTGGGAATGTCTCAGTCTCTGGGTCCTTGGCCTCTTTTCAAAAACAGATGGAGAGGAATGATGGACTGTGACAGCCAGGCACATGCTCTGGTATAGCTGACAGAAAAGCAGAATGGTAGTTGGCAGAGCAAGGGAAGAAAGGAAGAAATTCTTTGGTTGAACGCTCATTTCTGTAAACTAAAATGAGTTCTGTGGATGATGTAATGATAGTGGCACGACAGGATGAACGAACTCAGTGCTACTGAACTGCACCTTTGTAAGTAGTTAAGATAGTAAGCTTATGTTTTACATATCTATTGCTCAATTTTTAAAAGGTAATAAGCTCTGAAATAACAAGCCACTAAAGATAATGATCATCTCTACTTTATAACAACATAAATCCATTATAGTGTGAATTTTTAAGTGTGTATGTATGTCTATAAATAAATACATATGCCAGAGAATGTGTGTGGAGGTCAAAAGACAACTTGCTCTCTCCTTTAACGTGTGGGCTGGCCTTGACACATCATGCTTGTTAGCATATACCTTTACTCACTGAGCTAACTTGCTGGTATGATAGCATAAATTTTTTAAAAAGCAGAACAAGAGAAATTTCTAATGGTGATTGCAATGCTTTTCTTATTGATTTTTGATTGATTTTTTTGTTTTATGTATATTAGTGTTTTGTTTGCATGTATATGTGTATACCACATGCATGCCTGGTGCTCAATGAGGTCAGAAGAGGGCTTCAGATGTCCTGGAACTGAAGTTACAATGGTTGTATGTTACCATATGGTTCTGGGACTCAAACACAGGTCCTCTGCAAATGCAACTCAAAATCACTGAGACATCTCTCCAGGTCCCCAGATGACTGCCATTTTTTAAAAGGTAAGTCTATGAAAACAGTAGAGAAGGCTGTCAGGGAGTAACATAAAATTGTTAAAGAAGATGTGTCAGGGAATACATGCTCATCCCTACCTCCACCCAAGGAACTTTGCTGTAGTTCAAATTTTTCATACAAAAATTTTTCAACATTTAAAAATGTTACAAAGCAGATTACTTCCTAGCCATAGACACATCTGCCTATTATTTCATATCCCTCAGACACACAAAGAATGATATCCTAAAGACTTACTGGGATTTTACCCAATGTATCTACCTATTGAGTGCTAGCTAGAAAGATTTGAGATATTGGGAACATTTAGATAAATTAGGAAGCATTCTGCTTTCATGGATCTTACATCCTAGCCAAGGAACACTGCTAACATACACAAACAAAAACAAACAAGGTGGGAGAGATGGCTCAGTGGTTAATAATAGTTCTTGTTGCTCTTACAGAGGACATGGATTCAGTTTCTGGCACCCACAAGGTGACTCACAATCACCCATAACTCCAGTTTCTGGGGATCTAATACCCTCTTCTGATCTCTGCAGGCACCAGGCATTTATATGATACATATACTTACAAAGTAGGCAAAACACTCATTCAAATAAAATAAATGATAAATAAGTCATTTTTAAAAACAAACCAAGAACTGGGCAGTGGTGGCAAGTGTCTTTAATCCCAGCACTTGGGAGGCAGAGACAGGTGGATCTCTGTGAGTTCAAGGCCAGCCTGGTCTATAGAGTGAGTTCCAGGATGGGTTACAGAGAAACCCTGTCTCAAAACAAAATAAAACAAAAACCTAAAACCTAAAAACAAACAAACAAAAACAACAGAATAAAAACAAGCCAATAGAGTAAATGGACACTCACAATGAAAGTGCTACATATAAACTGGTAATACAGTCAGTCTTGGTGTTCTTAAAATGGAAGTCACAGGGGGCATTAAAGGAAGTGAGATTTGAGTTGACATCAGAAAGACAAAAATCAGGACTAAGAGATGAAGGAAGACATGTAAGAGAGCATCAATGCCAATATATTAAGCAAAAATATGTGGAACTGAAAGAGGCCATTATGTCTGGGAAGTTCAGAGTGGCAGAGAAAGAGGCAGGAGGTATAGGCCATGCCCTTCCTTCAGGCCTTGGGGTTTCTCAGAGATCCTTGCATTGCTCTCTTGTGAACTTCAAATTCACAATTCATGCTGCACATGAGGGAGCAAAATGATTTAAAAACAAACAAACAAACTTTTTTTTTTCTTTTATAGGCAACAATTTCCTCTCTAGTGAAAGACTAGAACTGCAGCAACCATCACAGAGAAGAAATTGCTGAATTCATGTTCCATAGAACCAAACTACACCATGAAGCCCACATTGTTCTCCAAAATCTAGGCTTACTTATCCTTTCCAAACTCAAACTTCCCAGGTCCAACCCGAAGGAGACTGCCATTGAGCCACTCAGGAATGTGTCCTCGGACTTGAGCGGAGATGGTGTCCAGTGTCTCCTCCACCGTGGTCATCAGTGGAGCAATGCACAACAGACTCTTTTGTTGTCTCGACATAGTGTTTGGTGAGTATTTCCCACGTGCTTCTTCGAAACTGTGAAAGAGGAGCGAAAAGCACACACATGTGCACACATGCACACGTGCACACACACGTATTGTTACAGGATCTCTTGTTAACATGTTTATTCCACTACAGACACAAGCACACACACATACACACACACACACATTGTTACAGGACCTCCTGCTAACATAAAACCCCTCCAGGCAATTCTATGGAATGAGAGCTTGAGGGAAATGTGAACCTAAACCAGTCTCCAAATTCTTCTCGCCTTTCCTTTTCCTTTTTTTTTTCTTTTTAATATTCTTAATTGAATCTTTGGGAATTTCACATCATGCACCCTAATTCTAGTCTCCTTGCAGTCTCCCCATATCCTCCCCTCACCCCTACAGTGTCTCCCAAAAGAAATTTTTTAAAAAATCAAACCAAAACATGAAGTGTTAACATAATACCTTAATTACTACTATTGTCATTTCTCATAGTTGAACAATTCTTTTCCTTTTCTAGATTAACTCCCCATGTTATTAACCCCAGATGTACTAATGGCAATTTAATTGTTAGAGAGAAAATGGTGGCCATTCAATATTACCATAGTTATATTGATAATGGTACCTTAGGTAAGTCAGAATGTAATCCCAAAGATTTCACTTTGGTTTCTTAAGTATTTATCAATATTTGGATTTAATTTCTTCTATTTTAATTATACATACATATATATAAAGAAAACAAGAATATTTGGCTGTTGAGGTGGCACAGTACTATAATACCAGCACTTAAAAAGTGAAGAGGGAAGAGCATATAAGGCCATCTGGACTACCAAGTAAGATACTTCTCAGAAGGGTGGGTGGAGAGCAGGGGGAAGTGGGAGGACCAGAAGGCAGGTCAATCAGCAAGTTGCTTACTGTGCAATCATGGGACTTGAGTTCCTATACTCAGATAAAGAGTGGCAATAACATTGAGTGCAGCAGCAAGCCTTGTTACCCTAGCACTGGTACACTGAAGAGTCTATGGTTTGCTGGCCAGCCGGTTCAGCCCAGTTAGTTATCAGCTACAGGGTCAGAGAGAGATAGCATCTCACAAAATAAAGGTGGAAAGAAACTGAGGAAGACAGCTGCTATCAACCTCCAGCCTCTCTACCTGTAGACACACATGCAAACACACACATAACAGAAAAAGTAAAGAAAATTCTACCTGTTTGTAGGGTCCATGGGTCTACCCCTCCTCCCAGGGTTCATCTTGAGGAGAGTTTCTGGCCAGACATCTTGTTGCAGTTTCCAGCTAAACAACCTGTCTGTTCCTGTGCTTCCTCTGCCCCCCTGGTGGTTAGCTGTTGTAGGAGGAGCAGGCCGAGAACCACTGCCCAGCTAGCTTAACCCCCGAAATACCCACACAGAAATTGTATTGATTTAATTATTGCCTGGCCCATTATATCTAGCCTCTTCTTGACCAACTCTCACATCCTGATCTAACCCATTTCTACCAATCTCTGTAACACCGCGTGACTGTGACTTACCAGCAAGATTCTAACCTATGTCTGTCTCAGGCAGGAGATTCAAGGCGTGTGCCACTCTGCCCTTCTTCACAGCATTTTGTTCTGTCTACTCCACCTATCTAAGTTCTGTCCTATCAAAAGGCCAAGGCAGTTTCTTTATTCAACCAATGAAAGCAACACATAGACAGAAGAACCTCCTAAATCAGTTAGCTACATAGGGCAATTGTTTACTCCACCTTGGGTGTGGTAATTCCCCACCTGCCTGGGGGGAACTTCCATTGTGCAACAGCTAGGTATATAAGGTTTTTTCCTAAACTTGAATAAATGGCACTCGTCTTATCTCCTCTTGAATGACCCAGGTCTAGTGTGTGTGTTGTTTTAATCTCCAAGCCTTTGCCCGGCTTACGAACTGTGAACCATACCTAGAGTGATGCAGGAATTACACCTGTTGTTCAAGGTCTAACTTAAATGTTCCTTCCTTTAAAGAGAGTAAGTAGTCTAGAGTGTCTAGGTTCAACTCTTATTTCATTTCCAAAGTAAGTTTTTTAATCTCTCTGTGCTTTTTCTTCTAAGATAGAGAAATAAAAATTCTTATCATGCCTCATATACTAAGTGATCATGCAAGTTTACTGGAAACTTTAGAATACATACATAGCCCCAAAATGCTTGGTATTATTTATTTAAAGTCTAATGATCAATACAATAAGATGCACTATGGATTTTCTTTCTTTGAAACATGTTAGTTTTTCTACAAAGAGCTAGACATTGCAGAAATACTGAAAAGCCTCCAACCCCAACAAGAGGAACTCTTTATCCAAGGGGTCAGATGAGTCACTCTGGTATCACGCCTCCCTGTTACTCTCTGGTACAAGAGCTCAAATCCAAATTCCTGAACTCCACTCTACTCTATACATAATAATACATAGTATCTGTTATAAAGCAAGTAGCTATATGAAAACATGGGAATGATGGTGTGTAGAGGTATTAAGAAAATGCTTTGGGCCAGGCAGTGGTGGCACACACTTTTAATCCCAGCACTAGGGAGGCAGAGACAGACCGGAGCTCAAGGCCAGCCTGGTCTACAAGAGCTAGTTCCAGGACAGGCCCCAAAGCTACAGAGAAACCCTGTCTTGAAAAAAAACAAAACAACAAAAAAAAAGCTTTGGGGAAAAAAATCTTGTTTTTCTTACTCTATTTTTGTAAACAGTGGTGAATCTATTTTATTCTCCTCTTAGATTAAAATTTCCTGGTAAAAAGCAGATTAACTATTTCGCATAGAGTTAAACTGAACAGCCCAATTAGGTACACATGAATTCTAAGTATTTCACATTTTATGTGTATGCCTGGTGCCCTCAGAGGTCAGAAGTAGGTACTGGATTCCCCAAATCTGGAGTGAAGGATGGTTTGCACCACCATGTGTATGTTGGGAATCAAACACAGATCATCTTGAACGGTAACCAGTGCTCTGAACCACTAAGCCATCTCTCTTGCCCCTTCATTTTAGATTATATTTAGATATCTGTATGCTCTGGACTCTATGTTATTGGCAATCTTGCCCTCTTCAAGCCTCTTGTAATATTTGATATGGTAGATATTTGATATGCTACCATCTCCATATACCTGCTTCTGTTCTTGGCTTGGGAGACAAGCTATTCTGACATTTAATTACTGTTTTAATTTTTGCTGTCCTCTAACTATGCTGCTTTTTGTCAGCTTCCTTATTCTTTAGTTGACAACCTCAGGCAAACATCTTAACCCCATCGAACCTCAAGATTTCCCATGATAAAATAAGGATTAAGAGAGGTTAATGATTCCTGCCTCTATCTATCATCATAATTAAATATAATACTTTACAAATGTTAATCTCCTTTCCCTCTTACCACCACATAAATGTCCAGGTACAACCTTGGACCTTTACTCTTTAATCTCAGCATTCCTCCTTAGGAATCTCATCTTGGCTCTTAAATACTCCAGTTATGTCTTAGACATGACTCTCAACACTTGACCTTCTCTTCTGAATCAGTTCTTTCACCTCACTTTAGTCTCTCTGTGGGCACTGAACTCATCTTGTTCTCTGCCCTTACAACATAGTTCTTCTGACCACAGCGGCACAGGACCAGGAGGGGAAATTTGAAAAAGACTTCCATGGCTTAAGTATAAATTTCCCAGACTCAAAATTCTGCATGGGTAACTACTCTCACCAGTCTCTCCTCCCTGAGACTACACATTTTTTCCTAACCTAAGTGCTTCTTCCCTGGCTCTGTGCCTCAACTTCTCTTTCCTCTGAGTGTCACTTCCTCAACCTCCCAGTTGGAGGAGAAGCTGGAAAGAGAAACTCGGTGAGGAATGAAGCTGCTTCCACACACCAGAGCTTCCTACTTCATAAGCTACTTGAGCCCCTGGGCCATCTTAAGAGTTGGAGACCTCAGGCCAATTGCCTCCAGCTCTAAATAGCTCCTCAGGACTCCAGATTCTAATTTATCTGTAGAATAAATGAGATGAGCCAGGAAGATGGTTTTACACCAGTGTACTGATCTGACAAATGCAGAGATGCACTACTCCTAACGCAAGTTTCCTACACACAAATCTGGCCGTATCATTTACCCCTCACTAACTTACAGCCTTGTATAGTCTCACCCCAACCTTGTATAGTTCACTCCACCTAAATGAACTATACCCTAATCTCTTCTCATGAATAATCTACTCTCTACTCCCAGGATCTTCCCATCTCCTTTATATGAAATTGTCATGTGCAATTTAACCTTCAAGTTCTAGTTTCTCAGTCACCTGCTTCCTAAGCACCACATCCCCCTTTCCTCACTGCAGCTGTTGGTAGTGTCCCTGTGCTCCTTATCTGGCTGTCTTGTGTGATAAAGATAAGTACACTTTACAGCCTCTCCGAGAAGTACTCCTAGAATACAAAGTCTAGCTTACCTCCCCTCGCCCTAACACCTAACACACTGCCTTACACACACTGCAAGCACTAAGTGACTTTATAATTTACACACACTGCAAGCACGGTAACTTTATAATTTACCGTGTATATTGGTGCAACTTCTGGCAGTTCTATATCAACCAATTACTGAAAATAAATTCTTGAAATACCAGTTACAAAGAAAGTTACAAAAGAAAAGCCACAGGGTTTGAAACCAGTTTGGAAAATGCAAATACAAAAACCAAACATTTACATCAGAATATAAAGCAGTGGTTTTCAGTTTGGAAAAGTCAGAATAGAGAAAACCCCTTCTGATGAGGCATCCAAGAAAAATCTCTAGACCTAATTCTGCCCTAGTCTGTTGCATTAACTGAGTAAACACAATGACTGTTTCCTTCACAATGAGTAAACCAATCCTGTCAGCCTTCTTTCACTTCTCCCTCTGTGGAGTTGCTGCTTGCATCACACAGAGGGAAAAACTTTAGAAGGCTGCCGTAATCTTCAGGACGGAGTCCCAGCAGTCCACCTGAAAACTGGTAAGAAGGGGACCAGGAAGGAAGGGATTGGGGGAGTCCCCTACCTGGGAGCTGGTGCACTGCCACCGAAAGAACGCCCACTGCAGTGGCAGGAAGGCTGCTGAGGAAACGGAGAAAGATTTGAGAAAACTTTCAGTTCAGGGGCAGCAGGCAGGTCTTAAGATTTCCAAATCCAAAGGCACTGGCCTTATTAAGTAAAAATGAGCCTGGGTTGTCTCTGCCCCTGTGACAAAATGGGACTGGGGGGAGGGAAGGCAAGGGGTGGGGCCTCAAAACACTAGTGAACTTAGTTCCATGGCAGGTATCCTAACCAACTATAAATAATCTTTGTTTCGACATCAAAATCAGACCAATTATAATCTCCCTCCTTGGCCATCCCTTTCTGGAATCTGCCCCCACCTGTAGTTTAAGTCCATGGAACCGGATTTAGGTGTTCATTACACAATTTCTCTCCTGAATGATTCAGACACAGAATAAAGTCCAAATTTAGACCAGCAGACAGCTCACCCATATCCCTTTCGTCCCTTTCCTTCCACATTCATTAATCTTATGGAAAGCATTCTCTCACGATAAAGCAGTCAGGACACCATGATATATAGAGCCACACATGAATTTGTTACTTTAACAAGAATCTTTGAGAATCTAAGTAGCAAACACTGCTAGGAAGCAAAAATACCAAGATACAGGATTCAGCACCCCATTCCTTCCCTTTCTTATCTCTTATAATTCCATCACTCTGGAGGCAGAGGCAGCTAGATCTCTGAGGGTTCAAGGCCAGACTGGGCTACATAGTGAGTACTAGGTCAGCCAGGGCTACATAGATCCTGCCTCAAACAAACAAAAAAGAAACTTGTTAAAATAAAAATTTATTTTAAAGTTTATAGGGAGCAAGGTAAGATTCTGCCTAATTTAAGAATACAAATTCCTTATTGTGCCAGATGCAAATGAACCCAAGTTCTAATTGCTTATATTGGAAAATACATATACAGAAGACCAAATTGTGTATATGACTGAAAATGGAGATTTCTTTTTTTAACCCAAATAATGTAGTTATATATTATATAGGCCATTATGAATAAAATCATAGCTGTATTTTATTTGTATCAAAAGAGGATTAATTTGACAAGAGATCCCTTAGACCAAATTCAACTTTACATTATCTTAGGATTGAAGTGGCCTTGCCAAAGACATGGTTAAGCTGACCTCTGAGTTCCGTATTACTAATCTCCATCTCACCCTACAGCTAAGGCTTATAAATATAATTCATCAGCTTCACAAACCATGTGGTTATTAGGTAAAAAGTCACCCAGACAGCCTGACTTGGTGGTACATAACCATAGTGCTGATACTTTAGAGGTTAAGACAGATGTAGCATGAATTCACCTGGGTTCCATACAGCATGATGCTTAAAAAGTAAAGAAATAGTCAGGTTACAGCAACTTTGAATTTTTATTTTACTACTTTTATCAAATGAAAATGTTTTAAGTCAAATTTTTATTAGTCAAATATAATGGTTAAAAGTAAAATTAATTAAATGGTAATATTAAATAGCAGCAGCACATAGTTATATTTTATTACATGTTGAAAAACTGGACAAAGGACCTTTAATGTTTAAGTTCTTTTATAATACTAACCAAGAAAACTATCTCCAAAATTAGCTGCTAGTTAAACAAATATTGTTAGGCATAATCAAATTAAGAGAGTCCTCTTTTACAATTTAAGAAGAGTTAAGCAATTTAGGAGTAAAGGAGAAAAAAATAACACATAATTTTTAATTTACATTTTTATAAAATGTGCCAAATATTCAACCCTCAAAAGAAAGATTACAAGCTTTATATTACTGTTCATATTAAAACCCTTTTAAATTTAGAAAGTTACAGTTTACTTCATATATTTTCTTTAACAAGTAGAATACAGCAATAATACGGACCAACTTTCAGTGAGTATAAGCACTTTACTTTTGCAGTGTGTTGGTAATCATTGCAAACCTCTGCTTCAGGAACTCTCTTTTTTGGATCAGAAAATTTTCAATAATATTGGCTTCTCTGAAGAGTCTCTCTAGTTCATCAATGTAAGACGCATCTACGGCTGCTCTCTCACTAACAGGAAGAACGGCTTGATGTTAAAATGAGTTATAAAGCCTAGACATGCTATCGTGTCATGTCCTTTATTCTTTATCTGTTAGCTATTTCATTTTCATGCTTCAATTAAGTTCATAGAACTTAATTAATTTACTAGTATTCTCCAAGAAAACGTTAAATCAGTCCTGCAAATATTTTGACTACTTAAAAAGTCCCCTGACACACAGAAAGTGCATCTTATATACTTTAGTTATAAATTATATAAAATATTAAAATTAAACTATCACTTAGGTATAGTGACTTTCCAGTAGCTTATAAAGCAGCTTGTAACACTTCAAATTCTCAAATCAACATTTAAAGTCAGTCTTGAAATGTATACTAATAGGATATAAATATGTGAAATATTCATCTTTAATAAAACCCCCTTAACATTAATTTCACCAAAAAACCTCTACTCTCAAAGAGGTACTTGAATAAAATTTTAAAGATACGATCATCTAGAGACCAAGATACATCCATACTGGTATTAGCACTAAAAATATGACAAATGATGTTTGGACAAATTGGAGATTATTCCCTTAAAATATTCAACTCATCTATCATAAGGAATCAAGACAAAAGTGAAACTTTAAATTTCTAGTTACCAGATAGATTTTTAAGTCATGGAATTAAATTTTTCATTACTGATTTTTCAAGAGAAAAGGATTTCTAACAAAAATACTCAAAAAATATCATAATTACTTGCCTCAAAATCTTTGCATATGTAGACAACATCAGATTAATTTCCTTGCTCGTATCTGTTCAAAAAAATGGGTAGGTTGTAAAATCTAATAAAGTTTATGCACAATCCAGCCAATACACATAAATATAAGCATTATTAATACATCACCACTCAAATCCTTCTCTAGGGCTTCCTCTTTATAAAGGAGTCCAGAACTTTCAGAGAAAGAAGAATCCAATTTTCCAAGCGAGGGTACCTGTGGACTATCTGACACCTGAGGCTAA
The DNA here is from genome assembly GCF_014885135.2 of Alexandromys fortis. Lineage (NCBI taxonomy): Eukaryota > Metazoa > Chordata > Mammalia > Rodentia > Cricetidae > Alexandromys > Alexandromys fortis. Next base: position 6,457,493 of record NW_026067973.1, read on the forward strand.
GAAAAGACAAAAACCAGATCAATGGTAATATCTTTAGACATATATATTCTGTTTATTAAAAAAGCAAAGCAAACTTTTCCAGGGGGGTTGGGGACACAGCCTAGCATCCTTAAGGCTGTAGGTTCAGTCCCCAGTATTTCAGAATTAGAATTGAAACTCCATGCTTGGAGCTGGGGATTAGTTCAGTGGGAAAGCACTGGACTAGGAAAGCACTGAAAAGTAAAAAAAAAAAAAAAAAAAAGCATAAAAAAAGAAAAATAAAATAAAAAGCAGACATGCTAGAGATTCCATACCAGTTATTTAAATTTTTATTGTCAAGGAAACCTTTAGACACAATAAACACCTTGCTTAAAATACTAAATTTTGCTAAGTTTGGAGATTTTGAAAATAGCTTTTAACTCTTAATGAAAAACAGTCCTGTATCTTGCACCAGTGGATATTTTTATAATAACAAGATAACTGTAATTTAGACAACAGATAAATGGTTGCAAAATTTTGTAATATAGAGACTGGTAAGATGGCTCAGCAGTGAAAGAAAGCACTAACCACTAAAATCTGATGGTCTAAGTACAATCACCAGATGGGCCTATGGCATGTAAGAATTTTACTTATCCTAGCGAATAATTTTTCATGTAAAACCCCGTGTACCAAAAGACATGGACTCACCTTGGTTACTTTTGGTTACCAAGTAGATTTTTATAGATCTGTTCTTAGTGGAAAAACTAGGTAGAGTCAACATAGCTCCTGCTAAGACAATCCTACCTCTGAGACTACGAGAACACTAAATTCTATTTACCAATAGCACTTTCTTGAAGAAGATGAAACCAGAAATAAGTAAAATACATTAAAAGGTTCCAGGAGCATAAAACTTACCTCCAATTCTCTTGACCTCTTGCAGTTTCTAGAATCAGGTTTTACGAGGTGGTTTGCCATTATACTCTGGAGGCACAAACTATAAAGTTTAGAGATTTGTCAAATTTAGGCACAAAGTCCACACTACAGGTCTCTTCACCTGGGTCCTTTTCCCACCTCTACCATCATTATTTCTACTCTCCTGATCTGCCACTTAAATTTAATTTCTCCCCTCTCTATTTCATCCTGTCTCTCAAAACTTTTCCATTCAACAGCCTTCTGGGTCAGTAAACTCAAGTTTTATCACAGTATCCAATGGCCTCCATCATCGGAGACCAATTTATTATCCACACCATTTTCAACTACTCGTCTGTAAAGGAGCTCAACTAACCTCACTGGCAATTCTATCTTGTTTTAGCATTAGAAGATTTATGATTCTTCTGTCTCTATAAAATGTTAATGTTAATGTTAAAATTAGAGGTTAGATGCTCTTGGGACCCTTTTCCTCCTACTGAGTTGCCTCATGCAGCCTTGATAATGAGGGTTTGTGTATACTCTTAATTGTAGCTTGTTATGCCTTGTGATCCCTGAGAGGCCTGCTCTTTTCTGAAGGGAAATGGAGGAGTGGATCTGGGAAGAGGGGAGGTAGGGGGAAGAGGCTTGGAGTAGAGGGAGGGGAAACTGAGGTAGGAATGTAATATATGATAAGAAAAAATTTTTTAAAAAAAGCATGTTAGAGCTCCCCTTTCTTCCTTCTTGAAAGAAGGACAGAAAGAGATGGTTGATCACATGTAAACAAATAAAACTGAGCTATCCAGAAATAAGATCTTTTTATTCTTCTAGTCTGAGATTGTTTTCATTGCCCTGCCATTACCATAACACGGCATCAAATTGCTTTCCCATAAATTCTGAAGCCATTTTCCTGAGAATCTGAACTGTTCAGTCTTAAATTTGAAAAGACACTGGAACTTAGAAGGATGGTTTCCACTGTATTTTAGGGTTGAAGAACTATTTACATTCAAATTATCTGTTTGTTTCTCTTTTTATTTGTTGGTCTTTCGAGATAGGGTTTCCCTGTGCAGCCCTGACTGTCTGGAACTCTCTCCGTAGACCAGGCTGGCCTCAAACTCTCTCTGCCGCCAGAGTGCTGGGATTAAAGGCCTTCGCCACACACCCAGCTCTAGCTGTTTCTTGTAAGTATCATGAGTTATTTAACTACAGAAAATCCGAGTGTTTATATGTAATATACATATGATGGAAACCAGAGCAAAAGGCAGATTATAAAGACACTTCTAACTTGAGCACAGTCCTTCCAAGTGCCTACCATTACTTTAAGGGTACTAAGCTGAAGCGCTAACAACCTAACATGTAGGAAATGCACGCATGGATGGATTGACGTTCCTAAAGAACCGGAAAGTATCTCAGAGACGCCCACACAAGGAAAAAGTCTTCTTCCCCTTTTAGTATTTCCTTTTCTTCTGCTTTTTTTCTCAAACGAACAGAACGTATACATAAATAAATAATAAAAACACAATAAAACTTCTATAATTAGGTAATTCTGTGTTTGTAAAAGTGATTACTGACACAACTTAAGCCTCTTGACTAGCAAAGTCTGGGTTAACAGGCAGGTCCTCACTCTAAGAAAAAATCAGAGACTTGTGGCTGGCTATGCCATCTACGGCATCACCTTGTGCGACTGTCTGCTGTTTGTCTGGGTTTTCCTTCTGCAGGCTGTGGTTGGTTTGGTTTCAGATTTTCCAGGACTGAGACTCACCACATAAACCAAGCTAACCTAGAACTCCCTGGGTAGCCGAGGACGGACTCAAAGTCGCAGCAATCCTCCTGCCCCCGTGCTCCGAGTGCTGGGATTATGGGTGTGTGCTACCCCCTGCCGCAACGGCCTTCTGTTGCTATCTCTTCACTGCACTGCGGTCTCCTCACGCCATTTCCCGCCTCCTTCCCTCGCCTCCCTCACACCTTCCGGTTTGCTCTGCGGCCCCACAGACGCCAGACCCCGGCCCCACAGAGGCCGCACCCATCCCCACCCGCTGCTTTCCTTTCCACTCCATTTCCCCCCATCACGGGCGCACGCGCTCACCCTCTTGTCCCACTAGCGATCGGAGATTCGGCCACAACCTTCCGCCTCAGAACGGCGCAACAGCGAAAGGCTTCGTGTCCCTCTGCGCAGGCGCCCTAGTGCACAGTTCCCAGCAGGCAGCGCGGCGGGTCACGCGGAGGCCTCGCCTCTGTTTATTTCCCGCCTTTTTTCTCTAGACTTGGAACCTTCGCTTCCCACACTGTGGAGAGGGAAAAGTTAACTTCGAAACTGGTCTCCAGGAAGAAGAGAGGCATTGCCAGGGGCAGCCGGGCTTGTGCCAGAGCCAGGAATCTCGGCGGATGAGCATTCACTTTCCCACCTGCTCCTCTCAGGAAAGGACATGTTCGCTCGGCATAGGGTGTGCTGGCAGGAGGAGACCCAACCGGTTCCTCTAAGCCCACGGTCTCCATCAGTGTCCCTCCGCCCTCGGCACCAAACTCTCCAGATCACACCCGTAAAGAAAATAACTTTATGGACATGTCAGTAAGTGTAGCTGACCCATGTAGCGTTCAAAAATAACTCAGTAATTCGCATGGTTCACACACTCGTGGCTTAACTTTCTTGGGGTCTTCTGGATACCAACTTTGACCTGCAGCTTCATAGACTTCCTAAATTCTTTCCGGTTAGTTAACCTGTTGCAGAAATAGTATATTGCCTCATAAAACAAAGGTCAATGACATGCCTCCATGAACCCTGAGCACATAATTTTACATTTTAGAAGGCTGTTATTTAACATGTAGTCTTTTGGGTTTTTTTTTTCCTTTTGTTAATTTAAGAGTTAGCATCAAGGCTGGGAAGTGGCTAGCGATAAAGAGCATTTGCCTAACTAGAGTGTTACTTCCCTGATATGGGAAGTGGGGGGGGGGGTGGCTTGAAAGTGTGTTATCTGTGTTGAAATTTTTACTATCTGTAGTATGTAATACACTTTTTATATAGTTGAATATGTTCATTTTACAGTGCTTTCCTGTCCTTGGGTTCATTTTCCAGCACTCATAAATCAGTGCTTCCAGCCCTGGGAAGGTAGAAGCTAGAGGGTCGGAAATTTAAGGTCATCCTTGGCTACTTTTGAGGCTAGCCTGGGATAAATGAGACTAGGGGTATCTGCCAGCCTGATCTACAGAGTGAGCTCCAGAACAGCTGGGTCTACGCAGTGCAACCCTGTCTCAAAAAAACAAAACAAAACAAAAAACAGACTCTGACCTTTCTAAATTTTTTATAAACATGAAATAAAAATGTAAGGATTTAATTTTTTAAGCATTTCCAGCAAATATAATATTCTCTACTCAGTATTTATTTGGTTTTGGTTATTTGTTTGTTTTTGAGACAGTCATGCTTTCTAGTCCAGGCTAGACTGGAATTTATAATCCTCCTGCTTCAGTCTTAACTATTCTATCTTATTAGCATTAGCACTGTTATTTTTAAAGGTCCATTAAAACAAAAAGTGTGGCTGATATTGGTCTATTTCCTCTCCCAACTTCACCCTGTATTATAGCTAAACAAATAATTATCCATTTGGTTCTTAAAATATATTTCAAAGGAAAAAAAGGATTCTATCCTAATGCATAAATGTTTTCATAGGATTAAAAGAATACCATACTATACTATTTTCTTGTTTTAATGTTACCCTCATTGTATGGGTAATGAGAAGATGTGGAGGGTTCTGGTTAGCCAATGCCTTAGACTCTTCCAAAGATTGCTGACAAGTCTATAAAATACACAGGACACAGAAACATATAGCTTACTCTATACCATAGGAAATGGAACCTTGTATCCAAGCCCCAAAACTTGGAAATGTACAAACCATTTTTTCTACATCTTTAGAGCAGGAGGGAGCCCACTGGCACTCATTCTGCTTCTGGTCACGTTGGGTGCATGTGTGGAGATTGAACCCAGGACCATGTTCTTGCTAGCCGAATCCTCTACAGTTGAGCTAACCCCACTAGCCACTGTGACCCTATTTCATGCGGTCTTTTGTGTCATTTGGAGGATGAAAACTTGCCTTTTTAAAGTCAGTCACATTTGTATTTGTATTCTTACCACATTCTTTTTTAAAATATTAGTTTTTCTTCTGGTAACGCATCACCCCAAGTCCCTCCAAACACTTCACCACAAACTTCCTCTGTAATCGTGGCTATGGGCATGATGTTTGCATGACTTTAGGAAATCAAAACTCTACCCTGTTTGTTTTCCTTTTTTAAGAAATTAAAAACTACCTGCTTACACAGCATTTTTTTCCCTAACTTTAGAAGCCCTCTTACCGTTTCTGTACTGGGGGAAAAAGTCACTTTCTCATTCCATTGCTAACAAAGCAACAGTTTAGCTTGTGGCCAAGTAAAAGGTCCCTAAGAGATGCTGCTGTTATTTCAAGGCTATATTCACACTCTTATCTTTAGAAGTAACATTTTAGAAGACTATGTTAATGTATTGGTTAGAAAGCTGTATCGATGAGTTAAAGATAAACCTTAAAAAATAATCTCCCTAAGTCATATTTCAAATATTTTGAGTCAGAAATTTGCCACCATTCTCAGAATAGATGGTTCTGGTTTGTGTTTGTGTTGGGGGAAGAGAGCCTGCAGGTAACAACATGCCACAGGATGTATGTGACAGTCAGAGGACACGCTTCTGATATCAGTTCTGGGGTGTCTAGCTAGCCCTGGAGCCTCTGGGGAGTCTCCTGTCTCTATTTCTCATTTCCTGTGGGCTCACTGGGATTAGACACCAGTGCTACAGGGTCCAGCTTTTAGTCTATTTTTACTCAAGTTTTTTATTAAAAAAAAAAATTCAAATGGGAGGGAGGGGACAACTCAACCATTAAAGTTCTAGTCACACAAGCATGAGGACCTGTAGTCAATTCCCAACTAACTCACATTTAAAAAGATCATGCCTGACATAGAGCCAGTGAGATGGCTCAGCAAGGAAAAGCACTTACTGCCTAAAGGCCCAAGTTCAATCCCTGGGGCCTACATGCTGGAAGGAGAGAACTCACTCCTGCAAGTTGTCCTCTGACCTCCACATATGTATCATGGCATACGAACACACACACACATACAGAGAGAGAGAGAGAGAGAGAGAGAGAGAGAGAGAGAGAAAGCTTTTTAAACAGCCTATTAGCATGATGCACACACTTGTAACCCCAGCACTGGGGCTGTGGAGGCAGTCAGGTCCCTGGGTCTCACTAGCACATCAGCTTAGCTAGTCAAATCATGTGAACCGCAGGTCCTAGTGAGAGACCCTGTCTCAAAACCCATTATAAGACAGTTCTGAGGAACAACACCGGAGGTTGGCTTCTGCCTCCACATGAATGTACAACTCCCACACACCCACACACGCGTGCATACACAGGAAAGATTCTAATGATATAAATTTGGCTTGGTATTTGATGTGATAGTGGAAAGGCTTTGTTTCCAGGCCACTGAGAAGTAAATCTGAACAGCCCCAACAAGTGTCCTGTGACACCACATTGACCTTGGAAGGAAAAATCCCGAATACGGTCTTAAAAAGAAGAAAGAAAGAAAATACTATACAAAAAATATTTTCCCCCAAAAAAAATATATTTTAGATGTATTTTAGGTATAATGACTATATTATAGAAATGACTCCAGTGTGTTAGCCAAAAGCATTTCATGCTGAAGTGCAACAAGCTCAGAACAGAATGCCCAATGTGAGAAAGGATGCTCTACCCAAGCAGGTTCGTTTCCTTACGTTGCTTTCCTAACCTGAAAGAGGCATGGGCCTGGGAAGGGCCAGACCCCAGTTTTCACAGAAGAGATGATTCACCAAATACTGACATTTACATTAAAGGAAATGCCTGTGTTTTCTAAGATTTTGTTGTAAGTTTTCTCATATCTTGGAGAGAGTGTGTGGTGTGAGGCTGAGGCGTGCCAGAGGCAGTCTCCTCCCTTTGCTGCCTCCTTCCTCATTCCTCATTCCTCGGTCCTCACCCAGACTGAAAGCTCTCTGTACCTCCATGTCCTCTGTATTCCAGCTGCTGACAGGGCTGCCGCCTTCCACAGCTCCAGTGTTAGGAAGAAGAAAGAGGCTACAAAGCTTCCGAGTCACTTCCTCTCGGAGGGAACTATTTGGCCGAGGTAAGACAAGTCTCTATTTATTTGGAAACAGTGGCATGAGGATTAGAGGCAAATAAGCCAAAATGCTCTAGAGGAATATGTCTCCTCTATCACCAAGACGGGAAGTCAGGAGCCACACAAGGAACAGAAGCTGAGAACAGGTTGTTCTTCTCTGCTAGATATGAGTTTCACTTCAGGGCACAGATTCTGTTTCATCTTTTGAAAATTATTGGGGACCCTGGAGAGCTTTTCTTTCTCTTGACTATTTTTCATATTACTGTATTGTGCTAGAAAAATATTTAAATCTGAAAAAATTTTAAAGTAGTCACCTAGTGGTTTTATTGTAAAGTACACCACATGTTTTCTTAAATAATATTCTTTGAGAAACTCTATCCGAACACTCTACGGCTTTTTGTATATTTACAAATCTCTTTACGGTTTGACTGAATGGACGAAAGTAAGAATCTTCTTGCTTTGTTTTTAGATTGTTGTGATGGTAAGGTACACAGACTTCACTTCTGATACTCTCTCATCCACTTGTGAGATGTGAGATCTAAAAGGCAGTGGCATCAGAGGATGACTAGAAACAGTTTCGGCTACCCTATGAAAGCAAAAGAGACCTCATGCAAGGCTGATAATCGATAAGATCTGCAGCAGAAGGCTTGGGCAGGTCTGTACTTGGATCATATAGCATTCTCCGGGTAGACGTTATTCCACAAGGGAAGGGCTGAATAAAATTATCTCTATCTTGAGGTCACATAACAAAGCCAATCAAGAATGTCTTTAATCTCTTTACTTTTTGTCTATTTCCGGCTGACCAAATAATTTTATGACACGCTCCTGCAGAGTACCTTACCTCTTACCTGCAGTGTGACAAGAGCCTCGGAACAGAGAGAGAGGCTGTTAACCAGGGTGTGACTCTTCCATAGGACTCTCAAAACTCTTCATATTCTTCTGTTTGCTGCAGAAGAGAACTGTTACACCCGCCACACCACCCCCACCACACCATTGTTCCCCGACACACAACTACTCTTCCCCAATGCCCTTCTTTCTCTCTCTGTTCAAATACGGAGCATTCTTCAAAATTAACATCGACTCTCCTTTCACACACACTCATTCCAAGTATGTCAGTTTCATCTGACCTTTTTTGTCAATATTTAACAGTTGATTAAATATACCTGTCATTAATGATCTAATTTCCTGTTGTGTTCTGCTCCTATTGCTTCCACATCCCACACACACATTGTAAGATGGCACAATTGTCAAGGCCTAACTGACTTATTGAACTGAAATGTCACCTGGCCAGTAAGGTGACTCAACAAGTAAAAGAGCTGCATCAAAGCCTGCTGACCTGAGATTGATTCATGGAATCCATACAAAGAGGGAAGGAGAGAATCAAATCCATACAGTTGCCCCTGACCTCCATGCATATCCCATCATACACTCATACACACAAACTAAATACAGGTGTTTTGGTTTGGGTTTTGTTTGTTTTGTTTTGTTTTGAGACAGGGCCTCATCTTGTAGCACGGACTGTCCTTAAACTTACTATGTAAACAAGGGTAGACTCAAACTAACAAAGATTCACCTGCCTCTGTCTCCCAAGTGCTGAGATTAAAGGTGCACTGCCTACACCTGGCTACAATAAAGATGGTTGTTTTTTTTTTTAAAGAATTGAAATGTTGAGTGTTGATCTTGCTGCTGCCAAGAAAACTTCCCATCTGATTGTAGAGATTTAATCTCGTAGCAGGGTCCTCTGTTCAGCCCATACCTATTCACAGAACTAGAGTTCCACAGAGAGGGCAAATGGGATTGTAAGTGCTTTTCAAGTTCAAAGCATTTTACTTTTAATACAATACTATGTTTTTAAACTCCTAGTAATTTAAAAATTCTGACTGAATGATATTCTATAGCTGTGTATTGCCTTCCAGTGGTTCTCAACCTTCCTAATGCTTTGACCCTTTAATATTTCTAGTTCCTGCCGGGCGGTGGTGGTGCATGCCTTTAATCCCAGCACTCGGGAGGCAGAGGCAAGCAGATCTCTGTGAGTTCGAGACCAGCCTGGTCTACAAGAGCTAGTTCCAGGACAGGCTCCAAAACCACAGAGAAACCCTGTCTCAAAAAACCAAAAAAATAAAAAAATAAAATAAAATTTATAGTTCCTCATGTTGTGGTAACTCCTAACCATAAAATTATTTTCATTGCTACTTCATAACTGTAATTTTCTACTGTTATGAACCATAATGTAAATATCTGTGTTTTCTGATAGTCTTAAGTGACCCCTGTGGAAGGGTTGAGACCCACGGGTTGAGAATCACTACCAGAGGAAGTGGCTACTAGGACATTTGCCCTATATATATGGCTCTTTTGTGGCAGCTTTAACTATAGTCTAGAATTGCAGAATGCTGGGTCTGGAAAAGACCTTAAAACTTGACCTACAGCTTCCTTGTTTTCCAAATGAAGAAACTGAGATCCACCACCCCCCCATATTAAGTAACTTGCCCCAGGCAAAATTGGAACTCATGTGACCTAGCTTTCATCATGATATGCTGCCATTCACTCTCTGTGGTCTAGTTTTCAAAGGTTTATACAACTTTTTTTTATTTGAAGAGCCAGTTCTTGCTATATTCTCTTGGGAGGGTCTTTATGAGAATATTAGATGCAGGCTTCAGAGATGACAATGTTGGAAAAGTATCCCAGGACCTGTGTTCATTCTCCAGAATGCAAGGTTAAAACACAAACAAAACCTGGAGTGGTGCAGTGAGCTTCTAGCCCCAGTGCTAAGGTGACAGAAGCAGGTGCATCCATATGAAGCTTGCTGACCATCCAGTCCAGCCAGTAGCTAAATTCCAAGAGATTGAGAGGTCCTGTCTCTAAAAAAGGGGGAGGGTGTAGCCATCATATTGACTCAGAGGATAAGGGTGCCTGCCACCAGTCCTGGCCCAGAAATGACTTCTGCAAGTTGTCCTCTGACCTTAGGCATGTGGACACACAAACACAAAAATAAATATGGTTTCCTTACTTTTTAAGATGATGGATGGTACTTAAGGAATTAACACCCACTGTCCTCTGGTCTACACACACATACATATGCAAGAGACTATTAGGTAAAATGTTCAAGGCATTCTTATCCACTGAGAACTGTATTTCATAGATTAGAATTGAGAAAGCAAAGAAACATGAGTCAGAAAGAATCAGAGAAAAAATGGGGAGAAGTTGTGAAGAGGAGATCAAGATGTATCGAGAGCTAATGGAGGTGTGAACAAAGCAATGAAAACTTCAAAGTAAATACATAAAACAAAATAAATTAGAAAAAAGGAGAGTGAGACAGTCTTACATTTGGATTCATCTGGTTTCAGGCTTCTCTTGTTTTCTTGCTTTCACTGAGTTTTAGAGGAAAGCTCCAAGATCTGCCCCCCAAAATAGAATGTATTGGCTCCACTACGACCAAGTAACTTTCTAAAAACTCAGTTTTAACCTGTCTTTCTCCTACCCAAGGCAAAACTGAACTAATATAATAGGAAAATAATGGTGTAACTTTATAAGTAATTGAAAATAATATGAATATTTTAAAATGAAATACTTGATCTAGCTAGAAGGTGGTGGTACATGCCTTTAATCCCAGCACTCAGGAAGCAGCGCCAGGTGGATCCCTGTGAGTTCGAGGCTAGAATGGTCTACAGAGAGAATTCCAGGACAGCCAGGGCTACACATAGTTTATACTGGTGTAATTTCAGAGCTGCTATGCCAAAGGGATTGGAAACTGTTTGCACTATTGCCAAGTGGAGGAAGACTTTACCCTGGTAGGATTATCTACCTCCACTACTATGGCATAAGTTAAGCTACTCCTTCCATATTTCTGAAACTCTGCCACTGAGCCCTAATTCCAACCTTCCCCCTTCCTTTTTTTTCAGATTTGGGGACAGGAGCTAAGTTTCCTAAGATAACCTTGAACTCACTCAGAATTACCCAAAGAAGGCCCCCTGTCTCAACCACCATTGTAATTGGGGCCACGGGCCTATGCCAGCAGACTGGATTATGATGCTATTATTAAATTATTATTTTATTTCAGTGTGTGCATGAGACAGGAGTGTGGGAATCAGAGGAAAACTTTTGTGGAGTCAGTTTTCTCCGTCTTTCTGTGGGTAGTGGGAATAAAACTCGGGTCTCCAGATATGGGTGGGAAGTGCCAGAACCTTTTCACCAGCCATATAATGCTATTTTTCATCATAATTATTTTCTCTTCTTTTTGCCTTTTTGAGACAGGGTCTCACAAAACCCAGGCTAGACTCCACTTCACTGTATAGCTGAAGATGATAATCTTGAACCTTCTACCTCCACCTACCAAATGTGATTATCACTGGTGTATTTCAACACACCCAGGTTTAAATATGTTCAGATCTGATAACAATGTTATCAAGGTATGAAGGGGCATTGTTACTCTTTTTTTTATTTATTATGTATACAATATTCTGTCTGTCTGTATGTCTGCAGGCCAGAAGAGGGCACCAGACCTCATTACAGATGGTTGTGAGCCACCATATGGTTGCTGGGAATTGAACTCAGGACCTTTGGAAGAGCAGGCAATGCTCTTAACCACTGAGCCATCTCTCCTGCCCGCATTGTTACTTTTTGTGATATGGACAATCTCTAAGTATATAAGTACAAGTAAGATGCGAGAATACAGTATTAAGTGGGCCAAGTACCACCATGATAAGGTGTGAGGACTAAGCACCCTACAAAGCCTTCTTAATAATGCTGAGGTGAATGGAAAGGAAGCATGCATCCACGTTGACAGGTGTTAGCACGTGCACCCCAAAAATGCTGCCTCCGCATTGTTACATTTATTACCAAGGACAAAATAATCGTGGATGGGGGCTCTTCAGAAACACGTTCTTTCTGTAAACTGTGAATGGTTACCAAACTTTGTATGGTAAAATGATGAAATCATAAGCAAGCCTTGGTCCCCCACCCTCCCTGCTTCCTGGCCTTTGACAAGGATGCTCCTCTGTCCTTACTGAACTAACATCACTGGGAAAACTTTTCCAACACCGCCACGAGGAGTCTTTGCAACTCCAGCTTCTACAGCACCCGCCATACCTTGCCTCCCCCACTGATGTCTGAGTCACTGGAAGTTGGGAGCTAAGTTTCACTCAGCTTCTAGCCCCGCAGTTGAGTCATACTAGATGCTTAGTGATTAAATGCTAAACAAGTTCAGGAACTATGGGAAAGAGTGTTTTGTTTGTTTCGATGTTGTTATTGTAGTTTTTGAAGGGCATAGCCTTGTGCATGCCAGCCAAGCTCTCAAACACTGAGCCACATTCCTGTTTTTTTTGGGACAGGGTCCCACTATGTAGCCCAGGGAGGCCCCTCACTAATAGATGCTCTTTAGCTTTGGCTTCTTGATGTTGGGAGCACAGACATGTACCACCAGACCCATTTAGGAGTGGTAAATAAATAAATTATTGATTTATTTTATGTATAAATTATGTTTGCATGCTTGTACGACTACTGCCTGTGGGGGCCAGGAGAGGACATCAGATTCCTTGGAACTAGAGTTATTGATGGTTGTGAGATACCATATGGATGCTGAGAATGGACCTGGTCCTCTTGAAGAGCAGCCAGTGCTCTTAACCAATAAGCTGCCTCTCCGGCAATAGGAGTAGTATTTTTAGAGAAGCTGAATCCTTCTCTAAGGTCATTCATTCAATGAATAATTAAACACGCACTATAGTAAATAATAATACAAGGACAATGGCATGGGGTTTTGATCCTACTTCATGTTCTGGCTTTGTGGGAGCCTAGCCAGTTTGGATGTTCACGTTCCTAGACCTGGATGGAGGGGAGAAGACCCTGGACTTTCCACAGGGCAGGGAACCCTGACTGCTCTTCGGACTGGAGAGGGAGGGGGAGAGGGGTTGGGGGAGGAGGAGAAGAGTGGGAGGAGGGGGAGGGAAATGAGAGGCTGGGAGGAGGGGGGAATTTCTTTTTTTTTCTTTCATAAAAAAAAATTTGCTTCAGTATAGTGTACATGACATCATGGAACAGAGCCATGAGTAACACAGTTATATATGCTGGTATCCCCACTGTGTGTGGCTTTGATTTATTTGGGTATATACCCAGGAGTGATACACCAGGATAATATGATAATTCTACTTGTTGTTTTTGAGAGACCTCCATTGTGATTTCCATAAAGATTAAACTAAGCTACATTTCTGCCATGAACGTAGAAGGATTCCTTTTTCTCTGCATCGTTGTCAGATTTGTTAGAAATTCTTTTTTGTTTTTTTTTTGTTCTTGTGTTTTCTTGATGATAGGAATTCTGAGTAATTTTATAAGATTAATTTTTTATAGTTTTAAATCATGTGTGTGTTTGTGCAACTGTTGAGGGTGGGCCTGTGAGTATTAGCTCCCACGGAGGCCAGAGACATCCAGTCACCTGAAGCTGGTGATTATAGGCAATTGTGAGCCACCTGATGTAGGTGCTGGAAACTGAACTCAGATTCTCTGCAAGAGCAGTACATGCTCTCGGGCACTGAGCCATCTCTCCAGCAGCTCAATGCATTTTTAATTCGTGTTTCTCTGGCAGCTAAAGCTGTGAACGTCCTTTTCATGTATTTTTCAGCCATTTGTAGTTCACTGAAAACTGCACATTCAGTTCCTTTATCCGTTTATTGATTAGAATATGAAATAGGCTTGATAACTATTCTCCTTTGGATATAAGGAACTGAAGCTAGGTTGAGTAGGTAAACATCTACCATGTAACTAATACTTTAGGATGGTTTCTTTAAAATTGTTTTTCAACTGAGCTTTAATTTCCATCCACTGTAAGTACCTGCTCTCAGATTATATTAAAATTTAGTGAGTCCTTAAGAGCACAGATTTATAAACACCCCTTAAATGCTACTGTCATTTTCTATAGCTATAACACATGCCAAAAACTAAATGATTTAGATGAAGGGGTGGGGGACAGCAGGGACTTAAGACATACAGAGACTTAAAAGTAATAAATACAGATGATCTGTAACCATTTGTAACTAGAGCTCCAGGGGATCCAAAGATACACACACACACACACACACACACACACACACACACACGAGACAGAGAGAGAGTTAAAATAAATCTTTAAAGTGGCCTCTCTTGTGAAAAGCACTACTCGATTCCTTCCTGTGGGCTCCTCCACAAGGCCCCACCTCCAGCACTGACACATAGACACCAACTCTCATCACGATTCTTGGTGCCTACAAACCATAAAAACAATTAACACTTGTGACTCAGACACAGTCCTGGGAGCTCCATTCATTAACTTCCTCACCACACAGGGCAACAGCTGCTCCCTGGAACCTGCTGTGGTGTAGGGGAAGTTCCAAGTCTTCCCCTGAAGGTCCCAATTTTGAGTCTGCTGAAATAAGACTGCAGTCAACAGATTATCGGGAGCAAAGGCTACAAGAGACAATTAACATGTGCAAGCACCTGAGCTACCTGAAACATTATAACTTACCGAAGCCAGAGTGGTGAAGTTGGGATTCCTTCCTCAGGGAGGAAGTAAAAGGCTTGCAGGTGATTTTAAAGCAGGATGAAATACTGTTGGGGGAGCCTGACCACAGAGTCAGATGCAGACAAGGAGGCCACACATGGGATCCCAACACTGCGGCAGCTGAGGCAGGAGGACTATGATTTCTACAGGACCCCATCTCTATAGGGAAAAACAGAGAAGTCAATGATTGAAGGTAATTGTGTTCCTCTTTAGTGGACCCGCCTTCAGGAAACAGAGAAATTCAGAGAAGTCTCTTTGCTACTTCAGGAGAGGAAGGTGTCAAGAGAACCTTCCAGTAACCACGGGAAGGACCAGAGAGACCTGAGGAGGCTGCTTTCATCAAGTTCGTCATCAACACATTAAAGTACATGCAGGAAACTCATTAAATTAGATAGTTATTAAAAGCCAAGGAGGCGGTTTTTGAGGCAGGGCCTTAGGTAGCATCTTACTACATAGCCTTGAACTCCAGACCATTCTTGTAAAAAAAAAGTACTGTTTTTTGTGCTCCTAATTGATACATAAAGCAACAAGATCTACTAAAGAAATTTCAGGTGATAAAGCTTAAACCATCTCAAGACTCCTGGGACCTACAATGGCTGCTAATAAGTGAGCATTTCAACTAGTAGCAGGGTCAAGGCACTGTGGTTTGTTCCTTCATAACCCCAGGAGGAGGGCTACATTTCAGCTTAGAAATAAATGAGAATAAATATGTCTTGTTTTTCTCCCCAAAGTCACAGATTTCTCATACTTAGGACTCCATGGCAAACCCTTACCCCGTGACAAAATTCTGGAAGGACATATACATAGAAATATAGAGTAGGGTGAGGCAAAGGGGGAAAGCAAATACACAGAGATTTTTGCAGAAACATCATGTTTATGTAATGCTCATGCACAAACACAGACAAGCCAGACTTCAGGTCAAAAGCTGCTGCTGCCTTTGGAGGAAACCCACCAAATGTCAGAACCTCTCTGCTTTCCCCCACCCTGCCCCAAACACCAGGTGGAAATGCCACCTCTGTCTCCTCCTCTTCTTTACCACTGTAGCAGTGAGGTCACGAACCTTCAGCATCTCATCTACAGGAGGCCACTGGCTTTTCAGTTCAGATAGAACTGGTCCCCAGTATTTCTAGCATCCCCAGTTAACACAAAACTAATCATTCACTAGGGAGCCATATTTTCACTAGGGATTCATAGCACTCCTAGCCAGTATTCGCTAGGAGTCACCCTTTAAAATATTATGAAACAGCATTCGCCTGGTTCCAAATAGCTAAGGGTTTGTAAAGAACATAAACGTGCATGCTACAGACTCCTGCTTCACATGTATTAAACATCACAGTTTCCATCAGCATACTGAATGATAAATGACTTTCCAATGCGAAGGTTTAGAAGGCAGTATTAAGGAGCTGGAGAAGTGGCTCAACCATTAAAAGCACTGGCTACTCTTCTAGAGGACTGAGGTTCAGTTTCAGCACCCACATGGTGCCTCACAACCATCTGTAACTCCAGTTGGAGGGGATCCAATGCTCTCTTCTGGCCTCCATGAGAACTGCATGCCTGTGGTGCACAGACATACATGCAAACAAAAATAAATCTAAAAAAAAAAAAAAGAAAGTAAGAGGTCTATTCATTTTATGTGTACGAAGAGCAATCTCTGCCTCTTCATGGGTGACTCTTTGCTTTTCTTAGAATAATGTTGGCTGCCATATTGGAAGAAGGCTCATGCATCAACTTCAGGGAAATGGCATTTATTGACAACACACTCTACTTTACACGTAAGTCTAAACGATTAAGACAAATGTGGGTCTCGGGTACAGATTTTCAACTAGAAATGAAATCAAGAAGTGAGCTTGGATTCCTGTTTGTCATCAAATTCTACGGAAATGTCAATGACACACTAAGACTGCTAAAAAACAAAACGGATTTCCTAGCTCCAGTGCCCTGCCCCACGTCCTGAGTTGACACTCCAGCAGTTTGTCACCAAAATGGTGTCTGGTGCCCTCATGAAAATGTACCACTGAGGAAAAACTGCTTCCCAAAACAAATGCAATTAATGAGATTCTAGGCCTAGAGTTCTGTCTACACCATTCATGTTAATAGATTTGACCAAAAAAAATAATAATCCTTCTAAGATTCCTTGGGAAACTTGACTTCACTGAAAGTTCAGCTTTCTTTGGAAGCTTCATAGAAAATCCTTAGATGTCTTGCATTTAAACAATAAACATAAAAGGAAAGTTTGCCACTTTATTAAAAAAATACTTTAGCTGGGGCTGAAGAGATGGCTCAGAGGTTAAAAGCATTGCCCCCCCTTCCAAAGGTCCTAAGTTCAGTTCCCAGCAACCACATGGTGGCTCACAACCATCTGTAATTGGGTCTGGTGCCCTCTTCTGGCCTGCGGGCATACACATAGACAGAATATTGTATACATAATAAATAAATATTAAAAAAAACTTTAGCTATGTACTGAAATTACAAATCCTGGATTTAAATTGTTAATTATTGCTATTTTATGTGTGTACTTGTTTCTCCTGCATGTATGTCTGTGCAATATGTGCAAGCAGTGTCCTAGGAGGTCATAAAAGGGTGTGGATCCTCTGGAACTGGAGTTGCAGAAGGTTGTGAGCTGAGAATTGAACCATGGTCCTTTGGAAGAGCAGACAGTGTTTTAAGAACTGGATCATCTCTCTAGCCCTAGATTTAAGTTTAAAGTTTAAACCTAGCACACTTGTGTACACACAAACCCTAATAAGCTTAATTTTATGGGCTCCTGAATGCTTGTCATTTGATATTCCTAATGGAGGTCAACAGAGCCCATCACCATTATATAGAGGTGAGGAAGTGAGGAGTGGGGGCAGGTGAAAATCTGTGAGTTGGAGGACAGCCTGGCTTACAAAGTGAGTTGAAAGGCAGCCAGAGATTTTTAGTAAGACCTTGGAGAGAGAGAGAGAGAGAGAGAGAGAGAGAGAGAGAGAGAGAGAGAAAGAAATAGAGTTCCAAAAGTGAGGGGAAGGGGACATGATGAGCTGAACTATATAATTTAACATATTATGTTTCTTTTTCCTCCCTTTAGCTGAAGATGATGGTAAAGTATAAATTTATTTTTCTCTCTTTGCAAATTAGAAGATACTTAGACACGTCTATTGTCTGCTGGGGAAAACTGTCCATAGAGATGTCCAGGGGGTAGTTAATAATTACAGTTGCATTATATTCACATAATTCTATGGGAGAGCATATTAAAACTTGAATTCCTCGGCTAATTGACTTAAGTTGTTTCTGTCTTACTTCTGCTGATTACAGCAGCCTTGCATGGTGCTTGGACATTTCTGTTGTCTGGTTTGATTTGACACTGGTTGCTATTATGTAGCCTACACTAACCGAGAAGACACTATATCACCTGGACTGGCCTCAAACTGTGACCCTCCTGCCTTCACCTCCCAAGTGTAGCACACTACAGTAGCACACGCAGCAGCATTCTTTTATAACAGCATTAGCACATGTGTCTCACTGTTTGTTCAGAATAAAATCTAGGGAGCAGAACTGCAGGTTGGCAAATCAAAGCCTCAATGGTCCTTCCATTGATTTTATAAGTGTACTAGCAAGAGATAATTCCCTAGCCTGATGTGGTGGAATACACCTTTAATCCCAGATTTTGGGAAGCAGAGATAGGCATATCCCTAAGTTTGAGGCCATCCTGATCTACAGAACAGATTCCAGGACAAGTAAGTCTATACAGAAAAACAATGTATTGAAAAATAAATGAGAGAGAGAGAGAGAGAGAGAGAGAGAGAGAGAGAGAGAGAGAGAGAGAGAGAGAG
>NW_026067973.1:6482453-6496542 GCF_014885135.2 Alexandromys fortis
GGCAGGCAGAAGATCAGCTAGGGAAGAGGTCCCAGAGGAAGGAGACTACAGGGCTTTGTGATGTCTAAGAACATGGACAGCGGGAAGGAAAGTGTAAGAACACAAAGGAGACTGGCCAGGAAGTAAAATACTCGAACCTTTGGAGAAAGAGTAGTTCCGAGTGCAATCAGGAAACCTGGTGTGCTCTTAGGAGCACAGTGAAGCTCAACAGGGGAACTTGCTCATTGCTGCTTCTAGAGCAGAGGGTTGTGCTGACTCCACAAACAGAATTACTAGGTGTGTCTGTGGACCTAATAAAACAACTTACCATTAATGATTCAATGTGTGTTATAGGAAACCTGGAATCAGACAACTTTAGCAAGCTTCAGTCTACAACCACAGTAATACGAAATATGAATGACCAAGTTCTCTTTGTTGACAAAAGAAGGCCACCTGTGTTTGAGGACATGCCTGATGCTGACCAACATGGTACTTTTCTCTGCCTATTTAAAAGCACAGAGACCCACCCATTCTCCCCACTCCATTTACTGCCCACATTTTCAAATGTCAGGTCCTGTCCTTAGATGGAAAGTCACAGTAGTAAACAGAATTACACTTTAGAGAGCACCCTTTTTATAGATGGAGCGCGGGGGGGGGGGGGTAGATGCAATAAAGACACTGGTAGAGGTGACCCCTCTCTGGGTCTATAGGAGTATCACCGATTCCCCTGTATCAATTTATTCTCCATAGAAGAACCTTCTCAAATTGGATCATTTATCCCCACTGGTTATAGCTGAGCATACTGCTGACACCATCAAAACTCAAATGAAAAGTAAAACACATGCATTTCAAATGAATATCTCTCCCACCAGAGCATGAGAGTGTCTCTCAAGATATAAGTTCCAAATATCCCAGTTTGGGGCCTAGTTGAATGTATATTCTTGAAAACAAAAAAGTCCTATCCTAAGTTTTTTGCCTCAACAAATGCTTTTAATTCTCATTTTGTTTTCGGGATTCTCTATTGGATATTTAACAATTAAACATAGTCTTTAGACTCAGAATAACCTTCTGTTTTGGGATTGACTTTATTTCTGATTTGAGACAGGATCTCATTATGTATCCCTGCCTATCCTGGAATTCACTTTGTAGACTAGGATTACCTAAAACTCACAGAGATCCACCTGACACTGCCTCCAGAGTGCTGGGATTATTAAGTGTCTACATCCACACCTGGCAAGGTTTGTGATATCTTTAACACACTCAAGAGAAATATCAGAAATCAAGAAAAATATCAGAATATCTTTAACACACTCCAAATACTTTAACACACTCATGTTGCCCGCCTATGATTTATAACACCCTGTAAGTGTGATTTAAGGGGAGTGTGGCCAGCTGAGCTTCAGGTCTGTTGGCTGTCAGGCCAAACCTTCACTGCATGGTTGTGACTGGCCTATTCTTTGGTTAAATTTCTATAGATGCCAGTTTGTGGGAGGGTAAGTATTCCAATTAATGGTCTCATTTATTAATACTTATTTCAGCTAATCCCCAGACCAGACTGATAATAAATAAATATAAAGATTATAAAACAAGAGGAAAGGCTGTAACCCTCTCTGTGAAGCATGAAAAAATGTCTACTCTCTCTTGTAAGGACAAAGGCATTTCCTTTAAGGTAAGATTCAGTTTCACTTTGATTTTAGTCATATTAATGGACAAATTATAAACGTCAGATATCCTCAGGCCAACCTTTTGTCTAGAGCCCAAGAGCAGACACAACCACTGAAGTGGATGAGTATGGGGAGCTGTCCACCCCTTCAATCTAGTGTGATGATACTCAGTGGTCTCATTTTGTTTCTGAGTCTGTCAGAGAGGAAGAGACAGCTGAATGTTTGTATTCAAACTCAGTATATAGTTGAGGGTGACCTGGAACTTTTAACCCTTCCATTTATATTCCCCAGATGCTAGGATTACAGGTGTATGTCTTGTACCAGGTCTCATGCTCAGAAGCTCCCACTAATGCAGACATTATCCATCGTTGCTATAGACTAGGTTCTGGTCATACCCAACTTCATTTCCCTGTCATATGGCTAGAGTTTGTGGCCAAGGATCACTTCTTATTTAGACCTTATTCCTCACCTTGGTCCTAGATCATCTCCTGAAGCTTAAAGTCTCTTAGTGGTGGTTTACCAAGCATAGCTTCAGAAGCAGATGCTAAGAGAGCACCTCATTCTACCATCAGTCATGGCCAATACTAGGTTGATAAATATCCAAGAACTATGGCTGTCAATTTAACTAGTTCAATTGAAAGGACACCTTCAGAATCTTCTATGCATATTAAGAAGATAGAATGCATTTTTAATTCTAGAGATTTCTTGGTCAGTCTGTAGCATGAACGGGGCGGCTTATTGTTGGGGTTTTTGTCCCACCTGGTACCCCACACTGGCAAGCCCCCCAAAAAAATCACACAAAGATCTCTGTAAGTTATAAGCTGCTTGGCCCACTAGTTCTAGCCTCTCACTGGCTAACTTTCACATTTTGATTAACCCATTTTTCTGATCTATGTTAGCCATGTGGCTCAGTACCTTTTTTCAGTGGGGCAGATCACATCCTGCTGCTTCAGTGTTCTGGGCAGGAGTAGGAGGAATCAACTTCCTCCTTCCAAGAATTCTCTTGTTCTCCTTACATCATTTCTATTTCCTGTCTGGTTTTCCTGCATATATTTCCTGCCTGGCCAATCAGCATTTATTTATAACAGATTACAGAAAATTCTCCCACACCACTTCCTTCTCTAAAAAAAAAAAAAAAAAAAGAGGAAAATATCCGTAGTCCATTTTTTGGGAATGTGGGCGTAGTATTCCAGGCTACTTCCAGTTGGTTAGGGGCACTGATAATCTTATGGGGACCCAAAGAAAATTTAGAGTTATGATCAAGTCCTAACTGAAGTATCCTGTTAGTCTTGATCATCTCAGGCAGCAGTCTTGAACCTGTTCTGGATGAAGAACTCAGACATCTGGGCCATCTATTCCTGCTGGAGACTTCTCAGGTGGTCTTCCTTGATCAAACTGGATTTTTGTTAACTCTGATTAATCCACAGCCTCTCATTTTCTGTGGAAACAAAAGCAAAATCTCTTCTCCAAAGTAACATACCTTTTGACTTCAACTGTGAAGTCAAGGTATTTTCAAAATACCTATCTTGGAGTAATGCTGCAGCATTTATAAGCAAATATCTTTTAGCAGCTATTGCTCCTACCTCAGCATTTAAACAATTTAAAGAGAGCATAATAGCATACAGAATCAAGATTCTCTGTGTATTTTCCATCTTTACATGGCTTTATTTTAACCTCTATTTCTTTTATTTTTACTTTTACTTTTTGAGACAGGTTCTTTGTATATCTTTGTCCTGGAATTCCCTCTGTAAACCAGGCTGTCCTTGAACTCACAGAGATCCATCTGTCCCTGCCTCCCAGGCTACTCTCTTTCTTTTTTTTTTTCCTTTCTTTTTTTTTGAGAACTTTAATCTTTAGCCTGTATATATTTTTAACACACTGTAAACCATTTAGAGATTTTCTTACTCTTTGAATCACTCTTTACTGTATATCTCTTTTTCTGACCACATGGATCTTTAATTTGCTAAGGAATATAGAGAAGTTTTTTTTGCCACAACTCTACTGTGTTTCATGTTCCCAGCCAGCAAGCATAAACAACACTCAAAAGCTTCTATGGAGTTAAAAGGTCCTTGGCAGGAAGCAAGCTGCAAAATTGTGTCCATAGCTCCATAGTCTGGACCACCTGCTTGAAAGAGTCAGAGTTTTCCCTGGCAGGATGGCCCAGAAAGCCTGCATTTTAAAACAGCTCAGCTTTTTTACTGCTACGGCCCAAAACCGAAATGCTTTACTCTAGTCTTTACCAAGCTTTCTCAGGCTTTCTGTGGATGCAGCTGGTTGATAAATATCCAAGAACTATGGCTGTCAATTTAACTAGTTCCATTGAAAGGACATCTTCAGAATCTTCTATGCATATTAAGAAGATAGAATGCATTTTTAATTCTAGAGATTTCTTGGTCAGTCCATAGGATCATGGGGATCTTTGCTCCCATGTGGTCAAAATCAACTCCAAACTATCACTTCTATGATTAACATGGAAGAACCTTGGGCCGTTCTCATATTTTCTAATACATCCTAAAAGGAAAACAAGATGTGAGAATAGGTAAAACCAGGCACTCCCAGATGTTAACAGCCCCGGTGAGAGAGACTAGTTTCTAGTCAGCTAATCCTGACTAGAACCTTGGTGTCTGGACAAAACATACAAGAATCGGTGTTTGTACTAAACTCAGGACAGAAAGGAGAGACCACTATGCACTGTCGTGCTTGGCAGGAAAGCAGAGTCAGGAGCCACAGATGAGTCTGTGCAGCTGGGCTATTGGGGAACCCAAGACTCAGCTGGAGAACAGCTGCTGGTCTAATCACACCACAGTGTAGTATCAGGACCACAGAAAGAAGGAGCTGAGATTCGGACACCTCCCACACCTCTCTTGATGATCCAGAAACTAGAGCTACTGAGCCAAAGCGGGGAGCCCATCAGTGTGTTAGCTAAGGACAACTAAAGAAGACAAGAACTGAAACTAGCCCGATGAGATGGTCATCTCTGCTAGAACTTCTCTTCATCATTAGCATACCTGGACTCCCTTGGTGGAAGAGAACAGAAGGAAGGTCTGGGCATAGGGGAACCAGGAGGCCTGTGTGTTGATGAGGGTGCGAGGTGGAAAAGGTCAGAATGGACAGGAAAATAGGAAGTTAGGAATGAAAGAGAAGCAGTCAGTACTCCTACCTTTAGAGAGTTTTTTCTTAACTCCTGAAAAAAGTAAAGCTGCTTCAGGTCTGTTTAATAATACACTTCTAAAAAAATTGCACATATTAAAATTGTTAAAGGCATTTTTTAAAAATTTTCATTTTCTGTATGCACAACTGTGTGTACGTGTGTTTCTTTGGAGGCCAGAATGGGGAGCCAGGTCCCCTGGTGCTGGAGTTTGGGCATTTGTGAGCTTCCCCATGTGGATGCAAGAGCCAAATACCAGACTCTGAGAGACTAGAGCAGGAAGCCATCGCTCTAGGCTCAGTTCTTATATCCTTACAAAGAGTGTAATGTTGGATGGTGCACATCCCTTTCTGCTCAACACTTGAGAGTCAGAGGCAGGCAGACCTTTGTAAGTTTGAAGCTACCCAGATCTAAATGAGTTCCCGGACAACCAGGACTGTTAGATGGAAAAACCCTGTCTTGAAAAACAAACTAAAACAAAAATTATGTAATGTGTGTTTTCTCCACAGGAAATGGATCCACCTGAATATATCGATGGTACTAAAAGTGATCTCATATTCTTTCTGAGAAGTGTTCCAGGACACAATAAGATGCAGTTTGAATCTTCACTATACAAAAGACACTTTCTAGCTTGTGAGAAGGAAAATGACTTTTACAAGCTCATATTGAAGGAAAAGAGTGAAAATGGGGATAAATCTGTAATGTTCACTGTTACTGACTTACCTCAGAGTTAGGTATTAAGCATTTTTTGTACCAGAAAGATGACTAGATTACATGAGCCTTATGATAATCCATTCTGTGTTGCCACAGCAAAATACCCCAGGCTGCATAATTTATAAAGCAAACAGGTTCATCTGTCTCACGTGTCTAGTCCAATTCCTACATCCTGGTGAATGGCCCTGGCTGCATTACAGCATACAAGATAAAAGGAATCAGCTGCATGTGAATTAGCACATGGGTGAGCCTCACTTCACAGCAACTCATTCTGGAGAGAGGCTTCAGCCCTGTCCAATGCTGGAAGCCTCAGGAGCTGTGCACCTCCCACCTCTTCTTAAACATATCACCACCTCAACACGGTTATACTGGTGATCAAGTTTCCAGCAAATATATTCACGTGACAGTGAAATAAATACTAATAATGACCTCAACATGCTATTGTTGAGTATAATAATGATTATGATATTTTTTTAAGGTAGCACTTATGGGGTAGAGAGATGGTTCAGTTATTAAGAGCACTTGCTACTCTTCCAGAGGGAGATAAATACACACACACATATATATACATATATATGTATATATGTATATGTGCATGCAGTGGGGTTTTTTTTCCATGGGTGTTATGTCCCTGGAACTGACATTAACAGACAATTGTGAGCTGCCATGTGGGAATTGAACCCAGGTCCTCTGGAAGATCAGTCAGTGCTGTTAACCACTGAGCCATCTCTGCAGACCCCTTCCAGAGGACTCTTGTGTATATGATGGGGTATGCACATGCCACCCTGGGTGAGGGGAGTCAATTCTATCCTTTCATCTTTGTGTGAGTTTCAGGTTCTAGGTTCCAGGACTCAAACTCAGATCGTGAGGCTTACAGAGCAAGTGCCTTTATCTGTTGAGTCATCTTGCTGACTGTGTTATGAGCTGTCTTAGCCATTACAATTTTATTTCACTGTGAGAAGTTGAAGCAAATCAACATTATTAGGCAGTTCACACTGTCTGTGACCCCAGCCTCAGCAGCTCTGACACCTTCTGGGTTTCTCTCTCTCTCTCTCTCTCTCTCTCTCTCTCTCTCTCTCTCTCTCTCTCTCACACACACACACACACACACACACACACACACACACACACACACTTAAAAATAAAATCTAAGCAGAGAACACATCTAACAGCAACTTTATTTTATCATCCCTGGTCAGGGCTCTCTGGTCCGTTTGGAGTTAGGCCTGAAGGACTGAATTCTGCACTCTTTGCTGTCTTTCAATCATTTCCTTGAGATTGAATCTGAGTCTCACTATGGCCTTGAACACATTCTTCTGCCTGACACCCCCACTGCAGGTTTTATGTGCAGGCACCACAGGTTTTCTGGACAGTTTTGTTCTCTCTCGCTTCTCATCGATCTCCTGATGGTTGATACCTATAGAGTAGATTGGAGACCATGATAGAGTCTGAATTTCAGAGTCAGAAACCCCTTAAAGAGTGGGGTGCAGTGCTGTGATGGAGACTGGATTTGGGGATCAGACACCCTCATTTTGAATCTCGTCCCATAACCTAAGATCCAAAATGGACAAGAGATATGGACAAGGATATACTCTTTCTGGGGATCAATGACAGACATTCACACTGGAAACCACAGAAATGCCTCCTCCATAGGGTAGCAGTGTGGATCACATGACACAAAGTGGCATACAGCACTGAAGTACATGACACTTCTCCATGTGTCCACCACTCACTTCCTCCTCGGCTCTTCACTCACACATCATGTCTCAGACATGAGGCCTTACCCTCCCCCGTGCACTCCCCTCCCCCACAACACACACACCATTTGGGGTCATTCCTATTCCTGCAGATGCTCTGTCCTCTGAAGGAGCAGCACTTCATGCTTCTGCTCTTTCCCCTGGCTCTTAGACATAAGTTGCTTTTTTTCTTCCCATATTCTCTCAACACATGGGCTTTATAATATGAGGAGAAAATGTAACCTCATAAAGCCTATTCCATATTCCTTGTTGTTTTTTCCAGTTCTCACCCCCTGATTTTGCTGCACAAGAGAATTCTAATTTACCTAGTGCACAGAAACAGCTGCTCACAACTGGTAACCTTGTTGCTATACTGACAGTTTTCAACCCAACAGCTGGCTGGGCTGTAGTCACAGCTTCAAGCAGCCTCAAAATTTCCTCCAGTGGTGTCTGAGCTGTTGGATCATGGCTGGGCCTCTCACTCTCAAGGTGGGCTTCTGGGGAAGGGTGGATGTTTTTGTTTTTTGTTTTTGCCGGGATCTATATTCAGTGTATTCCACAGAGCTCAGATCTGAAGACTAGAAAATAAAAACAATAAAGGGCATAAGCACTTAAAAAAAAAACTCAAGCTTGAGACAAGAGACCATGAGGCTCAACCTGCCCAAAGCAGGTCTACACTGGAGGCATTTCTCCCTCCTCTTCCCCACCCCCATTGCTTCCTCCCCTTTCTTTGGAACACTTTCCTTTTGTGTTCTGTATTAGTCAGGGATCTAGAGGAACAGAACTGGTGGAATAGGCATGTACAACACACGTGTGCATGTGTGCATGCACACACACACACACACACACACACACACATACACACACAACACTTATTAGAGTAGCTGGTAGGTTGTAGTTCAGCACGTCCAACAATGGCTATATACCAAGAAAGTCCAACAACCTAGATGTTGCTCAATCCACGATGCTGGAGAGCTCAGCTAACATTTACTACACACCGGGATCCCAAAGAAGTAAGCTCTAAAGCCAGTGAAGGGATGGACTTACCAGCGAGAATAGGGGTAAACAGACAAAAAAGAGGAAGCCTTCTCTCAGGTCCTTTATACAGGCTACCACTAGAGGTATGGCTCAGATTAAAAGTGGGTCTTACCAACTCAAAACATCAGGATTAAGGTATATCTTCTCATCTCAGATTAGCTGAATTAAACATAGGTCTTTCCGACTACAAATGATTTAATTAAGAAAAATTTCCTCACAGGTGTACCCAGTCACTTTGGGCTTTTGTTAATTCCACATATTCTCAAGTTGACAACCAAGAATATCCAAACGGACTCTTACACTGAAGGACAGTCTGCACAAAGTTTTTGAAATTGTTAATTCACTTTGCTGTAGCTTTTTGATTTAAGAAAAGTAAGAATTTTTTCAGAAAGCTCTCAGATGTCATGCCCTGAACACAATATATTTTCAAGATTTTAATTTCTAATATATGTACACGCATGGGAGACTGTATATGTGAGTGCACTGCCCATGGAGGGCAGAGAAGGGCATCGGGTCCCCTGGAGCTGGAGTCGCCAGTTGTGAGGCACCTGATATGGCTGCCTGGAACTGAGCTCAGTTCTCTGCGAGAACAGGAGCAACTCTTACCTGCTGAGCTGTCTTCCCACCCCACCACATGTTCAGTATCAGAAGCACACAATACTTTTAATAACAGGGCTTGAGAGATGGCTCAGCAGTTAAGAGTGCTTCCTGCTCTTCCAGAGAACCTGAATTCAGTTCTCAGTACCCACATCAGGTAACTCACAACTGCCCGTTAACTCCAGCTCCTGGAGATCCGGTACCCTCTTCTGGCCTCTGTGTGCATCTGGAGACACACACATGCACACACACACCACAAAATTCAAAGTAAAATAAACCTTTAAAAAATTAAGCCCATAAGCAAACATAGACCCTAAGATGTAGCTACACTAATGGAGTACCTGAAGTTGTACAAAGTACTAGATTGAATCCCCAGCATGGCATAACAGTAACCATTGTGGTACAATCCTGGAATCCTAGAACTCTGGCAGTAAAGGCAAAAGATCAAAAGTTTAAGGTCATTCGCTATTATTATAACAAATATTGAGGCAAACTTTGGCTACCCCATCTAAAAAAATAAAATTAAAAAATAGACCAGGGCAAAAGATTAGGTTTTCAAAAAATTCATAAATAGAATAAAAACAAAGGTCGGGGACAGGGCCAATGCTAGCTGAACCTTGAATAAATAATGCCAATAAAGTTTCAAAAACAAAAAAGATTCTAAGAGACAAGTGTGATGAGGGCTTCTCCCTTCGCGGCTTATGAACACGGGGTTCTTCGGGAGATATCTGTGTAGGTCAGAGGCTAATTTACACAGCAGAGGCCTAGATCACAGACTGTTGGAAAGTAACATTTTCTATGCTTTACTTTCTACTCTGTGTTCCCCACATTCCAGAAAGAGGTGGAGACGAGACTCTGAATACTTTAGGGAATGCCTATATCCAGAGGTCTAAGTTCCACGAGGGAATGCCAAGGGACCACGGATGGGACGGGAGAGGAATTTAGTCCTCCATTACTATGATCACACCGTGGCACAGCCTAAGACGTCGTTCCCTTGTACTCTCTGGCTGGCTGCTCACAAAGGTGCTACTTAGCAGACTCTCACTCCTGTCCACGCAACCCTGGAGCAGTGTGGCTGTCTCCACCAGCATGAGTGACACTCGTGGTCACTGCTCTGGGATCCATTTTGCCTCCGTCCTTACACATGCAGGTTTCTCGGGCTATTGGTGCTGATTGACAGAGCCACCCTCATGCCTCCCAGAGACCCTGGCAGAGTTCCATCCACTTGGGCATTGTCCTATCCTTACCTTGATGACATTTCCTTACTCACAGTGGTCCTCTGAGGGTGAGTGTGGGAAGGATGTTACCAAATCGAGTATTCTCCCACGGCTGAGAGAAGAGAGATTCCTTTCTGAATAGGTCTAGGTGAGTCCAGGAACTGACATGGTCATTGTTTGCTTAATATTAAGTCATTTTGTACTTCTAGTAGGAAGTAAGAGCCAGCCTTAGCAGAAAGTCAATACCCAGAGGGAAGAGCAAGGAGCCAGCGCCTGATAGAAACCCATTCCTGCCTCTGATCCTTTAATAAGGAGCTTCTATCAGCATTAACTGGATTTCCTATTGCCCTTACCCGAAAGTCAGCAGAGCAAACCAGTCAGCCTCAGGAAAGCTCCTTAGAACACTGAATGCCCAGCTTTCTGGACTCTGCAGGACTGCTCTGAGGAAGTTCAGGTCTTACCTGCTGTCCCCCCATTTCTTTTACACTTGGGATCTATTCTAAAGACAGCATATGGGTCTTGTGTTTGTGTCTCATAAATGCACAGTGAGGATGTCGACCTCCCCTGACCCTTGACCTCAATAGGGAAGCTCTCATTGGATCTTCTCCCACCTCCTCCCCAGATTCATTCTTTCAGGAGGAGGCTGAGCCTGCACAGCTTATAATTCCACACCACTGGTCTCAGGCAGTCACAGGTCATTTGAATGCTTTAATTTTCCAAGGCTGGACTGTTGGTACAGTATAGAATGAAACGGGCACAAGGAAAATGGCAAAGGAGGAACGATCAGAGATTCAAAGTCATCTTTACCAGCATAGCAAATATAGAACTAACCTGGGGTAGAACAGACCTTTCTTTAGAAAGAATAAACAGAATAAATAAAGAAACCCAGGGAGCTGGTGAGAGGGCAGCCTGCTTGAGGCCTGGGACCCACAGATAGGGGAAAAGCACCTGCTCCTGTGAGCTGTCCTCTGACCTCCCCTGTAGCACGAGCTCGTGTGCAAACACACAATAATACATAAAATAGAACTCAAAACCTTGCAAGCCTCCGAAGCACTGAAGTCCTGAGGACCCTAGAGTCAAGAGCCTAGACTGTGCTGAGGGCGGAAGGTGACATTTGTGACTCAGGCTTTGTCATTTATCAGTGGCTGACAGCCTCAGAATCTTTCATGGTTAAAGATTTACTATAAAAGCAGAATGCCAATACCTTCTAGCCCAAGAGTGGTGAGGTCACAAGCAGGCTGCACACAGTGTGCAGAGCCAACACGCTGGCCCTGCCTGGTCAGCATCCCTCTGTCAGCTTGATAACTCTGCACACCCAAGTCTTCCAGTAAGTGACTGGAGAGGTGCCAGCTTCTCTCTAGCACCCTCACGGGGATAGGTGAACCAGGGCAGGGGATCAAACTTGCCCTTATTAAATGCTTATTGTATGACATGCAGCGTGCCAATTACTACACAGATGCCCACAAGTCAAGTTCCTAACTCAGTCTCCAAAGTCAGGCAAGTCTCAGGGAGGTGCGCACAGTTGCTTAAGGGAGCAAAACTTTAAAAAAGATTAGGTGTAAGAGAGGGTTTTCTCACTTTTCTAGGTAGTCATTAAGCAATGTGCTATATCCTTTTATTAGTAGTGGTACAGTCGCAGTATTTATTAGGGTCAAATAAAATAAGCAGTATGTTTCTACGTGTGTGTGTGTGTGTGTGTGTGTGTGTGTGTGTGTGTAGGCAGGGTCTCTTATAATCCCAAGCTGATGTCAAATTCACTGTTGCTGAAGATCACCTTGAGCTCCTGATTCCCTGGACTCAGCCTCGAAGATCCTGGGCTCATAGGCGCGCACTGCCATCCTAGCCGTGGTGAAAATAAACCTGCTGAAGGTGGCTTAATGCATCAGCCTCAGTCAAGGAGCAGCATAATCTCAAACTTCTGCCTTTCCAGACATTCATTTACACTTATAATTAATTATCTTTGAACTTAGGTTTTTTTTTTTTTGAGACATGGTTTGACTGTGCAGCCTTGACTGGCCTAGAACTTGTAATGTAGACCGGCTAGCCTTGAACTCACAATGATCTGTCTGCCTCTGCCTCCTGAGTGCTAGAATTGAAGGTGTGAGCCACCATGCCTGACTTATCAGGAAAAAAAAAGAGACCTTTTTATTTCCAATGTTCATATTCTGACCCTTGAACTTGAAGCCCAGGTCCTTGTCCCATGGTTAGGGCACTACCATCAGTCAAGCCAGGGAGTTCAGTCTTATCTGTCAAATGTTTGATTTATCTTTTTCAACATACACAACATCCCATTGGTCTATGCTGCTGGGCATAAGGGCTCCTGAAGAAATATGAGCATCCCCACCCCCTTTTCGAAAGTAAAGTTTAATCCTCCTTACAATGAAGAAAAGGAATGATTCATTTTTATCTATCTTTTATGTTTATGTAGTGTTCATATGTGTGTTTGCATGTATGTAAGCACACAACTATGTGGATGAATGTGTATGTGTGTGCACATTTGTCTCTGGAGGCCTGAGGTGGATGTCAGGAACTATCCTGCATAGCTCTTCCACCTTCTTCATTGAGACAGGGTCTCTCAAGCAAACCCAGAGCTCACCAATATGACTAAGCACACAATCCGGCTTGCTCTGGAGATCCCATTTCATCTTTCTGAGACTGGAACTGCAGGCTGGCCACTCAGGTTCTGGGGATCCAAACTCTATTCCTCACATTTGCAAGACAAATATATTTAAAACTCAGGCTGACCCTGAACTCACTATTTAGGCCAGGGTTCTTCCTGCCTTGGCTTGCATACACAGGCATGTCAAACCATGTCTACCCAGTATAACTAAAGCTTTAGAAATGGAATCTGTGATGGCTAGTTTTAACTGACAACTTATCAACATCTGGAATAAACTACAATCCAGATATGGAGAAGACACTTGTGAGAGATTTTTTTGCTTGTTTTTTAAGTGAGTGAATCCATTTCTAGTCTGGACTTTCGAGGTGGGAAGACACAGGTTTTGACCCTAATGAGGCAAGAAGACATGGGTCTTTAATTCAGATCTTGAGGTGTCAAGACACATTTTGAACCTGGGCCACACCTGTTAAAAATGCTGCAAGATCCCCGGCAGTGGCAAGCAGCAGGCCCACAGAGCAGCTAGTCCCAGGCAGAGATGGCTGTCGGTCCATGACACATGGCCGGCAGACGGGCTGGTGGGCTAGTCAGTCCCAGGCAGAGATGGCTGTTGGTCCTTAGCAGTGGCTCCCTGACCGGGAGAGTCACCAGCATTGGGCTGGGCCCAGCCATGTGGCGCTGGGCTGGTCCCAGCAGGCTGGTCCCAGCGAGCCCGGGGGTGTGAGCAGGTGGCGGGTAGAAGGCACATGGACAGACACATTGTACAGAAGAGAATTAGATATTTATTACTTAGAGGAGGTGGGGGAGGAGAAGAACAGGACACGGGGGGGGGGCGGAAAAGTGGGGAGAGGCAGAAGCAAAGCTGCCTCTCCTAGAGGAGACTGAAGAGAGAGTTCAGGCAGGAAGCTGAAGATCAGCCTGGCTCAGCGGATGGGGGAGGGAGTGGGTGTGGTCTCTTAAAGAGACGAAAACCATAACAACACCTACTGCTGGAAGCTTATATAAGGACAGGAAAGAAGGAAGCTTCTGCTATTTGCCTGCTTGCTCTCGCCTTACTAGCAAGTCCATTCCTTCACTGGCCTTGCAGCCTTCATCTTTGGGATTCCAGCGTCTACTGAAGACCTGCTGAGACATCCAGCCTTGGGGACTGAGCAACTTCTGGACTCTTGGACGTCTCATTCATAGCCAGCATTGTTGGATTAGCTAGATCACTGCCTGTAAGTCATTCTAACAAATCTCCTTTATATATATATATATGTTGAGAGAGAGACAGAGAGAGAGACAGAGAGAGAGAGACAGAGAGAGAGAGACAGAGAGAGAGACAGAGAGAGAGAGAGAGAGAGAGAGAGAGAGAGAGAGAGAGAGAGAGAGAGAGAGAC
>NW_026067973.1:6499308-6522376 GCF_014885135.2 Alexandromys fortis
TTCGAGACCAGCCTGGTCTACAGAGCAAGTTCCAGGACAGGCTCCAAAGCCACAGAGAAACCCTGTCTCGAAAAACCAAAAAAAAAAAAAAAAAAAAAGAAAAGAAAAGAAATGGACTTCGTGGTAGCTAGTTTTAACTGACAACTTGTCAACATCTGGAATAAACTACAATCCAGAAATGGAGAACACACCTGTGAGAGATTTTTTTTGCTTGTTTTTCAAGTGAATGAATCCATTTCTAGTCTGAACTTTCGAGGTGTAAAGACACAGGTTTTGACCATAATGAGGCAGGAAGACTTGGGTCTTCAATTCAGATCTTGAGGTGTCAAGCCACATCTGAACCCCGACCACACCTTCTGCTGGAAACCTATATAAGGACAGGGAAGAAGGAAGCTTCTGCTGTTTGCCTGCTTGCTCTCGCCTTACTAGCAAGTCCATTCCTTCACTGGCCTTGCAGCCTTCACCTTTGGGATTCCAGCGTCTACTGAAGACCTGCTGAGACATCCAGCCTTGGGGACTGAGCAACTTCTGGACTCTTGGATGTCTCATTCATAGCCAGCATTGTTGGATTAGCTAGATCACTGCCTGTAAATCATTCTAACAAATCTCCTTTATATATATGTTGAGAGAGAGAGAGAGAGAGAGAGAGATTCACTGTGTCCAATCTGCTACTCTAGAGAGCCCTGACTCAGGGACTTTGGCACAGACTATTACCAACTAGTCTCCGGATAATTCATTAGCAGTCACACAATCTCAACTCTGTCCCTTTGTTTAAGAGCACAGAACTAATTCATTCCAAATCACCTTCAAATTAGAACTAATTCATTTCAAATCACCTCCCAATTATAATTAAATTCATCCCAAATCATCGCCCCAGGAGAGTTTTGCCACCTCTCCAAGTCCCTGTCTCCATCCCTTTCCTTTACAGTTGGCTGTCACGGCATTCCTTGTCACTCGTGCTGGTGACAGCAGAGAGAGGAAGTTCCAGACAGAATGGAGCACCTGGCACTGACTGCTGCAGCTGGCTCAGTGCCAGCTTACCCTCTGCTCAGTGTCTGCAGCTGAGAAATTGAGCAGCAGATGTGGGGATTCGCAATGCCATGGGACTGACCCATAGAGAAAGCTGTGTCCCCATCCCACAGGTCCGCTCTCCTGTGACTAATATTTTTTCATAAGCTTCATGCTGTCTACTAACTCACTTCCCTGTTTAAGACGTTTATTGACTAGGACATCATATAACACAATGCCAACAGAGCATGGAGGTGGGGAGAACCCCTGTAATCTCAGCACTTGAGAGGCAGAGGCAGACAGATCCCTGAAGTTCCAGGCCATTCTGGTGCAGAACAAGTTCCAGGACAGCCGAAGACTACATAGAAACCTTGTCTCAAAAAAGTTTGCCTCAAAAAAGAGGCAAACACTAATGCAATCAGAATCCATTTTCATTTTGGACAATTCTAAAATTATAAGGCAGCTATAGAAAAGCTTTTTTTTTCCTCTGCTTCATCTTTTCGGTTTGTTTTTGTTGTTGAGACAGGGACTTGCTATGTAGAGCAGTCTGGTCTCAAACTCGTTTTCTTGTCTCTGTCTCTAAATGGCTGGGGTTATAGACATATAGGTTATAGGGTGGGGTTATCTGCTAAGGCTGTTCTTAAATGTTAGTTTCAACAAATGTGTGTGAGTGTGTGAGTGTGTGTGTGTGTGTGTGTGTTTATCTGCTGGCATCTTTTCGCCACCATAAG
The DNA here is from genome assembly GCF_014885135.2 of Alexandromys fortis. Taxonomy (NCBI): domain Eukaryota; kingdom Metazoa; phylum Chordata; class Mammalia; order Rodentia; family Cricetidae; genus Alexandromys; species Alexandromys fortis. The sequence continues at coordinate 6,501,048 of NW_026067973.1, forward strand.
CACCGCACTATTAATGTGAATGTGTATGTGGTGTGTGTGTGAGAAAGAGGAGAGGGGAGGGGAAGGGAAGGTGGGGAGAGAAGGAGAAAGAGAGAATGAATCTGGTGCCCTCTTCTGGTCCCCATGGGCACTGTCCTTAGAGTTTGCATGCATACACACATTCAAGCAGAAGTCACAAAAAAAAAAAAAAAAAAAAAAAACAAGAAATAACTGCACCAGGTTCTCACATTTTAACAGGATAGTGGGGCTGCTGTGTCGGCATCAAGCACAAGGGGGGTTAATATAGAGATTAATGCTGTGGTTAAGGATGGTGAGCAGATATGAGGTCTGAATAAGTAAGAACACTATGGCGGTGCTGGAGAGATGCGTCAGGTTAAGAGCACTGGATGCTCTTGCAGAGGTCCTGAGTTCAATATCCAGCAAGTACATGGTGGCTCACAGCCAACTGTAATAAGATCTGGTACTCTACTCTGACCTGCAGGCATACATGCAGATAGAGCACTGTATATATAATAAATAAATAATTTTTTTTAAAAAAGGACACAATGGAATGTCAATAATTCGCATGGCACGAGGATGAGCCAGGTATGGCAGTGCACACCTGTGATCCCAGGACAAGGGAGGCAGAGCTCAAGGACAGCCTAGACCACCTACTAAGTTCCAGGTCAGCCAGCTGTGCAGAGTGAAAGACCATCCATTTCAAAAAGTGTACAGGAGAAGGCTAGACTTGACAACACAGGTCTGTGGTCCCAGTACTTGGAAGCTGCAGGCAGGAGGATCAGGAGTTCAATGTCATACTTGGCTACAAGTGACCCTGTCTCAAAAAAAAAAAAAAAGGATACAGGAGGAAGAGATTGGGAGTCAAAGATAACTAAAATTAAGAAAGCAAAAAGCAGAGGGATGCATGCAGGGCACTCTGATTGTGGTGATTTGAGTACTTGACTACTTAGTCCCCAACTGGTGGAACTCTTTGGGGAGGATTAGGAGATGTGGCCTTGCAGGAGGTGTCACTGGGGGCGCCTGTGGGGTTTCAATAAACTCTCACCATCCCAGAGCTCTCTCTCTGCTCTATTTATGGATCAAGATGTGAGCTCTCAGCTACGGCTCCAGAGCCACACCTGCCTGCTGTCGTGCTCCCCACCACGACAGTCGTGGACTCACCCTCTGAAACTCTAAGTCCCAAATAAAGTCTTGGTCGTAGGGTCTCTTCACAGCAACAGAAAAGTAGCTAGGACAAAAGTGGACATATGCAATCCTAGCACTTGAGGCTGAGTCAAGACAATTTCAAGTTTAAGGCCAGTCCTGTTATCCTGACTCAAAATAATTTAAATATCAATAAACTTCCCACGTACCAGGATCTATTTCATCACTGCTAGTTGTTTGCATGTTTTTAAGTTTTCTAGAAGTCTTGAGAATCTCAATCAGTGCTTTCTTCATGAACAGACAGACAGACTTGCAGCCAACAGACCAAACAGACAATGCAGAGGGACTGTTGTACTTGCCAGTGGCTGTGCAGGGTGAGGGCTGCAGCCAGGGAGTAGTCTACCACAGAGCAGGGGCTCAAGTACCCAGCCAGGAGCAGGCCCAGGAGCAGAACACTGACAACTCTCTCACTAGTCCAGTGGAGAGAGGCAGCCTTGGAACCAGCTACAAGAAAGAGGAGATTCACAGAGGTGAGGAAGGACAAACACGTCAACCAATCACGCGATGGCTTACACAGTCAGCACGTAAACAGTATGCCAGCAGACCCATGCTGAATGCAGAATCAGATGGCATATCCGTCATGTCTCTGAGCACAAGACACTTTCCTAAAGGCAAGAAGGCAGGCTACGTATCTGTGGAATACAGGTAGTCTTGGACTTCACTGAAACAGGTATCACGCGAGTGTAACTTAGCGATCACTAATGGACCTCTTTAAAATAATAATGATACTAATAACTGTGTAATCTTTAGAGAAAGTGCAGTATGTTCTAAAAACAGCCTAAGCTGGCCAAATGAAAGAGAAGCACAGGTCTCAGAATACCTTGAAGGTTATGTTCTTCTGCCCCCTTTTACAATTCAATGCCAACAAATGAAACACAAGGGCTGCCTTTAGACAAATGAAACACAACACAGGCCCTTTTTCTTTTCTTTCTTTTTTTTTTTTTTTTTTTTTTTTTTGAGACAGGGTTTCTCTGTATAACAGCTCGGGCTGTCCTGGAACTTGTTTTGTAGACCATACGGGTCTTGAACTCACAGAGATCTGCCTGCCTCTGCCTCCCAAGTGCTAGGAGGGAAGGTGTGCGCCACCACCGCCCGGTAGCTGTAAGGGAACCCGACAAAAGGATGAAGTTCCGACCCAGAAAATTGTACACAGACATAAACATTAAAACTGTGCGTATGACTTTAGGGATGTTTTTTCAGTCCCATATATTTCAGAACCACTCTGCTAAATCTAACAGAAGAATCCACCAACGAAAATTGGTCAAAAGCAAAAAGATTTTTAAATGGCAGTTTCATACAGCTTCTAGCCCCACGGTTGACTGATATTACATTTCTAGTAATTAAAGTGTAAACAAGTTCAAGACCTATGGGAAGAGTGTTTTGTTTCGATGTTGTTATTGTAATTTTTAAAGGCCAGAGCCTTGTGCATCTCAGCCAAGCTCTAAAACACTGAGCCACATCCCCAACCTCTGTTTTTTGAGACAAGGTCCTTCTGTCCTACTATGCAGCCTATGGTGGCCTCTTTCTAATGCATGATCCTATTGCTCTGGCTTCTTGAGGGTGGGAGTACAGACATGTACCACCAGACCCATTTAGGAGTGGTAAATTCATAAATAATTGATTTATTTTATCTATATGGATGTTTTGCCTGCTTGTACGACTGCTGCCTGTGGAGGCCAGGAGAGGGCATTGGATCCCCTGGAACTGGAGTTGTGGATGGTTGTGAGCTACCCTGTGGATGCTAAGAATGGACCTGGGTCCTCTGGAAGAGCAGTCAGTGCTCTTAAATACTGATCTGTCTTTCCAGCCATGGCAGTAGTATTTTTAGGGTAAAGTCCTCTCAGCTCAATGAATAATTATTCACTATAGTAAATACTAGTAATTTAAAAATCCAATTTTTAATCATAATGTTTGCTGTATTCCAGGAAAATGATTTTTAAAAAACATGAGCTGGGCAGTGATGGATATGCCTTTATTCCCAGCACTCAGGAGGCAGAAGCAGGTGGATCTTTTTGAGTTTGAGGCCAGCCTGGTCTATAGAGCAAGTTCTAGGACAGCCAGGACTACACAGAGAAACCCTATCTCGACAAACAAACAAAAAAGAAAGAAAAAGAAAGAAAGAAAGAAAGAAAGAAAGAAAGAAAGAAAGAAAGAAAGAAAGAAAGACATATATAATATTAGAGAAGACAACATGAGCCATTATAAACTAACAACAAATATGCTTGTCATTCTGAGTCTGGCTTATTTCATTTAAGATGGTGACTTCTGGTTTCAATCATTTTTCCACCAAGAAATGTAATTCATCCATCTGTATGGCTGAATAATACTCCATTGTGTGAATATGCATCTTTATCTATTCATCTGCTGGTGAACACCAACTGATTCTATAACTTGGCCCCGGGAACAGTGCTATGAGTAACACAGATATATATACAGGTATCCCCGCTGTGTGTGGCTTTGATTTATTTGGGTATATACCCAGGAGTGATACACCAGGATAATATGATAATTCTACTTGTTGTTTTTGAGAGAGAGAGAGACCTTCATTGTGGTTTCCAGAGAGATTAAAATAAGCTACATTTCTGCCAGGAACATAGAAGGATTCTATTTTCTCTGCATCCTGCCAGCTTTGTTAGAAATTTCCTTTCTATTTTGTTCTTGTGTTATCTTGATGATAGGAATTCTGAGTGGGGTGAAATGAAAACTCAGTGTAATTTTATAGTATTTGGTTTTTTATAGTTTTAAATCATGTGTGTGCTTGTGCAACTGTGGAGGGTGGGCCTGTGAGTATTAGCGCCCACGGAGGCCAGAGACATCCGGTCACCTGAAGATGGTGATTATAGGCAATTGTGAGCCACCTGATGTAGGTGCTGGAAACTGAACTCAGATTCTCTGCAAGAGCAGTACATGCTCTCGGCACTGAGCCATCTCTCCAGCAGCTCAATGCATTTTTAATTCGTGTTTCTCTGGCAGCTAAAGCTGTGAACGTCCTTTTCATGTATTTTTCAGCCATTTGTAGTTCACTGAAAACTGCACATTCAGTTCCTTTATCCGTTTATTGATTAGAATATGAAATAGGCTTGATAACTATTCTCCTTTGGATATAAGGAACTGTAGCTAGGTCGAGTAGGTAAACATCTACCATGTAACTAATACTTTAGGTTGGTTTCGTTAAAATTGAGTTTTTCAAATGAGTTTTATTTTCTTCTACCGTAAGTGTTTGGTCTCAGATTATGCTATAAAAAAATTAACGAGTTCTTAAAAGTACAGATTTATAAATATTCCTCTAAATAGTACTGTTTAACTCCATTTTCTTATACCTATAAGAGAATACCTAAAGTTAGACAGTTTAGAGGAAGAAGCAGCAAGAAAGAGGGAGAGAGAGAAAAAGAGAGACTTAAGTAATAAATACAGTTGATATGTAACCATTTGTAACTAGAGCTCCAGGGGATCCAAAGACACAGACACACACACACACACACACACACACACACAATCACACACAGGAGACAGAGAGAGAGAGAGTTAAAATAAATCTTCTTTAAAGTGGCCTCTCTTGAAAAAAGCACTAATCCATTCCTTCCTGTGGGCTCCTCCACAAGGCCCCACCTCCAGCACTGACACATAGACACCAACTCTCATCACGATTCTTGGTGCCTACAAACCATAAAAACAATTAACACTTGTGACTCAGACACAGTCCTGGGAGCTCCATTCATTAACTTCCTCACCACACAGGGCAACAGCTGCTCCCTGGAACCTGCTGTGGTGTAGGGGAAGTTCCAAGTCTTCCCCTGAAGGTCCCAATTTTGAGTCTGCTGAAATAAGACTGCAGTCAACAGATTATCGGGAGCAAAGGCTACAAGAGACAATTAACATGTGCAAGCACCTGAGCTACCTGAAACATTATAACTTACCAAAACCAGAGGGGCAAAGTTGGGATTCCTTCCTCAGGGAGGAAGTAAAAGGCTTGCAGGTGATTTTAAAGCAGGATGAAATACTGTTGGGGGAGCCTGACCACAGAGTCAGATGCAGACAAGGAGGCCACACATGGGATCCCAACACTGCGGCAGCTGAGGCAGGAGGACTATGATTTCTACAGGACCCCATCTCTATAGGGAAAAACAGAGAAGTCAATGATTGAAGGTAATTGTGTTCCTCTTTAGTGGACCCGCCTTCAGGAAACAGAGAAATTCAGAGAAGTCTCTTTGCTACTTCAGGAGAGGAAGGTGTCAAGAGAACCTTCCAGTAACCACGGGAAGGACCAGAGAGACCTGAGGAGGCTGCTTTCATCAAGTTCGTCATCAACACATTAAAGTACATGCAGGAAACTCATTAAATTAGATAGTTATTAAAAGCCAAGGAGGCGGTTTTTGAGGCAGGGCCTTAGGTAGCATCTTACTACATAGCCTTGAACTCCAGACCATTCTTGTAAAAAAAAAGTACTGTTTTTTGTGCTCCTAATTGATACATAAAGCAACAAGATCTACTAAAGAAATTTCAGGTGATAAAGCTTAAACCATCTCAAGACTCCTGGGACCTACAATGGCTGCTAATAAGTGAGCATTTCAACTAGTAGCAGGGTCAAGGCACTGTGGTTTGTTCCTTCATAACCCCAGGAGGAGGGCTACATTTCAGCTTAGAAATAAATGAGAATAAATATGTCTTGTTTTTCTCCCCAAAGTCACAGATTTCTCATACTTAGGACTCCATGGCAAACCCTTACCCCGTGACAAAATTCTGGAAGGACATATACATAGAAATATAGAGTAGGGTGAGGCAAAGGGGGAAAGCAAATACACAGAGATTTTTGCAGAAACATCATGTTTATGTAATGCTCATGCACAAACACAGACAAGCCAGACTTCAGGTCAAAAGCTGCTGCTGCCTTTGGAGGAAACCCACCAAATGTCAGAACCTCTCTGCTTTCCCCCACCCTGCCCCAAACACCAGGTGGAAATGCCACCTCTGTCTCCTCCTCTTCTTTACCACTGTAGCAGTGAGGTCACGAACCTTCAGCATCTCATCTACAGGAGGCCACTGGCTTTTCAGTTCAGATAGAACTGGTCCCCAGTATTTCTAGCATCCCCAGTTAACACAAAACTAATCATTCACTAGGGAGCCATATTTTCACTAGGGATTCATAGCACTCCTAGCCAGTATTCGCTAGGAGTCACCCTTTAAAATATTATGAAACAGCATTCGCCTGGTTCCAAATAGCTAAGGGTTTGTAAAGAACATAAACATGCATGCTACAGACTCCTGCTTCACATGTATTAAACATCACAGTTTCCATCAGCATACTGAATGATAAATGACTTTCCAATGCGAAGGTTTAGAAGGCAGTATTAAGGAGCTGGAGAAATGGCTCAACCATTAAAAGCACTGGCTACTCTTCCAGAGGACTGAGGTTCAGTTTCAGCACCCACATGGTGCCTCACAACCATCTGTAACTCCAGTTGGAGGGGATCCAATGCTCTCTTCTGGCCTCCATGAGAACTGCATGCCTGTGGTGCACAGACATACATGCAAACAAAAATAAATCTAAAAAAAAAAAGAAGGTAAGAGGTCTGTTCATTTTATGTGTACAAAGAGCAATCTCTGCCTCTTCATGGGTGACTCTTTGCTTTCCTTAGAATAATGTTGTCTGCCATATTGGAAGAAGGCTCATGCATCAACTTCAGGGAAATGGCATTTATTGACAACACACTCTACTTTACACGTAAGTCTAAACGATTAAGACAAATGTGGGTCTCGGGTACAGATTTTCAACTAGAAATGAAATCAAGAAGTGAGCTTGGATTCCTATTTGTCATCAAATTCTACTGAAATGTCAATGACACACTAAGACTGCTAAAAAACAAAACGGATTTCCTAGCTCCAGTGCCCTGCCCCACGTCCTGAGTTGACACTCCAGCAGTTTGTCACCAAAATGGTGTCTGGTGCCCTCATGAAAATGTACCACTGAGGAAAAACTGCTTCCCAAAACAAATGCAATTTATGAGATTCTAGGCCTAGAGTTCTGTCTACACCATTCATGTTAATAGATTTGACCAAAAAAAATAATAATCCTTCTAAGATTCCTTGGGAAACTTGACTTCACTGAAAGTTCAGCTTTCTTTGGAAGCTTCATGGAAAATCCTTAGATGTCTTGTATTTAAACAATAAGCATAAAAGGAAAGTTTGCCACTTTATTAAAAAATACTTTAGCTATGTACTGAAATTACAAATCCTGGATTTAAAATGTTAATTATTACTATTTTATGTGTGTACTTGTTTCTCCTGCATGTATGTCTGTGCAATATGTGCATGCAGTATCCTTGGAGGCCATAAAAGGGTGTGGATCCCCTGGAACTGGAGTTGCAGAAGGTTGTGAGCTGAGAATTGAACCGTGGTCCTTTGGAAGAGCAGTCAGTGTTTTAAGAACTTGATCATCTCTCTAGCCCTAGATTTAAGTTTAAACCTAACATACTTGTGTACACACAAACCCTAATAAGCTTAATTTTATGGGCTCCTGAATGCTCGCCATGTGATATTCCTAATGGAGGTCAACAGAGCCCATCACCATTATACAGAGTTTAGGGGTGAGGAATGGGGGCAGGCATGGTGTCACATGCCTTTAATCCTAGCACATAAGAAGAAGAGGCAGGTGAATATCTGTGAGTTGGAGGACACCTGGTTTACAAAGTGAGTTGGAAGGCAGCCAGAGCATTTTAGTAAGACCGTGAAAAGGAGGGGAGGGGGGGGGGTAATGGAAGGAAGAACAGAGTTTAAAAGTGAGGGGAGGGGACATGATGAGCTGAAGGATATAATTTAATATATTATATTTCTCTATTCCTCCCTTTAGCTGAAGATGATGGTAAAGTATAAATTTATTTTTCTCTCTTTGCAAATTAGAAGATACTTAGACACGTCTATTGTCTGCTGGGGAAAACTGTCCATAGAGATGTCCAGGGGGTAGTTAATAATTACAGTTGCATTATATTCAGGTAATTCTATGGGTGAGCATATTAAAACTTGAATTCCTCGGCTAACTGACTTAGGTTGTTTCTGTCTTACTTCTGCTGATTATATTTCTGTTGTCTGGTTTGATTTGACACTGGTTGCTATTATGTAGCCTACACTAACCGAGAATCACCTGGACTGCCCTCAAACTGTGACCCTCCTGCCTTCACCTCCCGAGTGTAGGGTCACGAGTGTGCAGCACACCCAGCAGCATTCTTGTACAACAGCATCAGCACATGTGTCTGACTGTTTATTCAGAATAAAATCTTGGGAGCAGAACTTCAGGTTGGAAAATCAAAGCCTAAATGGTCCTTCCACTGAGTTTATAAGAGTACTAGCAAGAGATAATTCCCTAGCCTGGTGTGGTGGAATATACCTTTAATCCCAGCACTTTGGGAACTTATCTCTAAGTTCGAGGCATTCCTGATCGACAGAGAAAATTCCAGGACTTCCAAGACTATACAAAAAGGCCCTGTATTGAAAAATAAATAAATTATATACATATATAATTTAAATATGTAGATATAGATATAGAGAGAATAGATGGATTTTTGGGGGTTGCCAGCTCACAAAAATGACATAGAGACATTATTGAAAAGTTTCTGCATCCCTATAAAGCTTTCCACTGACCCAATGGTCCAAATCAGACCAAATCAAACTGAATTAGAAAAAGGCCAGGTTTAATGGATGCCAGCACTCCTGGATGGCTTTCCAGGCCCTCAGAGAGGAGATGGGGAAGGAAGACCAGGAAACCACATGTTTGTTCTCCGGGGGGGGGGGGGGGGGGGGGGGGGGGGGGGCGGGGGGGGGGGGGGGGGGGGGGGGGGGGGGGGGGGGGGGGGGGGGGGGGCAGTTTAAATACCCTGTGGGAGTGGTCTTGCGCATCTCTGGGGAGGGGTCATCATTTGGCAGACTTTCTCAAAGATGGAGTCTAGACAGAGGCAGCTCCCGGGGGGGGGGGCTTAAAAATGAACTTTACACCCAAATAGAGGCAGGGGTGACATTTTCACCCAAACAATTATTAATTGTGAAAGCCTGGCCTTAGCTTAGGCTTGTTCCTAACTAGTTCTAATAATTTAAATTAACCCATTTCTATTCATCTATGTGTTACCATGTGACTCATGGCTTTTCTCTCTCCTCCTGAATGTTTGTTCCCTCAGCCTCCACCTGGCAACTCTACCTTTCTTCCTCCCAGAGCTCTCTGTCCAGAAGTCCCCCTTATACCTCCTGCCAGCTATTGGCCATTTAGCATTTTATTAAACCAATCACAAAGACACATCTTCACACAGTGTAAAGGAATAAAGGAATAATCCACAACGAGAGAGAGAGAGAGAGAGAGAGAGAGAGAGAGAGAGAGAGAGAGAGAGAGAGAGANAGACTTGAAACTGCAGTTGTGAGAGACAGAGCTCAACCAGAAACAAGGACTGGCAATTGACAGCCTGTGCTGGCATAGCTCTCATATTTGCATAAGTAGGTTGAGGATTTGGGGGGGGTTGTTTTTTTTGGGGAGGGGTTCGTTGTTTTGGTTTGGTTTTTAGTTTTTCAATGCAGGGTTTCTCTGTGTAGCCCTGGCTGTCCTGGCACTAGCTCTGTAAACCAGGCACAAACTCATAGAGATCTGCCTGCCTCTGTCTCCCGAGTGCTGGGATTAAGTGTGGGCACCACCGCCTTGCATCTGATTAAGGATTTAAGGTACTAACATTATAGTAGTATAACATTATAGTAGTGTATAATGAAGCACTACTAGGCACAGTTATGAAGGGAAGGGCAGGCAGAAGATCAGCTAGGGAAGAGGTCCCAGAGGAAGGAGACTACAGGGCTTTGTGATATCTAAGAACATGGACAGTGGGAAGGAAAGTGTAAGAACACAAAGGAGACTGGCCAGGAAGTAAAATACTCGAACCTTTGGAGAAAGAGTAGTTCCGAGTGCAATCAGGAAACCCCGTGTGCTCTTAGGAGCACAGTGAAGCTCAACAGGGGAACTTGCTCATTGCTGCTTCTAGAGCAGAGGGTTGTGCTGACTCCACAAACAGAATTACTAGGTGTGTCTGTGGATCTAATAAAACAACTTACCATTAATGATTCAATGTGTGTTATAGGAGACCTGAAATCAGACGACTTTGTCAAGAAACGATCTAAAATCTGTGTAATACGAGATATGAATTACCAAGTTCTCTTGGTCATTGGCAGCGAAAGGCAAGCTGTGTTTGAGGACATGCCCGATGCTGACCAACATGGTACTTTTCTCTGCCTATTTAAAAGCACAGAGACCCACCCGTTCTCCCCACTCCATTTACTGCCCACATTTTCAAATGTCAGGTCCTGTCCTTAAATGGAAAGTCACAGTAGTAAACAGAATTACACTTTAGAGAGCACCCTTTTTTAGATGGAGCAGGGGAGGGGGGTTAGATGCAATAAAGACACTGGTAGAGGTGACCCCTCTCTGGGTCTATAGGAGTATCACCGGTTCCCCTATATCAATTTATTCTCCATAGAAGAACCTTCTCAAATTGGATCATTTATCCCCACTGGTTATAGCTGAGCATACTGCTGACACCATCAAAACTCAAATGAAAAGTAAAACACAGGCATTTCAAATGAATATCTCTCCCACCAGAGCATGAGAGTGTCTCTCAAGACATAAGTTCCAAATATCCCAGTTTGGGGCCTAGTTGAATGTATATTCTTGAAAACAAAAAAGTCCTATCCTAAGTTTTTTGCCTCAACAAATGCTTTAATACTCTATTGGACATTCAACAGTTAAACATAGTCTTTAGGCTCAGAATAACCTTCTGTTTTATGATTGGCTTTATTTCTGATTTGAGACAGGATCTTATTATGTATCCCTGGCTATCCTGGAATTCAATTTGTAGACTAGGATTACCTAAAACTCACAGAGATCCACCTGACACTGCCTCCAGAGTGCTGGGATTATAAGTGTCTACATCCATATCCGGCAGGGTTTGTGATATCTTTAACACACTCAAGAGAAATATCAGAAATCAGGAAAAATATCAAACTATCTTTAACACACTCCAAATACTTTAACACACTCATGTTGCCCACCTATGATTTATAACACCCTGTAAGTGTGATTTAAGGGGAGTGTGGCCAGCTGGGCTTCAGGTCTGTTCAGGCCAAACCTTCACTGCATGGTTGTGACTGGCCTATTCTTTGGTTAAACTTCTATAGATGCCAGTTTGGGGGAGGGTAAGTATTCCAATTAATGGTCTCATTTATTAATATTTATTTCAGCCAATCCCCAGACCAGACTGATAATACATTCATATACAGATTGTCACTCAAGGGGAAAGGCTGTAACCCTCTCTGTGAAGCATGAAAAAATGTCTATTCTCTCCTGTAAGGACAAAGGCATTTCTTTTAAGGTAAGATTCAATTTCACTTTGATTTTAGTTATCTTAATGAACAAATTATAAACGTCAGATATCCTCAGGCCAACCTTTTGTCTAGAGCCCAAGAGCAGACACAACCACTGAAGTGGATGAGTATGGGGAGCTGTCCACCCCTTCAGTCTAGTGTGCTGATACTTGGTGGTCTCATTTTGTCTCTGAGTCTGTCAGAGAGGAAGAGACGGCTGAAAGCTCTTTTGTTTGTTTTAAACATGTATTTATTTATTAGTTCACAGTTTTCTGTCTGCATGCTTTGCTTATACACCAGAAGAGGTCATAAGATCTCATTATAAATGAGCCACCATGTGGCTGCTGGGGACTGATCTCAGGACCTCTGGATGATCAGTCAAGGCCCCAGCTGAATTTTTTTTTTATTCAGACAGGGTTTCTTGTATCCCAGACTAATCTCAAACTATGTAGTTGAGGGTGGCCTGGAACTTTTAACCCTTCCATCTCTACTGCACCGATTACAGGTGCATGTCACTATACCAGGACCCATGCTCAGGGTCTCCCATTAATGCAGACTGTATCCATCCTTGCATAGGCTGATTTCAGGTAAAAGCCAACTTCATTTCCCTGTCATATCACTAGAGTTTGTGTTCAAGGATTACTTCTCATTTAGATTTTAAACTTCAGCTTGGTCCTAGATATCTCTCCCTGAGTTGTGGTTTACTGCTGGGGTCCAGCCTCGACAGGTTCGTACATTCCAGGGCAGGGGTATGTGGATTAGAAAAATTAGGTAGGAGGAACAAAGATAGGAAAGAAACACAGGGACAGAGAACTGGGAGGGCTCTACAGTCTATACTGGATACTGAATCTGCCCACATTTATTTTCCATATGCTTATATAACCCAATCCAAAAGGTGAGGGGGAGGGAGAAGGAAAAAGACTGCATTCAACATGACACAAAGGACAACCACAGATACTTGCTTCAATATTTGAGTCATCAAGCCACTATTTCCTGAGTTAAGCATTCTGGTGTTTTAGGCAGGATATGCAGTGAATACACCCTAGACCAAGTATCCTGTAGGCAGCCACTCCCTATGTCAAACCTCCTGTTTTAAAATGAAGGGGCAGGAATAGGCTTGAATTCTGTGGCCTTTGGTCAGGGTGGAGTGGATCCACCTCTATGGGCCATCTTAGTGTCCAAAAGACCACGAAATCACAGCCTAGGTCAGGATATCTTGTTTGTAGCCAACCTGTTGTCAACAACTTTGAAAGAGTGAAAATAAGTTCCAACTCTCTGACCTTTGGTCAAGGTGGAACAGGACTCGTATCTGTGGGCCTCCACAATCTCCTCCCTTTTTAATTCATTTAATAAAGCCTGTGCTTCTGCTACAGGACAGACTGTGCCTGGCTTGGGCATCCTCTTCCACTCTCCAGACTTACCCATCATACATTCTGTCATGTATGTCCTGTCTTAGATTGCTGGGGAGAGGGATCCACCTGCCATTGACTACAAGCCTCTGTAAATGAAGGGTTAAGGGAAAGTGCATCTGTAGGCGCTGTGCACCTCTGAGCCAACTTCCTGTCAAGAGAGTTCACCAACAACTACACAGTAGTATGCAAGCAGATAATGCTTTGTGATACATATACTCCTATGGGTACAATGTCTCCTAGAAAAGAGTAGAGGATGATCAAGAGGGGATGGACTTTTTTAATTGGTCTAAGATGTCTTTAACAGTTTTTAGCTACATCAAAATCCAAATTTGTCTTATTAAACATATCAAATCTAAGGACTTTCCATGTCAAATTTCTCTCGGACAAGTTATAATCTTTTTCTAATCAGTAACATCATCATAGTTAATTAGAGCAGTTGCGAGCATTGACAGCTCAGTACCATATTTCTAGTATGGAAATTAACAATAAACACACAATTTGTCAAATCACATTTCTCTAAAATCCAATCTAATCAAAAGACAAGAGGAGGTGTCTGTGATGGGTGAGCTATGAGTCTTTTTTTTTCCTCCTATAGTTCAGTTGCATTGCTGCTCTGACCTTTCAGAGGTAAGTTCAAACTATCCCAGTCTCTGAGTAGCAGCAAAAATTTTCATGCCACTCCTCCTGATTTCTGAAGAGGGCTCAGTCACTCTTTGCTTCCATAATAGAGTTCCATTGCTTTAGCAAGTGTCTTTCCCCTGGATGGGAAATTTTCTGAGGTCTCAGTTCTTAGTCCTTTTATTTCAACAGCAGATTGAACACCATACTGGCAAAATGAGTTCTGTGTCCTAAGATACAATATGGATAAACTACCAAATATTCAGTCAGCATTCTTAGTCCAGCTCCAAAGTAAATAGGACTCACTAAGGTCTGGAAGTTTGTGCAGTAGGTCCACCAAGGAGCTGGGACTCACCAACCATCACCACCATCTCCCATCCCTTCTCAGGCAGCAGCATGATGACACCAAGGGAGTCAGGAACACTGACTCAGGAACCTCACTCCGACTCTTCTATGGGGACACCAGCATCTATGATGTCATCAGTGCTGGCACTTCTCTATTTTGCAACAGTATTTTCTTCCTGTGAAAAAAAGCACAAACATGACTCCAATGGCACATTAAAACAGGATCGTGTCCTTTCCAACACAGACTGAGGGTATAACTCCCCTGTTTTTTCTTTTGAAGTTGTGTTTTCAAGGAGCCATGGACATGCTCCACAGTTATTTGTCCTTGAGGATTATAAGGAATGCCTGTTTTATGTTCAATGTTCCATTGGGAACAAAATTGCTGAAATGCTTTACTAACATACACAGACTTATTGTTCGTCATTATAATTTTAGGGATTCCCAAAAATGAAAAACACCTTAAGCAATGGATTATCATATGGTTAGTAGCTTCTCTAGCCTGTGCTGTGGCCATAAATAAAACTGAGTATGTATTGATTGTCACATGCACATATCTTAATTTGCCAAACTCTGCAATATGAGTAACATTTATTTGCCAAAAATGATTAGGAAGCAGGCCTTTCTGAAAAGGTACAGGTAAAATTGTGGGCATATATCACATTGCTTAACAATCTGATGACCAATTTCTCTTGTTAATCCAAATTGCTTTCTCAAACTTATTCTATTTTAATGATGTAGAATATGTGATCACTGAGCAAGCTCAACTTGAGATAAAGCAATCAACTGAGTAAGTTTGTCAGCCAACGGAACAGGAAGATTTGAATTGCTCTAATGTGATTCAGAAAGCCTGGCAATTTTCTTTCACGAATGGCATCTTGAATTTGTTGGAACACCATTTTAACTTGATAATTACTAGTCCTAATGCATGGAACTGTTTCTAGTACATGAAGAGCTTTAAAAATGTACTTACTGCCCATCCATAAATTAAATGCCTTACCTGCAAATAGCTGAAACAGTACAGCAACAGTTCGCAGAGCAACTATCTGAGCTGAGGCTGGATCTGTTTGCACCACGTGTCCTTTACTATCAACAACACACGCTGCTCTTCCATTGGAAGAACCAGCCGTAACAACTAACCTAGCATCCTTTAAGGGATCTTTCATTACAATTTTTCTTGGAAAATAAAGAAATGTAGTTGTGTGATTTGCAGCAATCGATCAGTTGGGAAAAGATTATCAGTCTACTCTTCAAATTGAGCAAACACAATTGCCTAAGAATCATTATTTAGAAATAACGGATCAATCTGTTGCTTAGTGTAAGAAACATTGATCACAGTAGGTTCCCTGCCAAAATATCACCCAGATTCCATCCTGTTCTTCTGTACTAAACAAGTTACTGCTTCAAAATAAATGTTTAATACCTTGACTGGCGAAATGGGATGGTGTATCCATACAAGCAGACCATTTGCCATAATACCACCGTGGGAGTAGGTTTTTTAGGTAATATACATGCTGCCTAGGTGGATCATAATTAATATAATGTACCTGCTGTTTTGTATTGCATATTTCACCTGTATCAGTACCTGTCTACCAGAGTCTGTAAGCTCTCTGGTAGAATTCAGGTCACAGCTCGCCTAAAGAATTTCACTTAATGGCTTAAGGAACACTGTGGGGAATTTTAAATAATGTCTCAGTCATTGAATATCTCCTAACAATCAATGAAAATCATTCAGATTCTGTAAGCTATCCTTCCTAATTTCTAATTTCTGAGGTTTCATTTCTTTAGGATAACACATGATCTAAATACTGGCAAGGCAGGTGCCTTTGCACTTTCCCTGGGGCAATAACTAACCCTGCATGGGTAAGACTCTGTCAAAGTTGTCCACATGTCTCAAGCAAAACGTCTTCATTTTTATAGGCAAGCAAGATAGCATCCATATGACTGACAATATAAACTTGTGGAAATTGGTCTATAACATTTTGCATAGCCTGAACCACAAATTTCTGGCATAATGTAGCGCTGTTTGCCATGCTCTGAGGCAAGATGCTCCATTGACTATTTGAAATTAACTGATAGAACACCAAATGCAAATCATTGGCATGCCAAAGGGATAGTATAAAAACAATCCCTTCAAGCTATAATAGTCTTATGAGTATTTTTTTTTTGGTATAGCTGTAGGAGAAGGCAATCCAGGCTATATAAAGCCCTCATGGGCTGCATGGTCTCATTAACATCTCTTAAATCATGTATTAATCTCCATTTTCATGACTTCTTTTTAATCACAAAAACGGGAGAATTCCAGGACATGATGTGACCATTATCCAGCTGTTCCTGCACTAACTGCTGGGCAGCTTGTCATTTTCCTTCTGGTAGAGGCCACTGTTAACCCATACAGGCTCGTCACTTTTCCAAATAAATGGTCTGTATGGAGTACAGTGGCATCTCCTAAAAGTACTCTGATCCTGCCCTGGAAGCACTTCTGCTAGGTATGATAAGATCAATCCTTCCCTCATTTTCCTTGCCCAGTCCTTGATTGGGTAACAGCCCTTGCTGAAACACTTGATTAGCAATAACTGTGTTGAGGAAATATAAATATACCCCAATTCGGTTCATAATGTCTCAGTCCCACAAATTTATAGGTAAATGAGGAAAAAAGTATGGCTGAAAAGTTTCTTCATGGCCCTCTCCGTCTCTCCAGTGAAGTTCATTGCTACTTTGTTCAAGATTTTGAGTTTGATCAATCCCTTGTAACTGTGTAATAGTCTCCATTTTAGGCTTAAAGGCCATCGACTGGCAGTTATAGCAGAAATATCCGCACCAGTATCCAGAAGACCAGAAACGCCTTTTCCATTTATAAACAAAGTGAGTTTGGTCACTGTGGACCTATGGCTTAGAGCCAATAGGTATCAGATGAATCAAACCCAGCTTCTCCTCTCTTACCTCCCTTGACTTAATTTCTGATTTGTACTTTAGAAAGTAAAATTAATTGTGCAAATCTCTGGCCTGTCTTTACCACAGTGGCTCCATTAGGTGAGTGAGGCATATCCTTGATTTCTCCTTCAAAATCAGCAGTCAATGACTCCAGAAGCAACAAGCATCCCCCTTGCATGATGGTGCTACCTCTCCCCAATAATAATCCTGCAGTGCCTTCCCATAAAGATCCATAAACCCCAGTGGAGAGAGCTTGCATCCCCATTGCAGGAGTTAAACTGTAAAAGGCAGAGCTGAGATTGAGCCCTGCATTGCCTGGGGTTGCTCTGCAAAGGACCTGAATGGATTTCCTTGGGGGGGGGGGGGGACCCAGACTGCTGGATTGCCCTATATATTGTCTTGGGGCCTGATCCCTCTGCTCGATTCCTGGCAGGGGATTGATTCCCTTAGGCATCTTTCTTTGATCTACATTTGTTACTTCACTGTTTCTCTCTCCTGCAACTTCAGCACAGTTCCTGGTTCCTTGTTCTTCCCTGGGCTTACTGTGTGTGCTATCTATCAGAACACTGCCTAATCTGAGGTGCCATAAGACCACACCCAAAGCAGCTTCCAGGAGGCCCTGCAGCCCTTGTCTCCGGGCCTTGATTTCTTTGTTGGGAGAGAAGATCTCTCACTGTCTTTCCCTGTAAAGTAGCGGCTATAAGCAGTCTTTGTGTATACGAGGGGCCAATATCAAAATATAATCTTTCAAAGTCGTTGACAACAGGTGTGGCTACAAACAGTTGACCAGGCACAGCTTCAGAAGCAGGTACTAATCAGAAGGCAACTTATACTACCGTCTGTCACGGCCCATACTAGGTTGGTAAATATCCAAAAACTATGGCTGTCAATTTAACTAGTTCTGTCGAAAGAACACCTTCTGAATCTTCTATGCATCTCAAAAAGATAGAATGCATTTTTAATTTTAGAGATTTCTTGGTCAGTCCATAGGATCATGGGGATTTTTACTGCCATGTGGTCAAAATCAACTCCAAAATTAATATGGAAGAACCTTGGGCAGTTCTAATATTTTCTAATACATCCTGAAAGGGAGACAAGATGTGAGAATAGGTAAAACCAGGCACTCCTAGCAGCTCTGGTGGGAGAGACTACAGTTTCTAGTCAGCTAATCCTGACTAGGACCTTGGTGTCTGGACAAAACATACAGGAATCAGTGCTTGTACTAAACTCAGGACAGAAAGGACAGACCACTGTGCACTGTTGTGCTTGGCAGGAAAGCAGAGTCAGGGGCCACAGATGAGTCTGTGCAGCTGGGCTATTGGGGAACCCAAGACTCAGCTGGAGAACAGCTGCTGGTCTAATCACACTGCCGTGTAGTATCAGGACCACAGAAAGAAGGAGCTGAGATTCGGACACCTCCCACACCTCTCTTGATGATCCAGAAACTAGAGCTACTGAGCCAAAGCGGGGAGCCCATCAGTATGTTAGCTAAGGACAACTAAAGAAGACAAGAACTGAAACTAGCCCGATGAGATGGTCATCTCTGCTAGAACTTCTCTTCATCATTAGCATACCTGGACTCCCTTGGTGGAAGAGAACAGAAGGAAGGTCTGGGCATAGGGGAACCAGGAGGCCTGTGTGTTGATGAGGGTGCGAGGTGGAAAAGGTCAGAATGGACAGGAAAATAGGAAGTTAGGAATGAAAGAGAAGCAGTCAGTACTCCTACCTTTAGAGAGTTTTTTCTTAACTCCTGAAAAAAGTAAAGCTGCTTCAGGTTGTTTAGTAACACACTTTCAGTATTATAGTGCACATACAAAAATTGGTAAAGTCATTTTTAAAAAAAATTTGTTTTCTGATGCACAACTGTGTGTCCATGTGTTTCTTTGGAGGCCAGAATGGGGAGCTGGATTCTCTGGTGCTGGAGTTTAGGCATTTGTGAGCTTCCCCATGTGGATGCAAGAGCCAAATACCAGACTCTGAGAGACCTGAGCAGGAAGCCATCGCTCTAGGCCCAGTTGCTTATATCTGTAAAAATTATGTAGTTGGGGATGGTGCCACGCGCCTTTAATGCCAGCACTCTGGAGGCAGAAGCAGGTAGATCTCTGTGGAGTTTGAGGCCAGCCTGGTCTACAGAGCCATTTCCAGGACAGGTTCCAAAGCTACACAGTAAAATCCTGTCTTGAAAACAAACAAAGAAACAAAACTTATGTAATGTTGGGCCAGGCAGTGGAGGCACATGTCTTTAATCCCAGCATTTGGGAGTCAGAGGCAGGCAGATCTTCATAAGTTCAAGGCCACCCTGAACTAAAAATTAGTTCCAGGACAGCCTGGACTACTACACAAAGAAACCCTGTCTCAAAAAACAAACTATGACAACAACAACAACAAAAACTATGTAATGTGTGTTTTCTCCACAGGAAATGGATCCACCTGAATATATCGATGGTACTAAAAGTGATCTCATATTCTTTCTGAGAAGTGTTCCAGGACACAATAAGAGGCAATTTGAATCTTCAATGCACGAAGGACACTTTCTAGCTTGTGAAAAAGAGGGTGATTTTTTCAAACTCACATTGAAAAAGAAGGATGAAAATGGGGATAAATCTGTAATGTTCACTGTTACTGACTTACCTCAGAGTTAGGTATTAAGCATTTTTTGTACCAGAAAGATGACTAGATTACATGAGCCTTATGATAATCCATTCTGTGTAGCCATAGCAAAATACCCCAGGCTGCATAATTTATAAAGCAAACAGGTTCATCTGTCTCACGTGTCTAGTCCAATTCCTACNTAAAAAAAATTTGTTTTCTGATGCACAACTGTGTGTCCATGTGTTTCTTTGGAGGCCAGAATGGGGAGCTGGATTCTCTGGTGCTGGAGTTTAGGCATTTGTGAGCTTCCCCATGTGGATGCAAGAGCCAAATACCAGACTCTGAGAGACCTGAGCAGGAAGCCATCGCTCTAGGCCCAGTTGCTTATATCTGTAAAAATTATGTAGTTGGGGATGGTGCCACGCGCCTTTAATGCCAGCACTCTGGAGGCAGAAGCAGGTAGATCTCTGTGGAGTTTGAGGCCAGCCTGGTCTACAGAGCCATTTCCAGGACAGGTTCCAAAGCTACACAGTAAAATCCTGTCTTGAAAACAAACAAAGAAACAAAACTTATGTAATGTTGGGCCAGGCAGTGGAGGCACATGTCTTTAATCCCAGCATTTGGGAGTCAGAGGCAGGCAGATCTTCATAAGTTCAAGGCCACCCTGAACTAAAAATTAGTTCCAGGACAGCCTGGACTACTACACAAAGAAACCCTGTCTCAAAAAACAAACTATGACAACAACAACAACAAAAACTATGTAATGTGTGTTTTCTCCACAGGAAATGGATCCACCTGAATGTATCGATGGTACTAAAAGTGATCTCATATTCTTTCTGAGAAGTGTTCCAGGACACAATAAGAGGCAATTTGAATCTTCAATGCACGAAGGACACTTTCTAGCTTGTGAAAAAGAGGGTGATTTTTTCAAACTCACATTGAAAAAGAAGGATGAAAATGGGGATAAATCTGTAATGTTCACTGTTACTGACTTACCTCAGAGTTAGGTATTAAGCATTTTTTGTACCAGAAAGATGACTAGATTACATGAGCCTTATGATAATCCATTCTGTGTAGCCAAAGCAAAATACCCCAGGCTGCATAATTTATAAAGCAAACAGGTTCATCTGTCTCACGTGTCTAGTCCAATTCCTACATCCTGGTGAATGGCCCTGGCTGCATTACAGCATACAAGATAAAAGGAATCAGCTGCATGTGAATTAGCACATGGGTGAGCCTCACTTCACAGCAACTAATTCTGGAGAGAGGCTTCAGCCCTGTCCAATGCTGGAAGCCTCAGGAGCTGTGCACCTCCCACCTCTTCTTAAACATATCACCACCTCAACACGGTTATACTGGTGATCAAGTTTCCAGCAAATATATTCACGTGACAGTGAAATAAATACTAATAATGACCTCAACATGCCATTAAATAATACTAATTATGATATTTTTAAGTAGCACTTTTGGGGTAGAAAGATGGCTCAGTTATTAAGAGCACTTGCTACTCTTCCAGAGGGGAGATACATACATACATATGTATATATATACATATATGTGTGTGTATATACACGTGAAGTGTTTTTTTCAAAGGGTGTCATGTTCCCTGAAACAGAAATTAACAGAGAGTTGTGAGCTTCCACGTGGATGCTGGGAATTGAACCTAGGTCCTCTGGAAGATCAGTCAGTCCCGCTACCCACTGAGCCATCTCTGCAGACCCCTTCCAGAGGACTCTTGTGTATATGATGGGGTATGCACATGCCACCCTGGGTGAGGGGAGTCAATTCTATCCTTTCATCTTTGTGTGAGTTTCAGGTTCTAGGTTCCAGGACTCAAACTCAGAT
>NW_026067973.1:6527907-6531548 GCF_014885135.2 Alexandromys fortis
CCTGGTCAGGGCTCTCTGGTCCGTTTGGAGTTAGGCCTGAAGGACTGAATTCTGCACTCTTTGCTGTCTTTCAATCATTTCCTTGAGATTGAATCTGAGTCTCACTATGGCCTTGAACACATTCTTCTGCCTGACACCCCCACTGCAGGTTTTATGTGCAGGCACCACAAGTTTTCTGGACAGTTTTGTTCTCTCTCGCTTCTCATCGATCTCCTGATGGTTGATACCTATAGAGTAGATTGGAGACCATGATAGAGTCTGAATTTCAGAGTCAGAAACCCCTTAAAGAGTGGGGTGCAGTGCTGTGATGGAGACTGGATTTGGGGATCAGACACCCTCATTTTGAATCTCGTCCCATAACCTAAGATCCAAAATGGACAAGAGATATGGACAAGGATATACTCTTTCTGGGGATCAATGACAGACATTCACACTGGAAACCACAGAAATGCCTCCTCCATAGGGTAGTGGTGTGGATCACATGACACAAAGTGGCATACAGCAACTGAAGTACTTGACACTTCTCCATGTGTCCACCACTCACTTCCTCCTCGGCTCATCACTCACACATCATGTCTCAGACATGAGGCCTTACCCTCCCCCGTGCACTACCCTCCCCCACAACACACACACCATTTGGGGTCATTCCTATTCCTGCAGATGCTCTGTCCTCTGAAGGAGCAGCACTTCATGCTTCTGCTCTTTCCCCTGGCTCTTAGACATAAGTTGCTTATTTTCTTCCCATATTCTCTCAACACATGGGCTTTATAATATGAGGAGAAAATGTAACCTCATAAAGCCTATTCCATATTCCTTGTTGTTTTTTCCAGTTCTCACCCCCTGATTTTGCTGCACAAGAGAATTCTAATTTACCTAGTGCACAGAAACGGTTGCTCACAACTGGTAACCTTGTTGCTATACTGACAGTTTTCAACCCAACAGCTGGCTGGGCTGTAGTCACAGCTTCAAGCAGCCTCAAAATTTCCTCCAGTGGTGTCTGAGCTGTTGGATCATGGCTGGGCCTCTCACTCTCAAGGTGGGCTATTTTTTGTTTTTGTTTTTGTCGGGATTTAAATTCAGTGTATTCCAGAGAGCTCAGGTCTGAAAACTAGAAAGTTAAAACAATAAAAAGCACAGCCACTGAAAAAACTCAAGCTTGAGACAAGAGACCATGAGGCTCAACCTGCCCAAAGCAGGTCTACACTGGAGGCATTTCTCTCTCCTCTTCCCCACCCCCATTGCTTCCTCCCCTTTCTTTGGAACACTTTCCTTTTGTGTTCTGATTTAGTCAGGGATCTAGAGGAACAGAACTGGTGGAATATGCATATATAACACACGCTTGCACACACACACATACACACGGGACTTATTAGCATGGCTGGTAGGCCGTGGTAAGCAAGTCCAACAATGGCTATCTCCCACAGAGTGTCTAAGAACCCAGAAGTTGCTCAAGGATGGAGGTCTCAGCTCATCTTTACTCCATAACCAGATCCCAAAGAAGGAGGCTCTAAAGCCTGTGAAGGGATGGACTTACCAGCGAGAATAAGAGTGAACAGGCAAAAGAGAGGAAGCCTTCTTCTTCCAGGACTTTATACAGGCGACCACTAGAAGGCCCAGATTAAAAGTGAGTCTTATCACCTCAAAAGATCTAGATTAAGGTATATCTTCCCAACTCAGAATATCCAAACTAAGCCTGGCGATGGTGGCACACGCCTTTAATCCCAGCACTCAGGAGGCAGAGGCAGGCGGATCTCTGTGAGTTCGAGAGCAGCCTGGTCTACAGAGCTAGTTCCAGGACAGGTTCCAAAGCCACAGAGAAACCCTGTCTCGAAAAAACAAAAAAAAACAAAAAAAAAAAAAAAGAATATCCAAATTAAACATAGGTCTTTCCCACTACAAATGATTTAATTAAGAAAAAATTTCCAGCTGGGCAGTGGTGGCACACACCTTTAATCCCAGCTCTTGGGAAACAGGGAGGGGTGGATCTCTGTGACTTCAAGGTCAGCCTGGTTTACAAGAGCTAGTTCCAGGACAGGCTCCAAAGCTACAGAGAAACCTTGTATCGAAAAACCAAAAAGAAAAAAGAAAAAATTTCCTCACAGGTGTACACAGACACTTGAGCTTTTGTTAATTCCACACATACTCAAGTTGACAACCAAACAGCCATTTGGACTCTTACCCTGAAGGGCAGTCTGCACGAGGTTTTCAGGAATTTTTAATTCACTTTGCTATAGCATTTTGATTTTTAAAAAAGTAAGAATTTTCTCAGAAAGCTCTCAGATGTCACGCCCTGAACACAATATATTTTCAAGATTTTAATTTCTAATATATGTACACGCATGGGAGACTGTATATGTGAGTGCACCGCCCGTGGAGGGCAGAGAAGGGCATCGGGTCCCCTGGAGCTGGAGTCGCCAGTTGTGAGGCACCTGATATGGCTGCCTGGAACTGAGCTCAGTTCTCTGCGAGAACAGGAGCAACTCTTACCTGCTGAGCTGTCTTCCCACCCCACCACATGTCCAGTATCAGAAGCTCACAATATTTTTAACCATTGCGGTACACTCCTGTATTCCCAGAACTCTGGGGGTAAAAGAAAAAGAGCAGAAGTTTAATGTCGTTCTCTATGGTTATAGCAAATATTGAGGCAAACTTTGGCTGCACGGGATGGGTAGGCACCTAGTCCTCCATTACTATGATCACACCGTGGCACAGCCTAAGTCGTCGTTCCCTTGTACTCTCTGGCTGGCTGCTCACAAAGGTGCTACTTAGCAGACTCTCACTCCTGTCCACGCAACCCTGGAGCAGTGTGGCTGTCTCCACCAGCATGAGTGACATTCGTGGTCACTGCTCTGGGATCCATTTTGCCTCCGTCCTTACACATGCAGGTTTCTCGGGCCTCAGGTGTTGATTGACAGAGCCACCCTCATGCCTCCCAGAGCCCCTGGCAGAGTTCCATCCACTTGGGCATTGTCCTATCCTTACCTTGATGACATTTCCTTACTCAGAGTGGTCCTCTGAGGGTGAGTGTGGGAAGGATGTCTGTCCAAATCGAGTATTTTCCCATGGCTGAGAGAAGAGAGAGTCCTTTCTGAACAGGTCTAGGTGAGTCGAGGAACTGACATAGTCATTGTTTGCTTAATATTAAATCATTTTGCAAAAATTCAAGAAGTCATTGTTTTTTACTGCTGAGTAGTACTCTAATATGTATATATTCCACACTTTCTTCATCCATTCTTCCATTGAAGGGCATCTAGGTTGTTTCCAGGTTCTGGCTATTACAAACAATGCTGCTATGAACATAGTTGAGCATATACTTTTGTTGTATGATAGAGCATCTCTTGGGTATATTCCCAAGAGTGGTATTGCTGGGTCCAGGGGTAGGTTGATGCCGAATTTCCTGAGAAACTGCCACACTGCTTTCCAAAGTGGTTGCACAAGTTTGCATTCCCACCAGCAATGGATAAGTGTACCCCTTTCTCCACAACCTCTCCAGCAAATGCTATCATTGGTGTTTTTTATTTTAGCCATTCTGACAGGTGTAAGATGGTATCTTAAAGTGGTCTTGATTTGCATTTCCCTGATCGCTAAGGAAGTTGAGCATGACCTTAGGTGTCTTTTGGCCATTTGAACTTCTTCTGTTG
>NW_026067973.1:6537073-6540642 GCF_014885135.2 Alexandromys fortis
GAGGAGCAGAAGGAGAGAGAGCACGAGCAAGGAACTCAGGACCGCGAGGGGTGCACCCACACACTGAGACAATGGGGATGTTCTTTCAGGAACTCACCAAGGCCAGCTGGACTGGGTCTGAAAAAGCATGGGATAAAACCGGACTCGCTGAACATAGCGGACAATGAGGACTACTGAGAACTCAAGAACAATGGCAATGGGATTTTGATCCTACTGCACATACTGGCTTTGTGGGAGCCTAGGCTGTTTGAATGCTCACCTTACTAGACCTGGAAGGAGGTGGGAGGTCCTTGGACTCCCCACAGGGCAGGGAACCCTGACTGCTCTTCGGGCTGATGAGAGAGGGAGAGTTGATTGGGGGAGGGGGAGGGAGATGGGAGGCGGTGGCGGGGAAGAGACAGAAATCTTTAATAAATAAATAAATAATAAAAAAATGAAAAACAATATTAAATCACTTTGTACTGCTAGTAGGGAAAGAGCCAGCTTCAGCAGAAAGTCAATACCCAGAGGGAAGAGCGAGGAGCCAGCGCCTGATAGAAACCCATTCCTGCCTCTGATCCTTTAACAAGGAGCTTCTATCAGCATTAACTGGATTTCCTATTGCCCTTACCCGAAAGTCAGCAGAGTAAACCAGTCAACCTCAGGAAAGCTCCTTAGAACACTGAATGCCCGGCGTTCTGGACTCTGCTAGACTGCTCTGAGGAAGTTCAGGTCTTACCTGCTGTCCCCCCATTTCTTTTACACTTGGGATCTATTCTAAAGACAGCATATGGGTCTTGTGTTTGTGTCTCATAAATGCACAGTGAGGATGTCGACCTCCCCTGACCCTTGAACTCAACAGGGAAGCTCTCATTGGATCTTCTCCCACCTCTGCCCCAGATCCATTTTTTTTTTCAGGAGGAGGCAGAGCCTGTACAGCCTATAATTCCACACCACTGGTCTCAGAATTACAGGTCATTTGGGTACTTTAATTTTCCAAGGCTGGACTGTTGGTACAGTATATAGTGAAATGGGCACATAAGAAGAGACAAAGGAAGGGCGATCAGAGGTTTAAAGTCATCTTTACCAGCATAGCAAATATAGAACTAACCTGGGGTAGAACAGACCTTTCTTTAGAAAGAATAAACAGAATAAATAAAGAAACCCAGGGAGCTGGTGAGAGGGCAGCCTGCTTGAGGCCTGGGACCCACAGTTAGGGGAAGAGCACCTGCTCCTGTGAGCTGTCCTCTGACCTCCCCTGTAGCACGAGCTCGTGTGCAAACACACAATAATACATAAAATAGAACTCAAAACCTTGCAAGCCTCCGAAGCACTGAAGTCCTGAGGACCCTAGAGTCAAGAGCCTAGACTGTGCTGAGGGCGGAAGGTGACATTTGTGACTCAGGCTTTGTCATTTATCAGTGGCCGATAGCCTCAGAATCTTTCATGGTTAAAGATTTACTATAAAAGCAGAATGCCAAAACCTTCTAGCCCAAGAGTGGTGAGGTCACAAGCAGGCTGCACACACAGTGTGCAGAGCCAACACACTGGCCCTGCCTGGTCAGCATCCCTCTGTCAGCTTGATAACACTGCACACCCAAGTCTTCCAGTAAGTGACTGGAGAGGTGCCAGCTTCTCTCTAGCACCCTCACGGGGATAGGTGAATCAGGGCAGAGGATCAAACTTGCCCTTATTAAATGCTTATTGTATGACATGCAGTGTGTCAATTACTACACAGATGCCTACAAGTCAAGTTCCTAACTCAGTCTCCAAAGTCAGGCAAGTCTCAGGGAGGTTCGCACAGTTGCACAAGGGAGCAAAAACTTTATAAAAGATTAGGTGTAAGAGAGGGTTTTGTCACTTTTCTAGGTAGTCATTCAGCAATGTGCTATATCCTTTTATTAGTAGTGGTACAGTAGCAGTATTTATTAGTGTCAATAGTAGTGTGTGTGTGTGTGTGTGCATGTATGTGTGTGCACGCACATGCACTTATGACTTCATGCCCACCATGGTTCATGGGTGGAGGTCAGAGGACAACTTTTACATGTAAACTTTCTCTCTCCGCCATGTGCATGATGGGGGCTGAACTCAAGTCACCAGGCTTGGCAGCAAGTTCCTGTACCTGCTGAGTCAGCTCACTGACCAGAGTTTGAACTTCCAACTCTTCTACCTCACACTCCCAAGTTTTAGCATTACAGCCATGTGCCACCATGCCCAATCCAGCTCTGGGTTCATTTTGGATAAAGGTCATTACTTTATCTTATTTGGAAAGTTATCATTTAACTACACAGAGAAGGAGAGCTGATCTAAGAAAGTGGCATAAAATGAGGCCAGGAAGAAGATGGGGCTCTCTAGTAAAGTGAGGGGCGTAATCAGAAGTCAGCTCCCTGGAAAAGCTCGAAGAGATTAGGTCTTTTTCCACAGCTGTTGTTCTTTTGGGTTACAGCATGCATGCATGTTAACAAAATCTTAGGCCTGGAGAGATGACTTAGCAGTAGGAACATTGCCTGCTCTTCCACAGGACCTAGGTTCGATTCCCAACACCCACATGCAACTCTAGTGCCAGGGGATCTGACGTTCTCCTCTGGTCTCCCTGGGCATTACATCCATGTGGTCCAGACATAATCCAGTCAAAACACCCACACACATAAAATAAAAATAAAGAAAAAAGTTAAAGCCAAGATCATTGGTCAGGGAGAAACGACTATGGGTAGAAGCACTTGCCACTAGGCCTGACAAGCTAAGTGCCGATCCCAGGATCCCCATGAAAAATGGAGAGAACTGAGTTGTCCTCTGACCACGACACATATTTTAGCCGGGAGCTATGACCCATTCCACACAATCCTAAAACGAGTCATAATTAATCTTCGATTAAGGGGTCCTGACAACCTATCATCCATGACACATCCTACCTTATTTGGTGTCCTGGTTCCATTTGGTTGCTGTGATGCACCACTCCAACAAGAACAGCAGGGGTGGGGTGGGGTTTGCTTGCACTTCCAGATCACAGTGCATTGATGAGGGAAGTCAGGACAGGGGCTCAAGGTAGGAAACTGGGGGCTGCTTCTTATTACTCCTCCCGTAAGCTAACACACTCTCTTTGTCTCTGTCTCTGTCTCTGTGTGTGTGTGTGTGTGTGTGTGTAGAGGCAGGGTACCTATAATCCCAGGCTGATGTCAAATTCACTGTTGCTGAAGATCACCTTGAGCTCCTGATTCCCTGGACTCAGCCTCGAAGATCCTGGGCTCATAGGCGCGCACTGCCATCCCAGCTGTGGTGAAAATAAACCTGCTGAAGGTGGCTTCAGTCAAGGAGCAGCATAATCTCAAACTTCTGCCTTTCCAGACATTCATACACTTATTAATTAGCCTACAACTTAGATTTTTTTAAATTTTGAGACAGGGTTCACTATGTAGCCTTGGCCGACCTGGAACTTGTAAGGTAGACCAGGCTAACCTTGAACTCACAATGATCTGCCTGTCTCTGGCTCCTGAGTGCTAGAATTGAAGGTGTGAGCCACCATGCCTTATCAGAAAAAAAAAAAAGAAAAAAAAACTTTGTATTTCCAATGTTCAAATTCTGACCCTTGA
>NW_026067973.1:6542551-6598557 GCF_014885135.2 Alexandromys fortis
AAAAAAAAAAAAAAAAAAAAAAAAAAACAAGAAATAACTGCACCAGGTTCTCACATATATGTTAGGACTTTTAGCTTGTTGTTTTAGAGACTCCTAACAGTGGGAGCAGGTGTATCTCTGACTCTTGCCTGCTCTGTTTGTTGTTGTTGTTTGGTTTTTTGTTGTCCCCCTCCCCCCCAACAAGGTTTCTCTGTAGCTTTGGTGGCTATCCTGGAACTAGCTCTTGTAGACCAGGCTGGCCTCGAACTCACAGAGATTCGCCTGCTTCTGTCTCCCAAGTGCTGGGATTAAAGGTGTGTACCACCACTCTCTTGCCTGTTCTTGAGACTCTTTTCCTCCTCTTGGTTTACCTTATCCAACCTTGATATGATGTAGCACGAATAATAAAATTCCAGGGACAGATACAGGGGTTCAAGCTGAAGATCAGAAAAGCAAAACAGCCAAGCCATTAGAGCAGTCTTACCACTGCCAGGCTGTAGTGGCTTAGTTACTCTCTGAACTTCAGGCAAGCTTTATTTATTTAAACATAAAGAAAATATCCTTATAAAAAGAGGGCTTTCTCCTTGCCTTATTGTAGTTGTTTTATCCTGTTTGGCTGTCCTCTCTTGGAAGCCTGTTCCTTTCTGAAGAAGAAATGAAGGGGGGGGGGGAGTAGATCTGGGGGAGAGGCTGGAGGGCATAGGAAGAGCAGAAGGGAAACTGTGGTTGGTATGTATTGTATGAGATAAGAATCTATTTTCTACTTTAAAAAAAAGTTTGAAGAAAAAGATCCAGTTTAGAGATAGGGAGACGGTTTGGCAGGTGGCGATGCTTAATGCTGTGTCCCTTGACCTGAGTTGGGTCCCCAAAACTCACAAGGCATGAAGAGCTGACTCGTGCAGGATGTCTCCTGACCTTCACAGGAGTATGCCCTCCCTGCATATACACACGCACGCACACACACACACACACAATAAGGAAGTTCTTTAATAGGCTGGCCTTGTAGTAGAAGGCGTCATTACCAGGGAGCACTGCCGCGTTCCCTCTGCTTTGTGGCCAGGAAGGGATCACCAGCAGCATGGCCGCCATCACCTTTCCTTTGAACTCTGCATCAGGAAGGCACAGCTCCTTGGATGTGCAGTTACCAGTTTGCTGTCAACTCTGTGGTCATTCGGAAGCCCGACATTGGATCAGCTTTAACCTTCCAATTGATCACCAGTAACTGGAGCCTTAGCACAGACTGCTGCCTCACTTTGAACCTGGCCCCAGAAGGCTGGCGTTGGAAAACAAGGCAGAGGCGGCTGCCAGGCTTTCCGCCGCCACGCTTGAGCTCTGCCTTCTTCACTCGTTAGTGTCACGTCCACGTATTATTTGTGTGTGCTCAAGCAGCTTAAGGGATAAACAAGAGGTTCACTTCTCCCTCCACCCTATGAGGCCTGATGCTCAGATTCAGGTTGTCATGGTTAAACACTCTCACCTGAGGAGCCTTCTCGTCCACCTCTGATTTTTAATTATATTTTCTTCTCAGGTGTGTGGTTCATGCATGTCAGGGCACATCTGCAGAGGTCAAAGGACAATGGGAATCATCTTTTCATCATGTGAATTCCTGGGTCAAACTCAGGCTATTGTGCTTGGCATCAAGTCCCTTACCCACTGAGCCCTCTCACCAGCCCCTCTTTACTTTTCTAATTCCCTACCGTACTGTCCAAGGTAAACTGACCACTGGTCATGTCACCTGACATATTGATGCATGCTGCAAATGGTGCCTGGAGATCACACGGCCCTTTCATTTAAACACTTCCCAGTGTTGCTGCCCAGCAAGTCCCCGGGAAGTGAAATGTAGCGTTACTACCCATCAGCCTTGGAGTCAGTGCAGCTAGAACATGGGGACGGAAGGCTTGGCACTCACACAACACCTTAGCACTGACATAGTTCTGATGCCTACTATTCAGGCTTCATATTCTATTCATTAACTGCCTGTGTCTGCCTATCACTCGAGTCCTTGGAGAGCTGTGGCATTCTGTGAACTAGGTATTTGCTAAGCCACACAAGGTAACACTCAGCTCTGATTCAGAGCTGTGCATGCAACACTTACTTTTAATTGTTCAGCGTTTTAGGGGGAGGAGGGAGTTGTTAAATAACAAGTCACTATGTAGCCCAAACTGGCTTAGAATTCACTGAGGTCAATGTTGGCCTCAGTCCTTCTCTGCCTCCCAGGGAACTGGATTACAGGAATGTATCAACATACACAGCACAACAGTTTTTTTGTTTTGTTTCTTTATTAGGGGCGTTGAGACAGGGTTTCTTCATGTAGCCCTGGCTGTCCTGGAACTAGCGCTGTAGGCCAAGCTGGCTTCAAACTGAGAGATCCGCCTGCCACTGCCTTCTGAGTGCTGGGACTAAAAGTGTGGCCACCACTGCCAAATGCATAACAGAGTTGTTTGTTTTGTTTTGTTTTGATTTGTTTTTTTCAAGACAGGATTTCCCTGTGTAAGAGCCCTGGACATTCTGGAACTCACTCTGTAGGCCCAGGTCTGCTTCCCGAGTGCTGGGACATAGCACAGCATCAATGACGACAGCTAGAGCCAGTATACAGTATCCTGTAGTATACAGTATCCCATAGTATACAGTATCCTGTAGTATACAGCTACAGCTAGAGCCAGTATACAGTATCCTGTAGTATACAGATCAGATTAGACAGATTGAGACCTGATTTTGATGCTAGCCTGGGACACAAACTAAGACACCATCTCAATTAAAACAAAATAAGTGAGTTTTGTGGTTCACAACTATAACTGTAGCACTGAACCCCTATAATTCAAGCATTCGGGAGGCAGAGATTGCCATGAGTTTGAAGTCACCCTGGTTTCCTAGCAACTACTGGGCTGGCCTCGTCTACCCATAAGAGTTCCAGATCAGCTTAAGCCTCTATGATTATCTCAAACAAACAGCTAACCTAAAACCAAATATTAGGGAATACTAGCATAGAAAAAAGTACACTGCATATTTATTATATAGTATTTTATTTAAAAATTTTGCTTTTACAGAGTCTAGTTTTCATTAGCAATTCCCAGAGGGAAACCACTCAGTCTTATCTGTGGACAGCTTATTTCTGCACAAGTGACACTAATCTGAAGGGTAAGCCTGTTTGGAATCTGACATATTTTACTCACCTACAAAGGAGAACTCCCTAAATTTAACTTCTCTAAACTCAGCTTTCCTCGAGTTTCTTCTTAAGACTCAAAAAACATCATCAGTAATTTGAGCTCTCAGCATCTGCTGATCTGAGTTCCCAGAGGCAGAGCCATCAACAGCTGGCAACAACTCAACAGTGGAGTATTTCCCAATTTCATGCAAAGTCTAGGCACGTGAATGAACAGTCCTCCTTCCCTCACCCCAACAGAAATAAGCTGAACTCTCCTCAAGAAATGGTAGTCAAAGGCAACATGAGCTCACAAAATGCATGATTACACCGCTGAGTTTTGTGAGTAGGCAACCACCAAATCAGGGGTATATGGAACCAGACTCATGGCTAGTTGAACCTAACTCCTCCCAAACCTTTTTCTCAGCAAATGAATTCTGAAAATAACCATTGTAATTAGAAGAAATTCTGCCCACCAATGGTCTTCTCCTTCATTCCTCCTCATTGGGAGCTGAATGGCATTGAAGAGCAGAGGCGAAGAGGCGTAAATACAATCTAAGGTGCTGCCCTGGAGAGGTCAGAGCTTCCACAGCATGGCAACCGCTCTGCAGATGCCCACATCGTGGTAGTTGAAATAGCAAAGCCCAGCAAAGGTCAAAGCTGAGACTGCTAAGAGGCCTGCCTTGACAGCCTTCTGCGATGCAGCCCCATGAACATAGTCAGTCACCACTTGTCCAAGGCCCCTAAAGAGGAGAAAGGCACAGCACAAGGCAGTTAGACAAGACATGACCCCACTCACCCAAGAAGTCAGACTCAAACACAAAGTCTTTATTTGTAAGTCTAATAAGTGTTTGCACTCTGAGATCACAAGCCAAAGCAACTCATGTTAAAAACACAGAAACAAACAAACAAAAAACCCAACAACAGTGGAAACCAAAATGCAATCAGGGAGTGCCTAATATGTAATAAAGCTCATCCTGTGGACTTAGTCCCCAGAGCCATTATACAGTAACTGAGCGTTCCTCTAGCTAGAAAATCTTCTCTTCCTTTCTAACTAGACAAGTGTTGTGCAGAGTCTTCACTCATGCAGAGTTTACTAAGCAGGTATCATATACCAGAACATGTCACAAATGCTGAGGGTGCCATCCTGGATGCTCCCTCTGTGTGGAAACGGACATGCGAGTCAAACAGAAAAAAACAGCAACTACACATACAGCTATGTAATTAGATAAACACCTTAGGAAGGGGGGTTTGAAAGAGAACACACACAAAGGTGACAAGGACCCTGCACCTCGGAGGAACAGTAAGGAAGTTCATGAGGATAGAGTCTGTGAGTCAAGTAAAAATCATAGCAAAGCTGGGGCAGACTGCAGAGTGCCCAGAAACATGCACCAGGGTTTAAGCAAAAAGTATCTGAAATAAGGAGTGATCTGACTTTACTATTCTACAGTATTTTTTTTTTAAACTTAGTCTGTTGTCTTTGAGACAGGGTTTCTCTGTGTATTCTTGGTTGTCCTGGAACTCACTCTGTAGACCAGGCTGGCCTTAAACCCAGAGATCTACCTGCCTCTGCCTCCCGAGTGCTGGGATTAAAGGCGTGCGCCACCACACATGGCAAATTTCACCTTTTTAACAGTATATGATTCAGTTTCTTAGTATAGTCAACGTGGTGAACTATCATCACTAATTCTAGAACACTTTTAAACACTCAAAAGGAAGCACTAGCCATTAGCCTACTCACCACCCAGTCACTGATTTGCTTGTGTCTAGACATGTGCCCAGTCTGGCATTTCATACAAATAAGACCACGCAGGATCTTCCCTTTGTGCCACACTTCCTTATTTACAAGCTTTTGCTTCCCATGTTCATCAGCACACATCAGTTCTCCATTTCTTTTGTTGTTATTGTTTGTTTTTGTTTTTCGAGAAAAGGTTTCTCTGTATAACAGCCCTAGCTGTCCTGGAACTAGCTCTGTAGACCAGGCTGGCCTCAAAATCAGAACGTACTCCATCGCTTTATGTGGCTGAATAATACTCTATACTCTATTTTGGCCACATGGATGGTTTTCACTTTTAATTAATTTAGGTAATGGGTTATGGCATTCTTGTATAAGTTTTAATGTAGACACATTCTGTTTTCTTTATGATGTGGGAGTTCCCTCCGTGTGCTATCATTACCATTAATGAATAAAGAAACTGCCTTGGCCTGTTGATAGGGCAAAACTTAAGTAGGCAGGGAAAGTTAGGCTGTATGCTGGGAGGAAGAAGGGCAGAGTCAGACAGGGACAACATGAAGTTGCCGCCGCTGGAGACAGACACACTAAAACTTTGCTGGTGGGCCACGACCTCGTGGTGATGCACAGATTAATAGAAATGGGGTAAATTAAGATGTAAAAGTTAGCCAAAAAAAAGTCAGAGCTAATGGGCCAAGCAATGACTTAAGCAATATGGTTTCTGTGTGATTATTTTGGTTCTGGGTGACTGAGACAAACAAGTGGGCCCTCCTGCAACATCTTTTTTGTTGTTATGGTTTTGTTTTGTGAAATGAGATCTTGCTATGCATCCCAAGCTGACCTCAAATTTTGACTCTGACCTTCTGATCCTTTTGTCTCCTCCTCCTTAGTGCTGGATGACAGGCAAGCACTATCCTGCCTGGAATGCTGGGGAAAGAACACAGGGCTTCACAAACGCTAGACAAACCTGTAACAACTGAGCTCCCTGACCGGCTCTGTATCTTTACTTAAGTATAGAAGGGAAGGGCAGGAAGGAACAAAACACAAAACAGTAGACAGATGATGTAACATTAGAAAGTAGGGAGCCTTCCTAAGGAAAACAAGGAAACAAGGACAACTGAGAACTGAGTAAGTGCGTAGGGAAAGCTCTGCTGAGGGTGCAGTGTTAAGTAGCTTAAGATGGGGAACAGGCCAAGTACAGAGCTAGTAATCATTTCAGACAGAACAGGAAGAGACTGGAGGGTCCCAGAACATCTGAGGAAGAGCAAGAAAGCCAGAGTGCCTGAAGGGGCAGCTGGAAATGAGAGCAGTAGGTGTGTGTGGTGGCGGCGCTGATGCTAAACTCTCAGGGCTGCCTTTTATTTTTCTATTTTACCTTGGTTTCGTTATCTATCTACATACATACATACATACAAAGTATTTTCTTCTACATTTATTGGTGTTTTTTTACCTATATGTATGTTTGTTCAAGGGGGTCAGAAGCCCTGGAACTAGAGTTACAGACAGGTATAAGCTGCCATGTGGGTGCTAGGAAGTGAACCCAGGTCCTCTGGATGAGCAGCCAGTGCTGGCCTTGAACTCAAACTGATCCTCCTACTTCAGCAAATGTGCAGATTACAGATGTGTTCCACTGTGCTTGGAAATTTTAAGAGTTTCATAAAGACAAGGTCTCACTGCTGCTGTCCTGGCTTTGAACTAGCAATCTTTCTGCTTCAGCTCCCTAGAACAGATAGGACTACTAGATATCTAATACAACATAAAGAATCTATACAAAATGTTAAGAATTCTTTTAGTTTGAGCAAAATAAGATAGATATTTTGTGAGAGTGTTTATCCTACTTAACATTTTAACAGGATAGTGGGGCTGCTGTATCCCCCAAGGGGGGGGGAGGAGTCAATGGAGAGATTACCGCTGCAGTGAAGGATGGTGACACGATCTGGGGCCTGAATATGTAGGAACACAATGGAATGACAACAATTCACATAGCAAGAGGATGTGCCAAGTGTGGTGGTGCACACCTGTGACCTCAGGACAAGGGAGGCAGCAGTTGCTATGAGTTTAAGGACAGCTTAGGTCATTTACTAAGTTCTAGGTCGGCCAGGACTGCTGAGTGAAAGCCGATCTCAAAAAGTATACAGGAGAAAGGCTAGACTTGATGACAAAGTAGTTGGAAGGTGCAGGCAGGAGGATCAGGAGTTCAATGACATTCTTGGCTAAAGGAGACCCTTTCTCAGAAACAAACAAACAAACAGGATAAGCAGATTAGGAGACAAACATGAACTTGGCTTTACAAACACTATATTCAAACTGCCTATAACGATTAAGACAGCAACCAAGAAGGATGCATGTAGGGCACTCTGGTTGTGGTGGTTTAAATGAGAATGGTCTCCACAGGCTCATATATTTGACTACTTAGTCCCCAACTGGTGGAACTCTTTGGGGAGGATTAGGAGGTGTGGCCTTGCAGGAGGTGTCACTGGGGGCGCCTGTGGGGTTTCAATAAACTCTCACCATCCCAGAGCTCTCTCTCTGCTCTATTTATGGATCAAGATGTGAGCTCTCAGCTACGGCTCCAGAGCCACACCTGCCTGCTGTCGTGCTCCCCACCACGACAGTCGTGGACTCACCCTCTGAAACTCTAAGTCCCAAATAAAGTCTTGGTCGTAGGGTCTCTTCACAGCAACAGAAAAGTAGCTAGGACAAAAGTGGACATATGCAATCCTAGCACTTGAGGCTGAGTCAAGACAATTTCAAGTTTAAGGCCAGTCCGGTTATCCTGACTCAAAATAATTTAAATATCAATAAACTTCCCACGTACCAGGATCTATTTAATCACTACTAGTTGTTTGTATGTTTTAAGTTTTCTAGAAGTCTTGAGAATCTCAATCAGTGCTTTCTTCATGAACAGACAGACAGACTTGCAGCCAACAGACCAAACAGACAATGCAGAGGGACTGTTGTACTTGCCAGTGGCTGTGCAGGGTGAGGGCTGCAGCCAGGGAGTAGTCCACCACAGAGCAGGGGCTCAAGTACCCAGCCGGGAGCAGGCCCAGGAGCAGAACACTGACAACACTCTCACTAGTCCAGTGGAGAGAGGCAGCCTTGGAACCAGCTACAAAAAAGAGGAGATTCACAGAGGTGAGGAAGGACAAACACGTCAACCAATCACGAGATGGCTTACACAGTCAGCATGTAAACAGTATGCCAGCAGACCCATGCTGAATGCAGAATCAGATGGCATATCCGTCATGTCTCTGGGCACAAGACACTTTCCTAAAGGCAAGAAGACAGGCTACGTATCTGTGGAATACAGGAAGTCTTGGACTTCACTGAAACAGGTATCACGCGAGTGTAACTTAGCGATCACTAATGGACCTCTTTAAAATAATAATGATACTAATAACTGTGTAATCTTTAGAGAAAATGCAGTATTTCTAAAAAAAAAAAAAAAACCAGTTTAAGCTGGCCAAATGAAAGAGAAGCACAGGTCTCAGAATACCTTTGAAGGTTATGTCCTTCTTCTGCCCCATTTACAATTTGGTGCCAAACAAATGAAACACAAGGGCTGCCTTTAGACAAGTGAAACACAACTGGGGGCATCTTTGCTCTACACATTTCTAAGAGGCTCTAGATTCCTTAGAGAACTTGACAAAAGGATGGAGTTCTTATCCAGAAAAATGCACATGAGCATATACATTAAGTTCTATGTACACAACTTGAGGAAACTTTCCTCAGTACTGTGTAGTCCAGAACCAGTCTGCTAAATCTTACAAAGGAAAACTAGTCAAAATTAAAAAGGTTTTAAAAGGCAGAAAAACCAACAGTTCTAATTTCTCATCTCTCAGATGCAACTGTAAGTAGCTCACTTAAGAATCGGGGAGGACTGAAAGGTAAAAATAACACTCAAGGCATTTTACAAATACTATCACAGAAGTTAGGCATGGCTGAGGCAGGAGAACTGTGCCAATTTGGAATACATACTGAGTCACAGGCAAGCTACAGCCTGAGACTTATCTCAAAAATTTTCACAAACAACAAAAGGCCAAACAAACAAACAAACAAAAAAAAAAAAACACCATGATTTCAGAAGAACACTATGTTGCATGATTAATAAAAACCCAGAGACAGAAATTGGGGTTCAACTTGAAGGTCAGAAAAGCAAAAAAGGTAGCCACTAGCTCTTACCTCTACCTCAGTCCAAAATGGCGATCCTGCCTCCAGAAATCTCAGAATGAGACTGTGTATGAGAACTGTCTCTTCCCATCTTATATTCCTTTCTAGTGCTGGAGTTAAAGGTGTGCACCACTACTGCCTGGATTCTGTGGCAAACTAGTGTAGCTACTGGGATTAAAGGTGTGTGTCACCACTGCTTGGTCTGTAAGGCTGACAAGTGCAGCTGTTTTACTTTCTGAACTTCAGGCAAGCTTTATTTATTAAAATACAAATAAAGTATCACCACAACACTGCAAGTTTTGGTATAAGCTGCACTACAAAGCAATTTTCAGACCAGCCAGGACAAAATAAATATTTCTCTCTCCAGACTTTAAAAAAGGAAATATAGTTAATCATTACTTGTTCAGATTGTCTAATGTGAATATCCACACAGTATTTACCTAGGAAACTCCATATGGTTTTAATCAACCTAAAAAAAAAGTCCAGCTATAAATCCATGATTCCACCCTCAAGATAAGACTTTAGGCATAACTGGCTCCTCTTCATTGGCTAAAAAACCAGTAACTAAGATACACTAAACAGACTCCCTACAGAGATGTTTTCTTGACAGCAATGTAACAAATTTTGAACAGTTTAGGCCATTAGATTCTCTGTGAATACAAATGGCATCACTCATGTTTGCACTGTCTCCCCAAAGGTGTAAACTAGGTCTTTAACTAGCAGACAGGACAGACCTCCTGAGAGGCACCAAGACCTGCCGAATGTATGACGATTAGCCTAGGTAAAGATGGCACACAGTGTACAACTGTCTGGAGCTCCAGTTCCAGGAATCCAACTCCCTCTTCTGGACTCTGTGCACCAGGCATGCAAGTACCCAGACAGACATGCAGGCAAACACCCATACATTTAAAATAATAAAATTGTTAAATAACAAATAAATAGGTAAAACTGTTTATAAAGCGGAGAGAACACACAATGGTGGCTTGGTGACAGGTGAACATGCTGTGTGCCATGCCATCCTGGGGTACGCTGGTCCTGGAGAAACGCTGAGACACAAGCAGGTTTGACCATCCGGTTTCGGAGCAACAGAGCTGAGGAAAAAAGACAGGGATCATAAGCTTCCGAGCAGGACTGATAGACTTTCTAAACCACATGAGCATGCCACTCAAATCAATAAACGTTTTTTAAGGATTTATTTTTACACGTAGGAGTATCTTATCTACATGTATGTCTGTGTACCATGCACATGCCTAGTGCCCACAGGCATCCTTCCCCATAACTGAAGTTACACCTTATGAGCCACTATGTGGGTGCTGGAGAGAACCCAGGTGCTCTGGGAAAGGAGCCAGTGCTCTTAACATGCAGTCCCTCTGTGCTGGGGATGTATGTAGCTCAGCTGCTTGCCTAGCATGCGCGAGGCTTCTTCCAACACCACACAGAGCCCTAGCACAGGAGAAGTGGAAGCAGAAGTTCAAGGTCTTCCTCACCTATATTTGGCATTAGAGGTCAGCATGGGATTACATGAGACCCTGTCTGAAAAACAACAAAAATCTGTAGACTCCTAATGAATCGCATATATAAAAGGGCCTCGCTTTCATTTATTTAAAAACTGGTGGACTTGTGTTCTTTCAATTACTCATCGACTTATCTAGCATTCACTACAATCAAAACTGTGCTTGGCAACGGAACAAGAAAGAGAACGACAAAACCCTTTGCCCTCGAGATAGTCAACTTAGAGAGCTCACCCATTGGCCCCTCCTCTTTGTATTCCTGAACCCCTCCTTACTGCCCCTTTTGGATCCCGCCTCTTGGTTAAAAAGACAGACTGATGTTCACCCAGTGACATGGCAGATTAGCATGCGATGCTGAGCAGCTAAAACAGCTCTCGAAGGCTTGGTTTCATTTGCAAAAGGAGAATGTTCTAGGTTGCTTTCTGTTACTAGGATAAATACCACGGCCAGACTTAACTCAGGGGAAGAAAGGGTTTATTTCAGCTTGCACTTCTGGATCATAGTCCATCATTGAGGGGAATGAGAGCGAGAACTCAAGCAGGAAGTGAAGCAGCAGTCACGGAGGAGTGCTGCTTACTGGCTTGCTTACTCAGCCCAAGCACAAGCGCCTAGGACAGTGCTGCCCACTGTGGGCTGGGCAGCAGGCTGCGCCCCCCTCCATCAACCACCAACCAACAGTTCCTCACAGACGTGGCCAAGGGTCAAGCTGGTGGAGGCAATTCTTCAGTTATAAATTCCCATTCCAAGTGACTCTAAGTTGAATCAAGTAGGGCAAAAAGGAGCCAGCACAGTCAACAAGTGCATCTACTTCATAACATTGCTAAAGTCTAGGCAACACATGCAAAGGATTAATGAGTTCCCATAATGCTAACTGCATACATACACATACACACACACACAAATTATTCTCTCTCTCTCTCTCTCCTCTCTCTCTCTCTCTCTCTCTCTCTCTCTCTCTCTCTCTCTCTCTCTCTTTTTTGGGGGGGGGGTTATTTTTTGAAACAGGGTCTCACTTTGAGACCAGGCTGACTTCTAATTCGGAGGTTCACCTCACTCGGCCACCCTTGCCTGTGACCTTGAACCGGAGGCTGGGCCAGCACAAGTTTCTGGCCAGTCTAAGAAACAATAATTAACACGTAAAATAAACCTGGACAGCAAACCGATCAAGCCTTTCGATGTCACTGTCAACCTGGGCAGCAAAGAAAGACTTATCTTCGGAATAGAATAAAGTAAATTCTGTGACTTAGTTTCATTTCGCTTTTCTAGGCTAATTTCACACTTTGGCTTTCGAAATATTGTTTTATCTGTTCCATTTTATCTCACACTACGCATCTTTCTATCCCTTCACCATACACAGTTTTGCTGCTCTCCGTTGCTAACTACAATGTACTTCCCTGCAGAACCAAGACAGGTTAGTCCTTCCAAAACAACTACCCGAACTTTCTCTGGACCCATACTAACAATATCTATACGGCACAACCGTTTTTGCTTTACATTATCTGTACCTCCACCCCCTCCAACAAGTTCTTTGAGGCTAGAATTTGTTTATTCGTGTTTGTATACCTGTCTCTTAAGCGCCTTGCACAACCAAAATGCCTGGTTAAAAATGATTATCGAAGTCCTGAGAGGCGGTGCATGGTTGTCTTGCCAGCACTCGGGAACCAGTCAAGGGGCTCCCAGCAAGCTCGAGGTTAGCCTGTTCTACATGGCTAGATCGAGGAAAGCCAGCACAACTTAGCAAGCCGCTATCTCAAAACGAACAATTATCAAACTATTCCTTCCACCCACT
Organism: Alexandromys fortis; assembly: GCF_014885135.2. Lineage (NCBI taxonomy): Eukaryota > Metazoa > Chordata > Mammalia > Rodentia > Cricetidae > Alexandromys > Alexandromys fortis. Next base: position 6,554,878 of record NW_026067973.1, read on the forward strand.
CTCAAACCGGAGTCTGTTGTCACCGCAGCCCGGAGGCTGGAAGTACCAGCTGGGAGCAGGCACTTGGGCCTCAGGGCTACAGCGGTCCGGGCAGCGCCCGTGTAGGCGTCTCAGGGGCCGAAAAGGAAGACGTCTCACTACCCGGCTGCCGAGCCCTCACCCCGTCCGTTCCCCGGTCCAGGCCGCAGCAGGAACCTCTGGTGGCCAAGACACCTCACCTCGGCCTCCCTGGCCACCGCAGAAGACACCCAGCTTTAAGAGAACCGCCATTTCGAGTCCCGGGGCTCAAGGTCACTCGAGAACCTGGAAGCAGTTCTGCAGCAAGTCCCGCCCCGCAAAAAAAGAAGGGCAAAGCAACCTGGAGGGTGAACCGGAAGACGACGGGAGGCGGTGCGCTGCTACCGCGCGTGCGCACACCAGCGGAGTAACTCATGCTGACAATGGCCGAGCTAGGAGAAGCAGACGAAGCGGAGTTACAGCGCTTGGTGGCAGCGGAGCAGCAGAAGGCGCAGTTCACTGCACAGGTACGAGAATGAGGAACAAGGAAAGGAGGGTGAGGCTCAGGCCCCGGGCACCCGCGGTGCTCTGGGCCCTGCGGCACTGCGGGCCCACTGGATGCTGGATCCCGGCTGCTTCTCCCGCCCTGGTGACCTACGGTGCTCGGTGTCCTCGAGGCTAGCGCTGCGTGGGCGGAAAGAAGTGTAAAGCACGGGGAAGGTTTGGGTGACAGAGGAGGTCAGATTACCCGGCCACTGGTCCGGAATGACGTTCGGAATCTCTTTTCTGACCCTGGGGTTCAAGGGTCGGTTTGGAAGACACCCCTCCCCACCCTGAGTTCTGGGTTCGTTGTTGCCCGCTGCCTCTCAACATTGGATCTTGTGATGTATTTGGAAGGGGTGACCATTATTAGATAAAGGTGAGCGCTGCAACAGTCAGTGTAGACTTGGTTGGGACAGAGTTTGGAGTTTTAAGGCGTTTTTCAAGCCAGGGTGTTAACCGTTGCTGACCTTGGAAATACTGATAGCTATCCTTTCAAGAACTAACTGCTTACTTAGTACTTAGCTTCCCAAGTAATATCACCACGTGTCCATAGATCCCAAACTATCCTCGGTTTGGAGAAATTAGTATCCTGACTTCTTCCCATTAATAATGCTAGTTGCTTTGAGAACTGTGGGCAGGAGGTGGTGGCATACGCCTTTAATACCAGCACTCGGAAAGCTGAGTTCCAGGACAGCCAGGGCTACAGAGAGAAACCCTGGCTTGAAAAAAAAATTGTGAAAGTATGCGTTCTAATGAGAATTCACTGTGTATACAGAGAGGAATTACTAGTGACAAGATGGACCCGGAAGTGATCCTGTGATATGCTATTAAAAGTGGTTTTTATCAAGTCACAGAGTAAGAAGAAATAAGGTATCTGCAGACCCCAAAGATTAAGGTTTTTTTCTCTCCTCTTAGGTGCATCACTTCATGGAACTATGTTGGGATAAGTGTGTTGAGAAGCCAGGAAATCGGCTAGACTCCCGCACTGAAAACTGACTCTCTAGCTGCGTGGACCGCTTCATTGACACTACTCTTGCTATCACCGGTCGGTTTGCCCAGATTGTACAGAAAGGAGGACAGTAGGCCATACCTCAGAACGGTGGAAGACCCAAAAGACTTGTTACTGAGCAGATTGAATGGCCAGTGGAGAAAAAGTGGTCAATGTATCAGGTTAGCATCAGGCAGTTACTAAGTCTGTTGGTGCTAAAAAGTAACAGATCAAATGTCCAAAAGTGAAATTTTATTTATTGGAATTCAGTAATTCCAGGTTTTATAACACCAGTTAATAAATGTTACGTCTCCAATTCTTTTTCTTCTAAGTCCCAGTTTAGGACTCAGCAAGCATAGAGATCTGATTGACAGAACACTAAAAAGTGTTCGTGGCTGGTAGTGCAAATGGGAGATCATGGGTTTTGAAAAGCCACCCTAAGCCATCGTAAGGGGATTAGAGAAACCATCAAAGCCTAAGGCATGGAAGGGAATTTAGGGGTAAGAAAGGTTTAGAACAGAAAACAATTTTATTGCTTATGTGACCGAGAAAAGATGAACATGGTTGGGGGAGGTGTAAAAAAATCATCTCATCAGGCAAAATGTGCATTCCTTGGGGAAGAGAAAAGCCTGTTAGTATGGGAGGACGGTAAAGGTCAAGACCCAAACAAAACCAGCTTCCTTTAAGTGCCTTATTCTGCAGGACCATCTTCCTGAGACCGTGCTTAGAATCAGTACTCTTATCACACAAAACTACTTCCAACAAAGATTTCACTTGCTTCAAGAAGGTTATGAGGTAGTAACTAGACTCTCTTCCCATTAACCTCCATTAAACCCAAGGAAAAAAAGCGTCTCATGGAACATAAACATTTGAGTACCAAAGTCTCAATATCCCAAAAGGTAGCACCTGCTCTCAATCAAGGGCTAGGGCACATCTGGCCAACTGTGTATTTTAAAAACAAGCAGTTTATTAGAAGTATGTTTCATAAAGAGCACAAATTTAGTTAAACTATAAAATGCTACTTCATGGGATGTCAGCAAAGTAGTGTTCTATTGCTGGTGTCTCATGCTAACCATGAAGTATTTCTGTATTACACATGCAAAAGTAAGGCCTGGAGGTTAACTTAACCTGCTCTAGAACTCATCAATCAGTGGCAGAACCATGACCCAGTCTTAGGTCTGAGCTTTTGTGCTTTCTACTCAGTACCAAAAGTGACAACCTCAAAAACAAAAACCCTGACAATGTCACTTATCTTTCCTCTTAATGAAAAGTCAACTACCAGCCACTTTTCAGTGGTATTTTGGTTTCTTTTACTATCAGGATCACAGTATAGCAGGGGGAAATAGTATGTTCTTGATAATCATAACACAAAGTCAGACTGGGAAGAACTGGGTCTGTCCCTGAGAGTGTGTTTCATTTTGGAATTGATTCATCTGGTTTCAGGGAAACTAAAATTCATTAATAGAATTAGAAATGAACAAGGAAGCTGGGCAGTGGTGGCACACACCTCTAATCCCAGCACTTGGGAGGCAGAGATAGGCTAATCTCTGAGTTGGAGGCCAGCCTGGTCTATAAGAGCTAGTTCCAGGACAGGCTCCAAAGCTAGAGAAACCCTGTCTCGAAAAACAAGAAAACAATAGGGCTGGGGGTATGGCTCAGTGGTAGAGCACTTGCCTAGTATATGCAAGGCCTTCAGTTCAATCCCCAACTTGGCAAAAAGAAAAAAAAAAACATTTAGATGGCTGTTGCCCTGAATCTCTTTGAAAGCATCACTGGCAATGTGACTACTTCCTAATTCTTACCATTTGATAGACAGGACAGCTGAACAAATAATTTCAAACGCAAGCCCATTTCAGGCAATATAAAGCAATGGAACTAGAAAACCAATTACTATCCAGTTACTGTTATGTTTGGGTTATACTCAATGTCGCTGTAGACCCTGACCAGCAGGGCAATTAGGCAGAAAACCCTACATTACTTAGCCATCATCTGTGGATCCTACCATGAAGGGAAAAGGTTTGTTCTTATACCCATTTCCTCGCTAAGTAAATTAGATACCTGTAGGGCCCAACTATAGAAGAATCAAAGCACCAAAGCTGAAGTCAGGGTACCTCCTGTATAAATACAAGTTTTCCTTGTCAAACTATTCTATCTAGCACCACTTCAGTCCTTTCTTCACCCAGACCCTGATTCCCCCCAAATTTAACATTCCAAATGGTGTACCCAGATCATTACTGATATCAGCTTTCTGGGTTCTTTAATTTGCTGTATAGATATTCTACCCTAAGTGATTAATTGCAAAAAATAATCTCTTCAAGAAACCTTAACAAAATACCAGATTTCCTATTAACAACAAAAGGGGATGGAGTTTAACAATCTGAAATAGGAAAAAAGGTATCTGTGGTAGGACAACTCTGACCTCTGACTCCTGTGCTGAAAGAGTCACTAGCAAACCCTACTGTTAAGAGTTGCAGACAACCAGAGTCCGTGGGAGCAGGATGGCTGCTTTCCCACTTAGTCATCTTCTGAGCTTTCAGCAGACCTTGCATCTGTAGCCACTTTCCAATTCCTGCGCTTGCTCGTCCTCTCCTGTACTTCAGGGCTAACCACAGGAACATGAACACTTTTCTCTTTCTTTTTCCTTTTGGTTTTCTTAGTGTCTCTTTCCTCGATTTCCTCAGAACTGCTAGCTGCTGAATCATCTGACTGGGAAGTAGCCCTTTCTCCCCCTAAAGGTAAAGATTTTTTAGGAGACTTTTTCCTGGATTTTTTCTTGCTCTTGTGTGGTTGCTTCCTTTTCCTGGTACTAGAAGCTCCAGTTTCTTCTGAGAATTCACTTGAGGAATCTGCTGCTGTGTCCATAGCTTCCTTTTTGTTTTTCTTCTGTTTTTTGTGGGACCGTTTTTTCTGCTTCTTTTTATGGGATTTCTTTGACTTCTTATGTTTGTGGGATTCGTGGGCAGATGCTTTTACCTGGGGAGATGTTTTTTTCCCATTGGTAATGTCCTGCTGGTCACTACTAAAGAAAAGTAAAGATAAAACTTTTATGAGAGGAAGAAAATATACATATTTAATATTCTGCACTAAAGTAACATCTAAACTTTAAATCAGACCTTTGAGCTGGGTATGGGGGGGTGGTACACAGCTATAATCACAGCATTCAAAAGCAGAAGCAAGAACATCTCCCCAGTTTGTAAGTATGAGAACTCTTGAGAGTGTTACTGTGAGATTTCTATTTTATTTTATTCTCACAAATGCTTTATTTCCACATCTTTAAAATCCTAATTTAAGCTAACCATACTTGTATATACCTCTAATTCTAATATTTAGAAAGTAGGGGCAGGAGGGCCAGTTCAAGGTTATTCTTGGCTACCCGTAAAGTTCAAGGCCATCTTGAGCTATAGAAAATCCTGTCTGGGGCAGGGCGGTGGTGGCACACGCCTTTAATCCCAGCACTCGGGAGGCAGAGACAGGCTGATCTCTGTGAGTTCGAGACCAGCCTGGTCTACAGAGCTAGTTCCAGGACAGGCTCCAAAGCCACAGAGAAACCCTGTCTCGAAAAAACAAAAAAAAAAAAAAAGAAAATCCTGTCAACAAACCAAACTCCTGATCTGCCATACTGAGTAACATATGAAATACTAAACACCAGTGTTCCCTTATCCATAGTTTCATTTTCTCTGATTCCTGTCACCTATGGTCAATTCCAGAAACAGTGTGTAAGTTTTTAATTGCATCTCATTCTGAATGAAATGAAAAATGAAATTCCTCACTATTCCGCTGCCCCACTTAGGACCTGAATCACCCCTGGTCTAGTTACCAGCACTGTGGTCATTTACTAGCCACCTGGGCTATCAGAGCCACTGTGACCCCAAAACACAAGCATGATCCTGACAATTAGGATACATCCTTAAAGTGAAAAGATTTTAATAGGTATTGGGTACATAAGAAAAAATAGAATATGGAAGACAGGTAGGTAGACAGACAATAAAAACTAAGTAGTTTCTAAAGCCCTTATACTTACAGAATATCAAACTTCAATCAGGAAAGGTACATAAGGATTGCCTCCCAACTAAACTCCGCTTGTTTTCTTTGTTTTGGGGACAAGATTTCACTATGTCCCAGGCTGGCCTCAAACTCCTGGATTCAAGCAGCTCTCCTGCCCTCAGGCTCCTAAGCCGCTGGGCCTACAGCCATATACTCCAGGTTCTAGTTATATTTTCAAGGGCAAATAAATCTTTTGTTAGGAACTCTTATTTATGGCACAATTTTGCATTCATCTTAGGTGTTTGGTTTTGTTTTTCTAGAAAGCGTATTTACCAACCTGTCTGTTTCAAACTCTTCAGGATACAGCTCTTTATAACCACTGTGACCCCATCTGTAAAGTGACACAATACATACATTTTTATGAGGCAATGCATATTAGTTTTGGAAATTAAAATTAGATTTTGGACTGCATGAATACACATACACACAGAGAATAAAGGAAAAGGGGGCAAAGCAAAACCACACAATACCTTGGAAACAGCTCTATCTTTCTATATTTTTATACTATCAACTCAGACACAGGATGTACTGTTCACTTAAAAAGTTACATTTGTTCTTTAGGAGACACTAAGAACTCTTTAGAATGAATCCTTTTCCAAAACTACTTTGTAACATGTTATCTACACTAGGACATTTTAAAGATACTTACTGAAATGTGATTCACATGCCAAGAAAGTTGCTCTTTTAAAGTGCAGAGCCTGTAGCCCAAGGCAAGCATTAATCTGTCTCTATGGATTATCCATTCTGGACACACCACAGAACAGAATCATAGAGCATGTGACCATTGTATCTGACTTCTTTTACCATTTGTAAAGTTTTCAAGGTTATGCATATGTAATTAGTTCTTATTCCCTTTTACCACCAAGAACTATTCCACCATATGGAAAACCTATATTCTGTTTATGTATTCATCAGAAACAGCCATCTGGATTTCACTTCTTAGCCACTGTAATACTGCTGCTATACTCACCTACAAGCTTTCATGGGGACAATGTGTTGAAGAACTATTTATATTTATGTGTATGACTGTCTTGCCTGCCTGTATATGTGTATTGCATGCATGCCTGCATTCACATTGCTCAGAAGAGGGTGTCAGATCCCCTGAAACTGGAGTTATGGACAGTTATAAGTTGTCTTGTAAGTGTTGGGAACCAAACATGGGTCCCCTGCAAGAGCGTAAGTGCTTTAACCAATGAGCCATCTCTCAAACCCTAGGACAATTTTCAGACAGACATATTCGGGCCAAATGTCATTAGGGGTCATAAGAATGTAGTCACAAACCTGTCTGGCATGTTGGATTCATACTCATATAACTTCTTGTTCCAGGATTTAGCCTTAAGAAAATCATCTTCCAGGGCCCCAGAAATTTCATTTTTTGGCCTCCAGTAGTCTCTCTGACTTTCTTCATCAAAACCATCACTTCTCATCCGACTGTAAATGAAAAAACATAAACATTTATATTTAAAAGTAATCTGTGATGCCACTTCATATTATAAACAAAATTTATGGAACATACTTTGCACCACCTAACAGATACCATTCATACTCAGCCTCTAATCACCAAAGCCCACATACTCCACAAACACACTGACTGGGAATTCCTTTTCTTCTAGTGATTTCTCAAGGTAGCTTTAGAAATCAGGATTATGACCTATCTCACATACCTACTTCCTATACTTAAGGGCATATGAAGCCCTAAAGATATTCCCAATTCATACATCCCTACACCTCCCATAGACACAGTCAAGCCTACATAATCCTTTATACTCACACTCAATTATTTTTTCCAAGACAGAGTTTCTCTATGTAACAGCCTGGAACTCGCTTTGTAGACTAGACTGGCCTCAAACCCAGAGATCCACCTGCCTCTGCCTCTCTAGTGCTGGGATTAAAGGTGTGCCACCACACCCGGCCAAACTCAAACAAAAACAGTGAGTAAATGTGGCCTTTAAAAAGAAGTCTAGGGCTGAAGAGCTGGCTCAGTGGTTAGGGGTACTTTTGCTCTTATAGAGGATGCTAGTTCAAACCCCAGCACCCATGCCAGGAGCTCACAGCTGCCCATAACTTCAGGAGATCTAATGTTCTCTTCTGGCCCCTGCAGTCACCAACAGAACCATAATGAATAAAAGACTTTTTACAAAGGTCTGATAGAAAGACTAAAGGAGGGACAGTATGAATGACTGAATTGAGTGTGAAAGACTCCAGAGATAGAGGGCTAAGCAGCTAAGTGTTTGCCTGATGACCTGAGTTCTTAGAACCCACAGTAGTAAAAACAGATTCCTGAAAGTTGTGCTCTGACTTCCATGTGTGCACTCTGGCACACCCATATACACTCACACATACGCAAAGTTGTCAACACGATAAATAAAACAAATTGGTTTTGTTTTTGTTTCTTGAGACAAGGTCTCTCTTTGTAGTCTTGGATGGCCTGGATGTAGGCCAGGCTGCCCTCACTCACAGAGATCTGCCTCTACCTCCTGAGTGCTAAAATTAAAGGCATGAGGTACCATTCCCAACAAATAATACAATTTTTATAAGATAAAAGAAGAAAGAAAAAAAGACACTCCAGTAGAAAATCTTAAAAGCCATTAGACAAGGTTGGAATCCATAAAACCTAAACATTTACAGTAGTCCAAGGAGAATTTTTTAATTCACCATTGAAAATTAGTGTAGAAGGTGAGGTGGTGGTGGTGGCATATACCTTCAATTCTAGCACTAGGGAAGCAGATCTGAGTTTGAGGACAGCCTGGTCTATGACAGCTGGGGCTATACAGAGAAACCCTGTATTGAAAAGTCAAAAGAGAATTGGTCAGTGGTGCTCATGCCTTTAATCCTAGCACCTGAAAGGCAGAGACAGACGGATCTCTGAGTTCAAGGCTAGACTGGTCTACAGAGAGAGTTCCAGGACAGCCAGGGCTATACACAGAGAAACCCTGTCTTAGGGAAAAAGAAAAAGAAAAATCACAGAAAAAAATAGTACAATATATGCATGTTATCACAGCCATTATTATGCTTGGACCTAAACTTAAGAAATAAGGAAGGTTTGATTTGCTGAACTGAATTCATCTATCCTTATCATACTAGAATGTTTTAAAGCTAAAATTAGTAATTCTGGAAAAAATGAGTTATTTTTGGTTATCAGAGGCACACTTTACCTTGAGCTGCTGGGTACCATGTTCCTTCTGGTCCCCTGGTAAGCATCCTCCATTTGCTTCTCTAGTTCTCTGATTTTCCACATGTCAGATTCCTCCTGAATCTAGACATTTTCAAAAAGGAAACAAAAATAAGTCACTAAAAATAGCACTTTGCATTACAGAAAAAGAACTGGCTGAAGGTACAATCTGCCCTAACTATGGGGTATAGACTGGGCTATGATCTAAAAACTAAATTCTGGTTTCTCTTAGGAGTTTTAAAAGTGACTAAACAGTCCAATGCAGTAAATCTAAAATTACGCAGCAACAGGTTTTGACCGCCCCCCTCAAGACAGGGTTTCTTTGTGGCTGTCCTAGAACTCACTCTATAGACCAGGTTGGCCTTGAGCTCATAAATCCCCCTGCCTCTGCAGTGCTGAGATTAAAGGTGTGTGTCCCTACTGCCTAGCTAAAGACAGGGTTTCTTAATTTTGTTCTTTCTCAATGCAGAACACACTCTACCACTGGCCTGGTACCCCTTCCCAACCCCTGCCTCTTTGTTTTTGTTTTTTTATTGTTCTTAATGGTGAATTATTTTGTGTTATTGTTTTGAGACAAAATCTTAGGCAGTCCTTCAACTTGTGGTTCTGTCCTCCCTCAATGGCTGAGATTATAGGCCTGTGTGCAAGGCCCAGCAGGGACAGGTCTGTAAATTCCCTAGGCAAGGTCTCTTTTTACATTTAAAAAAAAAAAAAAAAAACAGGATGGATGGATGAATACATATACTAATTTTGTGTGTATATGAGAGTTGGAGAGCAAGAGAGAAAGGGCACACATACAGGAGTCACAGATAACTTTCTGAAGTCGGTTCCTGACTTCCATTTATTGAGTCAGGGGCTCTCTTGTTTTCTGCTGCTACACTATTTACTCCAGACTAGCTGGCCCTAAGCTTCTGGCCCATTCCTCCATCCCCACCCCCATCCTGCTGTAGGAGCACTAGAATTACATACTTTCATTACTGCATCTGGCTTTCCACATAGGTTCCAGAGGTCAGATGTGGGTGATCAGGCTTACATAGCAAATGCTTTAACCTGTGCCATCTTCCCACCCCATCTTGTTTTGCTTTTTAACATCTGTATTATTTAACTTTATGTAAATGAATGTTTTGTCTGTGTAGTATATGGATGCAATGCCCACAGAGGCCAGAAGAGGGTGTCAGGTTCTCTGGAACTAGGTTACAGATAGTTGTGAGCTGCCATGTAGGACCTGAGAATCAAACCCCAGATCCTCTGCAAAAACAGTCCCTTTATGTTTGTTTGTTTTCTTCTTTTCACCATATAGAACAGGCAAGCCATGTACTTAAGCAAATTTCCTGTCTCTGTCTCCTAAATGCTGGGATTACAGGCCTGTACCATCATACCTGGGTCACATTAAAATTCTTGTCAGACCAGGCAGAGGTGGCACATGCCTTTAATACCAGCACTCGGAAAGCAGAGGCAGGCAGATCTCTGTGAATTCAAACCCAGCATAGTCTACAGAGCCAATTCTAGGGTGGCCAGGGCTATTACACAGAGAACCCCTGTTTGAAAAAAAAAAGAAAAAAATTTTTCTTGTCAGAAACAAAATAACATAATTACCAGAAAACTGACTGGAAAAAACACAAGTGATTTTAAGATTTATTTATAACCATGAGGTGGTGGCTCACGCCTTTAATCCCAGCACTTACAAAGCAGAGACAGGTGGTGGATCTCAGGGAGTTGGAGGCCAGCCTGGTCTACAAAGCAAGTTCCAGGACAGCCAGGACTGTTACCCAAAGAAATCCTGTCTCAAAAAACAAAACAAAATTATTTATTATGTATACAGTGTTCTGCCTGCATGTATGCCTGCGGGCCAGAAGAGGGCGCCAGATCTCATTACAGATGGTTATGAGCACCATGTGGTTGCTGGGAACTGGAAGGACAGACAGTGCTCTTAAAGACTAAGCCATCTTTCCAGCCTGCAAATTTTATTTCTAAGTTCTCCTGTATAAATGGGTTAAACCTATGCAAGAATTATCTTGTTTTTAGCTGTCACTCTTAAATATAAGGTTCCAATACAACTAGAAGTAGAATTAACACAACTATACAGGTAACATAGGTACTATTATATCTGCATCCACAGTGGAAAAACTCAGGTAACAACTAGGCACAGGTCTGTAATCTGGGTTAGTGACAAGTTCAAGGCCTGCCTGGACTATGGAGTGAGACCAAGATCAGCTAGAAACAAACTTGGTGATCCTGTCTCCTAGGTTCAATCCCCAGTACCCAGCACCTTAAGTAATATGACAGTGACCATGTTAGTAATGACCAAGCCAGGAGTGCAATTTGCTGAAGAAAACTGAACAAGGGTCTGTCCTTTTCATTTAAGGTGCACTCTTAGGTGACTGTCTAAATTCCCAAACTTTTAATCCAGCTCCAATCTTTCTTCTTGCTTCCAAGACTTAAGTTTTCAACTTCAAGTTCTTTATCATAAATATATTCAAAACCAAACTAATTGCATTTCCCATGTTTGTCCTTTTCTTCTTTTTGTCCCTTAGTTACTACCTACCCAGCCACAGAAGGTGGCACCCTGGATTCCACTCTTGCCACTACCGTCCTATCTGCCTGCTATGCCCCCATCCAGACCTCAGCACCACTCGCCTAGGACGTCAGCCACCCAATCATCGTCCCCAGTTCTTCTCTCCATCCTCCATTTCCTACCACACTGACAAAATCATCTGTCTAGATGCACATATTTGGCTTTGAACATATGGCAGTCATACCATTTCATCCCCTCAAGATGTAAAACAACACTTTCAAGTATGAAACACGTACCACTCCGCGCTGATGGCTTCCTTATTGCCCCAAAGAGAAAGTTTATCTCTTAAGTTTTATAAAAACAACTCTAATTTGCCACTTGGGCCTTATCTTCTGTCAGTAACCCTGTATCTTATATTTCTAGATGCATATAATTTCTTGCCCCAAATGATTAATGCTTAAGGGGTGGGGATAGAATGAAGGACTTTGCATATATGAGAGGTATTACAACTATGATGCATCACCAGGCCAATATTTTGCTCTGCATTAGTGCATAGTCTCTCAATCAAAAACGATGCATCCAGGAAACTTTATTCATCAAGAACCAGTTCAAATATCAGCAACTCAAATACCACTCATTCTGTGAAATCCTTCTCATTTCCCAAGGCAGATTTCTTTATTCTTTCCTTGGTGCGCTAAAGCATTTTGTAACTATCTTCATGATACAGTACTTTTCAAACTATGATTGTTTCTTATATATCTTTGCTATCTCCCAACGTAATCCATAGTTTACAGTAGGCCTTCAAGAAATGTTGACAAGTAACTCGACTGTATTGCTTACCTTATTGTGAGCATCTGTATGCCGGATGACATTCCTCAGGAGGACTTTCCCCAGTGGAACCCGTGACATTCTTTAATCTGAAATGAATCAATAATATGCAATAAATTTGTTTTTATTAAATTATAAAGAGACAAAAGGAAAAAAATCACTGAACTTAGAAGACACAGAAGCTAAGGGAGGATTTTCCTTTCCCCGTTAAGATGCACGATACAGTGATTCTAGTAAGGATGACAGAGGATAACGTAAAGTCTTTAAAACTGCAGAAGACTGCTCAAAACGGCTTCTATGAGCACCATCTTATTTAGTCCTCACAATTCTCTGTTTTCAGAGTCACGGAGTCTCCTAAGATCCACGGGGGATTGGGTCCAGGGTCCCTGAAGGTAACAAACTCCAAGTGTGGGCTGGGGATATAGTTCAATGGTAGAGCATTTACCTAGCACAAGAGGCACCCTGGATGCAGTCCCCCAGTGACATATACATGCACACATACAAAATATCCCTAGGGTGCTTGGCTCTCATTTAGAATAGTATAGTGTTTGCATATAAACTACACTCCCCTATGTTTTAACTTGTGACTTTGTAACTAGCCTCAGCTAGCCTTGATCCTCCTGATCCTCCACCTCCCAACAGAGACAACAGGCACTTCCACACTTAGGGTGGGTGGGGTATCCAAATTCCTTATAACACCTAAAACTGTGCAAATCTTCTGTGAATGTTACTATGCACAGTAGAAACAATGGCAAAGGGGACAAAGGTCTGTACATGATAAGTACAGATGCAGTCCGAGTCCCCATTTTCAGTTGGCTCTTATTTGAATCTGTGGGGAACCCCGAGTTTGAACTATATTCCCACTCCTATTTTGAAAGTCAAGATTCTTAAAGCCGTAACTCGCCCGCAGACCGAACAGACCCAGACAAAGGAGGTATGTCAGTGTCCAGGCTAGAAATAATCAAATCTCAAACTCCCCAAAATTAGCTTGCAGCTATGTAAACATCTTGATTTGTGGGTCACCACATTTGTCAACAGTAATAAAAACTGCGTTCAAAAAAAAATTAATGACCTAAATATCTCTATTTAGGAAATTTTGTTTCCTACATCGTTTGGAACTTTCCAAAACCCAGAAGACAACGATATTCACATGTGTAGTTAAGAGGGGCTTGGTGCCACCGTCCCGATGCTCACTCACCCCTCGATCCTGAGGAAATCAGGCATCTTGCTAGTGTGAGACGAAGAACCACTCCATTACAAGATCTCCTCCGACCCAGGAAGCCAAGGAGTCAGGGCTGAAAGGCAGCTCTGCAGCTTCACCCGAGTCCTTCGTGAAAACGCAGCCTTCCCACTGGTTACAGTGCCCTCACCCGAGGCCCAGGCTACGGCTGCCTTCCCCCAGCCGAGCCCGCCAGGCGGCTCTCTCTGCGGGACCCAGGCCAGAGCGGGCGCGGGCGCAGGCGCGGAACGCGGCCTGCCGGCGGAGCCGGGCATTCCCCGCTCTCGCTGGGCTGGGACAGCGCCCGGCGGCTCGGTTTCACTCCCGGGACAGAACGGGGACACGGGGCATGGACGTGGCCTTCCGTTGGGACCCGGGAACTGTCTAGGGTGCCTGAAGGGGAGCTTGAGGTTTCCAAGGGGAGATTGGAAAAAACACCCCCATGTCTGTCAGCGGGCTCCCTGCCCCGCCGCGGCCTCGGCGCTCCCGGCAGCCTTCCCTCGAAACGCCCTCCCCACACAAACACACACAAACACACCCATACCGTGCGCCGCAGCCTCGCGTGGCGGGGTGGGAGAAAAGGCGGCGGCTTCCTTCCGGGCCGGAAGTCGTGCTCCCGAGAAACGCTTCCTTCCCACGGGCGACTCCCACTGAGCGGGCTCGCGGGCCGCCGGGGAGGCTGACAGGTGCAGGAAGGAAGCCGGCTCTCTTCTGAGAGGGAAGCGGGACGGCCCGGCCGAGGAGCCTGTCCGGCACAGGAGGAAAGGTCCCGGAACTGGATATAGAGACACAGCTCTACTTTGCATTCCCCGGACGCAGTTAGATGTTGTACCGGACCTGGTTACCATGGTAACGGGAGTCGCGGTTTGTCTCCAAACGGAGTGAAGAGGTGGGTTCCCCCACTTTTAGATTAACTGTGTATTCGTTGTTTATTAAATCTAACCTTAATACATGATTTGAAGATTCTAAACCTCTTTTTAAATTTTTTCTGGACCGTCTGGGACACTTCTCCGTTGCGGGAGGAAGAAGATGATGCGATCTTAGAATACTACTCTCACATAGTATTTATCGAGTGTTCCAGCTTTAGGATTAGCGTTCCTAATCCTCATCTTCATTTTGAGAAGAATAGGTGTGTGTGTGTGTGTGTGTGTGTGTGTGTGTGTGCGCGCGCGCGCGCGCGCGCGCGAATATTATTTGCTCAAGGCAGCATAGCTGCCTGGAGTTAGGAAGAACGTAAGCATACTGGCTCCAGTGTCCCTACCTCCTCCACCCCCAACCCCCGGTTTTTTGAGGTAGGATCTCAATATGTAACCCTGCCTGTCCTGGAACTCGCTCTGTAGACCAGGTTGGCCTCGAGCTCACAGAGATACACCTGCCACTTCCTAAGTGCTGACGTTAAAGGTACACATCACCAATGCCCTGCTCAGTGTTCTAGTTTTAATTACTGTATTAAGGATTAGTGTGACTTTACGTGTTTCTTTCTTTCTCTTCCAACTCCCCTGTCTCTCTCTGTGTCCCTCTGTCTCTCTCTCTCTCTCTCTCTCTCTCTCTCTCTCTCTCTCTCTCTCTCTCTCTCTCTCTCTCTCTCTCTCTCTCTCTCTCTCTCTCTCTCNTCTCTCTCTCTCTCTCTCTCTCTCTCTCTCTCTCTCTCTCTCTCTCTCTCTCTCTCTCTCTCTCTCTCTCTCACACACACACACACACACAGAGACACACACAATATCTGGACTGGGAGGCACCAAGTAAGCTAATATCCACTTGGAACAAGATCACCAGGAAAAACAAGACTTCAAAAGACCTCTCTGCTCCCGCTGTTTGTGTTGACCAGAGAGAGGCACAGGTACAATGTGAGAATCTAGGAAGTGGTTAGACTTACAGACTGTAGAAGAACCACAACCGAAGGAAAGCAGAGTGGGTGGGTGTGCAATCTTTTACACACAGGAAGTAAGAACAGTTGAGAACATCCCCCAAAACAATTCCAAAAGCCTTCCTCCTTCCCTGAAAGAGGAAGTAAGGCCATAGCCACAGTCATGTCTCTTCCCAAGTCGTGTCTTTCTACAGGTTCTAGAGCCTATCTCATCTCCAGTCATGAGGGCATCCTCAAAGGGACTTCTCACCCAGATTTCTCAGTTCTGGAATATGCTGGATGATTTGGCTGAAAATGATCCTGAGCGCTACAGGAACTTCATCGAGCAGGAACTGAAGGACGGAAAACAGCTGTGTGTCGACCCAGAACCACAGCTCTGCCTACAAACCAAGATCCTAGTATGTACGGCTGGTGTGACAAGTGATGGGTGTCCAATGAAACCACTCCAGGATAACCAGACGATACCTCTGCCTTCTCTAGTGCTACTTTAACACAAGAGAAGTTTGGGAAAATCGCCTCTCTAAGCAGAAAATGAAACAGTGTGGAAGATTTCACTGAAGGAGTAAAAATGAGAAATTCACACTAGGTATTTCAGAAATAGCCAAATGAGACCTTATTGCCCTGTTAGGCAGAAAATGGTGATATAATGAATTAATTTTTAAAAATATTTTATTACATTTTATATGTGTATAGATTCAAAATAGTGCATGTGCAAGGACCATTGCCTAGCAATGGGAAGGCCTGGGAAAATGTGGTGACTTGCACTCAGGATGTTATCTATTTCATTTTTTTCTTTTTTTTTTTTCCTTGGTTTTTCAAGGCAGGGTTTCTCTGTATCTTTGGAGCCTGTCCTGGAACTAGCTCTTGTAGACCAGGCTGGCCTCGAACTCATAGAGATTGTCTGCCTCTGCCTCCTGAGTGCTGGGATTAAAGGTGTGCGCCACTACCGCCAGGCCAAATTTCGTTTTTAAAAAACTGACAATATCAAAATTATTCACTTTCTAGAAACCAAAAGAAAAAGTACTCTTTATCAACCTGTGTCAATGGAAAAGGATCCCAGCTCCCCAGTCAGCCAATCATCCTGTGCCTATAAGTGTTGGCAGACCAGAGGATTTCTCTGAGGCATCAGGTATACAGAATTAGAGAAAGCATATGTGGAATTTTTATTGAACATATTCATAGACCACCTTCTACTTGGCAAAAACATTTTAAGTAAAACATTTCATTTGGTGTTAATATAATTAATGACAAATTAGTGTGATAATGTACATTTAATATAATGTCTGATAATATGATGTTGTCAACCCACATAGAAATGCCAACATAGAATAGGGACTTAGGGTATATTATGTGTTAGAACAGGGGCTGGCATTTATAGGGCAGATCCTACAGTCTGAATCTGAACATGCCTCCCTGCATCTTTCTCTGAGACAGAGTTAAGAATCAGTCTGTGGGGGCTGGAGAGACGGCTCAGTGGTTAAGGGCACTGGCTGCACTTCCAGAGATCGTCATTTCAATTCCCAGCACCTACATGGAAGCTCACAACTGTTTGTAACTCCAGGGGATCTGACGTGCTCACACAGACATATATGCAGGCAAAACACCAATGCACATAAAATAAAGAGAATCAGTCTGTGCTGTAACTTGACAACTTTCAATTCATGATCACCTGGCTGTTCCATGATGTCATGTACACTATGCTGAAGCAAATTATTTTTTTAAAGATTTTATTTATTATGTATACTGTATTCTGCCTGCATGTATGCCTGCAGGCCAGAAGAGGGCACTAGATCTCATTATAGATGGTTGTGAGCCACCATGTTGTTGCTGGGAATTGAAATGACATCTCTGGAAAAGCAGTCAGTGCTTTTTGAGCCACCTCTCCAACCCTGAAGTAATTATGTGATGTAAAACTTACTTAATAGATTTTCTGCTCCCACCCCATAATAGGTTTCTCCACCAACACAGTAAGCCAAATCAAGCTGAATTGAAAAAGTATAACAAGTTTATTTGAGCAAAGCAACTCCCAAGCAGATTCTCCCGTCTCAGAGATCAAGGCCAGAGAAGCCATACCCACAAACAAAAGCAGGGAGACTTTATAGATTGTAGGCATGGGGTGATAAGGTGTCTGCCACAAGCTGAATTTGTGCCCAAGTATAGTTAAAAGCTGAGTGTTTGGGCTGGGACGTGGGTACTGCCAGCTTCAGGGAAGGAAGCTGTAGTACCCATCAAGAATGCCAAACCGGGCTTTTTGGCACTTTTCCTTTGTTCAGAAACTGTCTGAGTGGGTGGGGATTAGAGAGAAAAAGAGACAAGAATGGGGCTTCCAGGATCAAGCAAGGGTGAGCTGGAGCTTCCAAGTGAACATTACTGTCATTCCTAAAATGTTTTTTCTTTTGTTCTTTGGATTGGTCCTCAAGGGGATTTGCTCATGGAAGTGCCTAGCAGCTACTCTTTGAAGACCCCTTATCCTGTCCCCATCTCTCTGATGGTTGCTAGTCTTCTCTCCCACACTACTTCTCATTCTTATTCTAAGACGCTCCTCTCTAAGCCTTAAGGGAAGCCAGTAGTTCCGTAAGGCCCCATGTGCTTAGATCTCCATCTACGCACTATTCTTGTCTGAGGCTTCTCCTCTCCTCTCACTTCAAAGCCCTGTCTCCTAATAAACTGTCTCTTCTGCAGGTACTTTTGTGTCAGCTTCCTTTCTGGAGCAGCCACTGCTGGCTTAACACAATGCTGCTGTGATTGCTCTAAAAATCCCTAGGGATTTGTAGTTTCTAACGTTACTAATATGGGTAGTACACTGCCTGACAAAAACTCTTACAGAAACAAGCTCTCTTCTGAACGACACACAGGTTCATATACAGTCATTGATGTTGCCTACAATCCTGACGTTCTGCAAGCAGCAGAAAAAGACCAAGGGATCAAAGATCAGTTAATAAAAATGGCCATGCATTGCATTGAGGAGCGACTGCAGTTCACACTCGCATGTTCATACCGTGTCACTAGTTTTAGCATAAAAGGAAACATTCAGAGAACCAAGGAAAATCTGACGGGCATTAAAACTAACTTCACAGGCTTCAAAGAGATAATGAGAACAGGTAAGTGGACAAAAATAAACTGATGTCTGCTGTGGAATAATTCTCTTGTATCCTGTAAAGATTTGTCACCCAAGTTAGTTTAATAAAATGCTAATTAGCCAGTAGCCAGGCAGGAAGTATAGGCTGGATGACCAAACTAAGGATGATGGGAAAGAGAAGGGGGAGTGAGGAGTCGCCAGCCAAATGCAGAGGGAGCAGGAGATGAATGTGCCATGCTAATAAAGTTACCACCACATGGCAGAGCATATAAGGAATGTGGGTTAATTTAAGTGTAAGAGTTAGCTAGTAATAAGCCTGAGCTATCGGCTGCCAATTTTATAATTCATGTAAGCCTCTGTGTTTATTTGGAAACAGGCAGTTGGGACAGATGTCAGATTTTGTTTTTGTAACCCATGTATATTTTTCAAAACAGAAGTCTCTATCTTAAAAGAATAAGAAAGTTAAAGAGAGAAAAATACATTATTAGAAACATCAGAGTATCCAGAATGATGTAAAAAATCTTGTAGAATTCCCAAGCAAATTATTTGGCTTGACGTTCTGGGTATTTTGGGTCTGTTTAGCTGTGCCAGAACCTAATCCAGGTGAGTCTCACATGCTAGGCAACTTCCACTGAGCTGCATGCCCAGCTCTGCTTCAGGTATGTTAGAACTAAATCCAAACAAATTTAATTGAAGCTTTATTAACCATCTCTGTAAACACCACCTATGCTAACGCTCACAACCTGATGGTATTTTGTATCTCCCCTCCCTTTTTTTCCATAAAGAAAATACTCTTGAAATGATGAGAGGCAGTACTGAGAGTGAACCAAATCACCTTCCTCAGGTGCTACTGAACAAAAAACAAGCGTCAGGCAAAGGACGGTGTCTCATAGAGGAGATTTCTAGTTCAGAAATCCAGGTGGAGGTTAAGAAACCAGCCTATGAATTAAAGATTGTGAAGGACCAGAATGAGAAACCTCTGAAAATTGAACTAAAAATCAAGTTACCTGGGATTAACTCAGTCTCCCTCTGTGAGCTTAGTGTTTCTGAGGTAAGTTAAACCGACACTGTGGTGGTCCTGTGCCATCTCTAGGGGATTGCCAACAGGAACTCGTGCAGATAAGATCCACTGGCGACCAGTTGTTTATTGTTTACAAGTAAGATTTGCACCTCCTCCATGTACTTGAGGTTACTTCTACTATTGAATGCTAGTGCCATGGAAGTTTCACTGTGCATCAACTTTGTATAACTATAACAAACACATAGATAACTTTAAGGGGAAAAGATTTGTTAGGGTCGTGATCTCAGAGCTTCCATTCTTGTTTAGATAACTGTTTCAGACACACTGATATTTGTGTCCGAAATATCAAGCCCATTGTGACAGGAATATATGACAAAGCAAAATCACGCTTCACTCAAGGCCAGGGAAAGAAAGGTCCAGGGTCCCACAATCCAGTACCCTGAATGACTCAAAGACTTCACTGTAGCACAATTAATAAAAACCCAGAGATAGAAATTGGGGTTCAACCTGAAAGTCAGAAAAGCAAAACAGCTAGCCACTGGCTTTTACCTCAACCTCAGTCCGAAATGGCAATCCTGCCTCCAGGAATCTCAGAGTGAGACTGTGTGTGAGAACTATCTCCTCCCATCTTATATTCCTCTCTAGTGCTGGGATTAAAAGTGTTCACCACTAATGCCTGGTTTCTATGGCAAACTAGTGTGGCTACTGGGATTAAAGGTGTGTGCCACCACTGCCTTGTAAGGCTGACCAGTGGGGCTGTCTTACTTTCTGATCTTCAGGCAAGCTTTATTTAGTAGACTACAAATGATATATCGCTACATTTCACACTAAGTGCCACCTTCTAATGGCTCCGGTACCTCCCAATAGCACTTCTATGCACTCAGATCCAACTATAGTCAGTCATGATGGTGCACACCTTTAAACCCAGCATTTAGGAGGCAGAGGTAGGCCGATCACTGTGATTTTGAGGCCAGCCTGGTCTACATAGTATCCAGGACAGCCAGGGCTGTGTAGAGAGGCCGTATGCCAAAGAGATCCACACTATGCCAAGTTGTCTGACTCTTATCAGTTAGAGAATAATGAGAAGAGAAACAGTGACATATGTTCAATGTAGATGCAGTGCTCACTGTAGCCTAACTACTTTTCCAATACAAGGTAGGCTGCATTCACAGATGTAGACGCTTCAGATGGAGGGTCAACTGTACAGTACATTTGTATCTGTGTTATGCTACACTAGGAACAAACTCCTAAGTTTCAGAGCATTACAGTAATTTCCTCAGGCTGCATGTTAGCTAGGCCTGCTCTGCCCAATTAACTGTACATTCTGAGACAATGCCTTTCTCCTGGTGGGGGAGAAACAGAAACAGTTGTTCAAAGTCATGACCTAAAACTTCCATGTTTATATAGAACTTCTACTTGCACCCCATTGGTCCAAGAACATCATAAAGCAAAGACAGCAGTAGGTCTGGGAATCACGCAAAGTGATTGTATTTATTGCAGGGATGGATGGGCTTCTCTTACCTTACAGAAGAGAAGCAAACAATTGGGATGTCCTAAAGTCTTGGCAGATCGAGGAAAACAACCCTAATCACAACACAATCTCCCTCCCTCCCTCCCTCCCTCCCTCCCTCCCCCCAGTTTTTCAAGACAGGGTTTCTTTGTGTAGTCCTGACTGTTCTGGAACTCACTCTGTAGACCAAGCTGGCCTCGAACTCAGAGATCCACCTGCCTCTGCCTCCCAAATGCTGGGATTAAAGGTGTGTAGTATCACTGCCCTGGCCTGTGTTCCCCTTTTAAATCAGACCAACAACATGTCAAGACAACTAATCTACTGTGAATCCCATCCACCCTCTGGTGAGAGAACAACTACAGCAAAGTCTCACCTCAGGAGTTACCCCCACAGTCTAGTTATGGGAGCAGCAATCCTGAAGTCCTAGCAGGCAAATCCTGTGAAAGGCCCTGCAAGGAGGAGGAGGATGTTCTTTAGATCCCTTGAGACAGCCCCTTGACGACCTACCTTCCTACACCATGGCTGGCTAGTATTCAGCTCTATTCGGGGCAAGTTTTTCCAGTTTCAGCATCCACACTGGGCATATGTATAAAAAGAATATCACAGAATATGTCATTCTTGGGTGCTCAGCATCTTTCTGTGGCTTACCTGCTTATGGAATGCTGGGGGCCAGAACAATGCTTTAGACTTTGAAGGCAGTTCCTTTTAGCCCATTGTAACTGTTTCTTTGATGGCAGTCATTGCTTTGTCCACAATTCTTTCTCAAGACTAGATTCTCTAAACTTTATTTTTTATTTTTAAATTAAGTTTTAGGCTAATACATAAAATAACATGTTCCATCATGGCACCGTCATGTCTTTAAGCTGAACTGCTGCCATCTTAGCCAAATGTAAGGATTGACTGACATCTGCCCTAGCCCACTCAGAGGCTTTTTAACAAATGCCACTTGTCCTTTGTCTCAATCAGCCACTGTAGCTAATGGCAATTTTTTCTGAATTCCATTTATTTTTCAGGATTCAAGTCTCAGAATCTGGAGGGTGCATATAAACTAGCTATTGTCTGTGCTGACTTCCTCTTTGCAATGCCTTATGAAATGTACCCAGTAAGAATCACATGTTAGTGGCTGGAGAGGTGGCTCGGAGGTTAAGAGTACTGACTGTTCTTCCAGAGGCCCTGAGTTCAATTCTCAGCAACCACATGGTGGCTCACAACCACCTGTAATGAGATCTGGTGCCTGCAGGTAGGCCTGCTGGCCAAACAAAGTATACATAATAAATAATTTTTTTTAAAAAAAAGCACATGTTAATAATATTCTATTTCTCACTACTAAAGGCACAAATTAGCAGGATACTTTATTTGCCTTCAAAATTACCAGGCTAGGTTCACTAAGGGCATTATCACTACGAAACATGGATCACTACCCTTCAGATACATTTCCTTGCCATCTGACAGTAAACCCTAAAGACAGCAACACAATGTTCAGACAGCAACCCTCTATTTCCCGTGCTGTTACCAGTTAACATTTGATGTGTCCTGTTAGTAACCAAAGCCTCAAGAATCCGGGCAGCAACTGTTGCAAGTCCTATGGCAGCGTGAGGTCTGGACATGAGTGGACGTGGTGGTCCCCGGGCATAACTCTCAGGGTGCAATTGTCTAGTGTCATGATTTTAAAATCTGTTTTTTTAATTTTTAGGTTGATTTATTGATTGAGGTCTCTGAGAAGTACCGATTATACCTGAGTCTTCCAGAATCGATTAATACAGAAATGATGACAGCAAAATTTGTCAAAAATAAGTCTGTATTATTCATTACAATGCCACTGGCCTAAAAGCAGTGTATTTGGTGTTTTCATTGCTACAGCTCATGTCAGTTATAGGACCTACACTGTGGACAAGGGGAGTGAATATTTGTTTTTGTTTGTTGTTGTTCGAGACAGGGTCTCACCGTGTAGCCCTAGCTAGTCTCAAACTCGGAGATCTGCCTGCCTCTGCTTCCTGGTTTTATAGCATGTGCCACGACACACAGCAATATACAGGGCCAAATACAGTAATATCCATGTCTACCAGCTGACTTCTGTCTGACCTGGGCTTGTCTGGGCTAGACAGAATATTTGGAGGACAACTGCACACAGGAAAAACATATGCATCTCTAATTGAGAAAAAATTAACTGACTCAGGCCAAGTACATCCTTCTATAGAAATAAAGCAACATTCTCTCTCCTCCTCCTCCTCCTCTTTTGTTTTTCAGAACAGGTCTCTGTGTAACCTTGGCTGTCCTGGGACGCTATCTGTAGACCAGGCTGGCCTCAAACTCACCTAGATCCACCTGCCTCTGCCTCCCCAGTGCTGGGACTAGCCACCACCAGCCAAGAGGCATTTTTCATCTTTATTTCTAAGCTGTCAATAAAGTACCAACTACCCAATTTATATGCAAGGACAGCAATAGGCAGGTCAAACTTTATTTATGTCCATGAGTGCTCTATCGACTTTATGCCAGAAGAGGGCGTCAGATCCCACTATTGATGGTTGTGAGCCATCAATTGCTGACAACTGAACTCAGGACCACTGGAAGAGCAATTGGTGCTCTTAACCACTAGGCCATGTCTTCAGCTCTGGCAGAGCAAACTTTAAACACCCCTTTGCCCTTTCAAGGTTGAACTCAGGTCTCACAAATGGTGGTCAAGACTCCCCTAACTGAGCCATCTCATAACCCTGTTATGTGACCTTAAGAAAACACATATAAGCTGGATATGCACACCTCTAAACCTAGCACTGGGGAGGCAGAGGCAAGCAGATCTCTGTAAGTTTGAGGCCAGCTTGGTCTTCAGAGAGTTACAGATCAGCGAGAGCGGCTGTTACAAAGAGAAACCCGCATGTATGTATGTGTGTGTATGTATGTATATATATATATATATGTATATATATAATTTTCTGGAATATGACTTTCACTAGAACTGTATTAGTAAAAGGCTAATATATATTCAGAAATTCTGATATCCTAAAATCAATAGTTAATGAATTAATATCTTCATCATCCAATACACTTGAAAAGCCTTCATTAACATAGTCATATTTCCTAGAAAATGTCCTTACCTAGGACTGGAGAGATAGCTTGGGGGTTAAGAGCACTGGCTGCTCTTCCAGAGGACCTGGGTTCAATTTCCTGCACCCTATAACTGCTGATAGCTAGCTGTCTGTAACTTGTCACAGAGGACCCATCACCCTCTTCTGGTCTCCAGGGGCACTCACTGTAAGCATGTACTAAACAAAGAATGCAGGCAAAACTTATCAGATAAATAATTCCTAAAAGAATATAGTATCACTCAACTGTTTAGAAAAGAAAAAAATGCCCTCACCCAATCACATGACTAATTGACTCTTTACCTTCTTAAAAACATTTCTACATTTATTATTGTGTGTACATGCATGCACATGCTAAGGCATACATAGGGAGATGAGAGAACTTGCAGTTTGATTTCTCCTATAATGTGGGTCCCAAGGATCAGGTCCCCAGGTTTGGCCACAAACACCTTATTCACTGAGCCATCTCGCCAGCCCTGAATCTCTACTTTTGCCCCCAGCACATAGGTGCTACTTGCTACTATGTGTTTGTACTTGCCCTGTGCAAGCTCGACAACCTACGTTCAACCCCTGTAACTCATGGAAGGAAACGTTCCCTAAACTGTCCTTTGACCTCCTCATGAACATGCACACTAAAAAGCCCAGGATATTAAATTGCTATGCAAACTAATTTCTAAAATATTCTACTTGTGTATTTCAATGAATTTTATGTTGACAAAACCATTCTCCCCCTCCTTTTAGAAATACTGTTCAGGAATGGTATTAATACTGAAATGTAGAACAGTTTAAATATGAAGGTTTCTCACGTGCATCCCTGTATTCCCCATATGTATATATGATACCATGTGCATGTCTGTGCCAGAAGGGGGTTTCAGATTCCTTGGAACTGGAGTTAGAGAAGGTTGTGAGCTGCCATGTGGGTGCTGGGAACTGAATCCAGGCCCTCTTAAAATACCAGCAAGAACTCTTAACCACTGAGCCATCTCTCCAGCTGCTTGCTGAGTCTTTTTCCTGAAAAATTCAGAGCAGGTTTCCTACAGACGTGGTTTCCTATCTTTTACCATCAGTGTTTATGATTTCAGTGCATCCTAGGGTTCATGTCCTGGCAAACCATAATTCCACACTCAGAAACCCCAGATCAGGAGTAAATTATCTAACAGAGCTAGGCCATGCTTCCCATCTCGGCAGTAAGTGGCATGCCTCATCATGGGGTTTTCAGTAACCCCGAGCTACGTGTTACGACTAAGCCTGATGAACCACTCATCCTGCCAGTGACACACCTGAATTCTCACCTGTATTAGGAGCTTTGAATTATGCAGCTGACACGGGACATTAATCATTTAATGTGATAGAAACTAGAAACAGATCAAAAATTAGTTCAGATACAACTGAAAACAGGTTTAAATTTTAAACAATCTTTCTTGATCCAAAACACTGTTTCTAACTTCTTTCAGTTACTATGCTGGCTGAGTCCAGATTTAGAGTAGTCTTAACTCAGAACATTTTTGTCAGATGACAAACTTTTATTTTTCTGTCAAGGGAACAAAAGAGCATTAGCAAAGAACGAGTCATTTTTCAAGTTCACATTTGACTAGATTTGGCTCATGCTAACAATGGACCCTTGTGATAAGCGTGTTCTTTCTGTACAGTCTTCAGTGCAACCTAGGATGGCTCGGTGCTAAAGAGGAGGTCGCAGCATGGAGCTGTGACAGTGGTACAGCAGCTGGACGCTGCTGGGCTATCTGGAGTGTCACTTGTGCACCAAGTGATAATGAACATTTAGAAACAGGTTCAACACTGATGAAACACTTCAAATTTCAGAGGATGGCCCCACATATTACATACAAGGATACTGGTCAGGGTTATTTTAAAGTCACAAATAATTCCAAACATTTATTAAAACACATCACTTTAACAGGAAGTCTGGAATTGTGATAACGTTCTTTTTACTATCCTGCATATCGTCTCCCTTCCCTCCAAAAGAAAAGTAAAACATAATAAAACGAAAGGAGCATTTAGGCTGGTAAGGGCAACACCTACTTAAGTTCTTCCCTCCATGAGCAAGGACTGGGCTGAAAAACCAAACTTTTGACTATATACTACTTTTTTAAAACTTTATCCAACCAAAAATTGTCATGTTGTTTTAGGCATAATTTTTGTTTGTTTTATTGAGATAGAGTCTTGCTATGTTATCCTACTTTCTTAGCGTTCTGAGTAGCCGAGGCTACCTAGCCAGATGCCCAGTTTGGACATCACAGTCGGCAGTGCAAACTGCCCACTCACATCCTCTCCCCCACTTCTTTTCAAGCAGGATATGGTGATAAATGGACATGGGCACATATACAACTCTAAAACCATATATTACATATGTACAACTTCTCCCATATACATTCCATACTCATTCCAGAGTTCTCCAGTTGAGCGAAAACATTTGATAATTGGGTTCGTTCATTTACAATTAACATCCAGTTCATCTTAGAAGGAAAATTCTACTTCTGCAACTTGTTCATTTCAATAAGTATGTTCTTTTATTTGGAGGAAACTGCAGATTTCTCAAATTATACATTGAAATTGCTTATAAATAAATACATAAATTCTCATTTATACCATGAAGTTGGCTTATATCTTTATCTTAAGGAGGGGAAAGCTATTTTATTTAGAGATTCATATAAAAATAACAGTTGGTTGAAAATGCTGACTCTTAAAGTTTCACTTATTTTCCTTGAAGTTCTCATGTGATAAACCAAAATTGTGAAACAGGAAACTCTACAGTTAGATTCCAAAGTAAAGCTTCAGTTCAAACTCTTCCTATGAGAAATACTTTTCATGACTCTGTTTCCTTCAGACTAAGTAAGTTGAATCAATTAAACTCTAAACTCATCCAAGTTACTTTTATGAGCCCGACTGCAGGGAGCCACAATCCTGCCCCTCCTGTTTCCCCAGGAAGGACTTCTCACTAAAGAGTTAGTGTCCCTTACATGTCCCTTCACTAGGCATACAGAGCTTTAAACTGATGTTTAATTTTAAAGGGGTACAATATTTGGATGTAATTGGCATTTAAAAAAGATTCATTAATGCCTATTACAAATAAATTATCTGGACAGATTCAATAATAAAATTAACTAGTGAAACTTTAAAATAACCACCTGTTTAATAACATATAAATATAATGTCAGCAGTGAGTGTAGAAGTTCTTGGGTAAATTATAGCAGCATAGTTATAGGCTTTTCAAGGTACTTCTTGAACTCAGCAAGCCACTGGGCTCCAACTGCTCCATCCACAACACGATGATCACAGCTGAGAGTGACAGACATCACGCTAGCCACGTCAAAGCTAGAAAGAAAGACCACCAGTGGGTACTCTGAAAGAAAACAATGAACCCGAGACAACAGCCGCCCACATGTTGATGTCTCCCTATAATCCTATAATCCTACCTAGGTAGATTAATTCCCATTCATTCATTCATTCTGAGGACTGAATTTAGGTCTCTTATGCTATGCAAGAGCTTTACTACTGAGCTACATTTCCAGGCATCTTAAACAAACAAATAAATAAACAACTTTTTTGTTTATTTGTTTTCTTTTTTTGTTTTTTTAAGATAGGGTTTCTCTGTGTAACAGAGCCCTGGCTTTTGCTCTGTAGACCAGGCCTGCCTCTGCCTCCCAAGTGCTGGTATTAAAGGCATGTACCACGTGCCCACCATCAAGTTCTGAGATAGTTAACAAGGCTGGCCTTGAACTTCCACATAGTTGAGGCAGGTTTTGAACTTCTGACCCTTTTGACTCAGCCACAAGAACAGCAGTGACATAAGGACTGGCTCCACCCACTCTTTATCTTTAGCTCAAACTAACAGCTTGAAGGAAAACTAAATACATCCCTGGGAACATAGGTTGCCAAACTATACAACACAGGCCAAATTCTGATATCTATTTTGATATAAATCTACTTTTCTGGAAGTCATTAGCATATTATTTTTGCCTGTTCTCATAAATACGATGGCAAGAGATCAGTAACAGACTGTCTGGCCCAAAAGCTACAGTATTTACTGTTGGAGACCTGTACCAACCTGCCATCTACAACTCTCCAGATCACATGGCAAACACGACTGACTCAAGTTAACAAGAGTGGTTTCCCTTCGCATCTCGTGCTGGATGTCCTGACTCTACCTAAAGCCCTATTTATAAAAAACCAGTAAGAATAAAATACAGTCGGGTTCCCAACCCTTCTCCACTTCCCTGCTCACCCTTTTTCATTGTCTGCTGGGACCAATTTATCCTCTGAAGCACCAATTGCCAAAATACATGCCTGAGGTGGGTTAATAATTGCAGAGAAATTCTTAATTCCAAACATTCCTAAGTTGGAGATTGTAAATGTTCCACCCTAAAGGAAAAAGTGTAAAAATAGGTTATACTGTCAACATAACCAGAAAAAATTACAAATATTCTCTGAAAAAGTCATGAGATAATCTTTTAAGAAAGTCTTGAAAAGGATACATACTATGATAAGAACCACAGTCATTTGTGCTGGCTTTTCCATGCAATTATGAAAATATGCCTTTTAGCTTTTCACATATAACTAAACTGCTTTATTTTCAAGACCAAGTATCACCTCTGTGTAGCAGAATTCAAATAGAAAATGCAAAAGCATTAGGTTGACCTTCAGAGTAACACACTCCTTACAGATGAGGATGGTATCCTACCTGAAATTCGTGAGGCTGCAGTTTGCCCTCTCTCGCTTTGGATGCTAAAGAAACAACATCACTAGCAATGGTTTCCAGTCCTTTTATGTGCGCATTAAACACAATAGGAGTGATAAGTCCTGCAGGGGTGCTGACAGCAACGCTAACATCCACCACGTGATTTCTGTGAAAAAGAAAATGAATCAACTCATCAACATTAAGGATTAACAGCTGAAGGGAGCTGGGAAGAAGGATCAGGGTTGAGGGCACTGACAGCTCTCCCAGAGAACCTAGAGTCAGTTCTCAGCATCTACATGGCATCTGACAACTGATCCAACTCCAGTTCCAGAGGATCTAGCACCCTCACACAGACATTCAAACAGGCGAAACACCAATGCTCATAAAAATAAATAAATCTTAAAAAAAAAAAAAAAAGAGTTGGAGAGCTGGGAGTCTCCTCAGTTCCTCCATTTTCTACTATGGGGGGAAAAAACAAGAAGTGCCTGGTTAAAAGAAATATGGATCTTGGATATTTACTTCAGATATTGTAGGTGCATAGGATGTAGCTTAATAGAGCACCTGCCTATGCAAATCCCCAAGTTTGATACCCTGTACTACCAACTACCCCCATATACAGACACACACACGATTTTAGAGGCAATTGTACTACTGTCCAGAGATGTCCATCCTACAAGTTAACATCTTGATGTGTCTGTCTTCTCTTGTACTTCTAAAAACATGAAAGGGGGTGGGTGGGGAAAGAAATAGATCGTAAGATTTATTTCATTCTTTAATATCCTTTTGTGAGCCACCAGGTGACTCACCAAAAACATCATCATAAGCAGCGTGAAACAAACTGAGGTTCTAGGTTCTAAGTGCAAGAGTCTCAAGACTCTTTGTGCAAGAGCAACAAAGCTTGTGCGATAGAGTACAGCGTGAGAGGAGGGACACACTGGGATGGGGCTGGCAAGATGGCTTGGTGGGTAAAGGTGCCTGCAGCCAAGTTGACAACTTCAGTCTAATCCGGGGAACTCACACGGTGGAAGGAGAAAAGGTCCTCCCAGAGGTCGTCCTGAAGTTGGCCACACGCGTAATCAAAGAGAAGGGAAGGGAAGAGGGAGGGAGGAAGGTAGGCAGACAGGGGAGTACAAAGGAAGGGAGGGAGGAAAACAAAACAACAAAAGCAGAGACACCTTGGGGGAGAAACCAGAGTGCCCAGGACACAGAAGTGGTGACATCCCAGAAGACAGGTAAAGTAGGATGCCCAGTCTTTTCTAGAGTAGACCAGCAGCGACCCATGCACCTGAGTAGCATCTCTGTGGAGACTTGTCTCACTCTGGAGGTCAAGGTGGCCTCGACTTCGTCTGCACCCTGTGTAGAGCTGTTTGCAGTAAGGCAGCGCACCTGAGCATTTCCCCAAGCCCTGTGAGCTGCCCTGCTAAAGGAGCCGTGGGAACGTGATTGTAGTCAGCTACCTGATCTGAGAGTGGCGTTGAAAGAAGGGGCAGTCAGGTGGGACTAAGGTCAAGGTCAATCTCTGAGATCTGACAGAGTCGGAATGAGGCACCTAGCCACTGCCCACAGCGTAATGTGAGTGTGAGAGCACAGAAAACAAAGGGGAAGCTGGGCGGTGGTGGCACACGCCTTTAATCCCAGCACTCGGGAGGCAGAGGCAGGCGGCTCTCTGGGAGTTCGAGGTCAGCATGATCTACAAGAGCTAGTTCTGGGATAGGCACCAAAGCTACAAAGAAACCCTGTCTCAAAAAACAAAAAACAAAAAAAAAAAAAAAAACAAAAAAAAAAAAAAAAAAAAANAAAAAAA
Source organism: Alexandromys fortis (assembly GCF_014885135.2). NCBI lineage: Eukaryota > Metazoa > Chordata > Mammalia > Rodentia > Cricetidae > Alexandromys > Alexandromys fortis. The sequence continues at coordinate 6,585,238 of NW_026067973.1, forward strand.
AAAAAAAAAAAACAAAAAAAAAAAAGAAAAAAAAGAAAAAGAAAACAAAGGGGAAAAGGGATTTTCTTTTAAGGATATTTGTAATAATACTGGGGCTGGAGAGACAGGTGGCTCCGTTAAAAGCAACGCACTGCTCTTGCAGAGGACCCATACTTGGTTCTTAGTACCTAAGCCAGGCAGCTAACAACTGTCCTAGACTCCAGTTCTAATCTAAGGGATTTGGTGCCTCCAGTCTCCTTGGGGGTATGAGCTTATTTGCATGTACCCATGCACAGAGACACATTCAGATACATAATTAAAATAAATTATTAATAGGTAATATTAATAATTAATAAATTAAGATATATAAAAGTACCTATCTACATACTAAAAAGGCCTGCCTTGAGCTGGAATTCTGACACTGACCAACTTATTGGGACAAGCTACAGAACTCACTGAGCCTGTTTCTTCATCTAAAAATGCAAGTAAAAAGAGTTAACTGATAAAGTGGTTTGAAAGCCCTAATAAAATGTACCCGCCAGTCATGAGCCTGTATGGCAACAAATGCTTTTCAGTCTAAACCACAGCTGGCAGAACTCTCTGGTGATCAGGTAACTGACCCCACCCTGCTTTCCGACAGTCATTATCAGTATAACTAGACCGCATTTTACACCCGTTTCCTTTTACCAAGAATCACAGCCTTTGCTACCGACTAACACCATCAAGTGTTTCATGCTGTTTCAAACCCACTCATCCACGGGTGTCACCACCTCCCCATCCCTAGCTGCAGTTAGCAGACATAGGCAAACTGCAGACCGAGGGGCACCTTCTCCAGTCAACTTACTGTCTTATAACTGTGTCCATCCAAGAAGAGTTTGCTTCGGGAACTTTCAGACAAGCCAATGCCGAAGCTTTTATGATGAAGTCGTTGACGGAGATTTTTCCTTTCCCTTCAAGCATCTGTTAAAACAGCAACCAACTATTTTATTAAACTCTCTCCCCAAAAAGCTGTTTCTTTTATCTGTATAATGGAGGCCTTAGGAGCTACATGTCTCCTGCTTTGCATCGAAGTAGCTAAACATTGTAAGTTATGGTGTATCACTATTTTTACTCAACTGAACCAAGTGGTTTTATTTTCTTCAAAAAAATCAAGTAAGCCGGGCAGTGGTGATCCATGCCTTTAATTCCAGCACTAGGGAGGCAGAAGCAGGTGGATCTCTGTGAGTTCAAAGCCAGCTGGTCTACAAAGTGAGCCCCAGGGCAACCAAGGCTACATAGAGAAAACTTGCCTTGAAAGAACCCAAAACCAAAATAAATAAATAAATGAAGGCTTAAATAAATGACAACTACACTAACAAACGTTTGGTTTAGAAAGAGGAAGCAGACCAATCAGCATTCCTATTAGCAATATATAAGGGCTCCTTCCCCTCTCATCTTTCCTAACATTTATTGTTAGTTTTTTTTTCATTACTATGGTTATTCTGTTGGGGATGAAATAGAATCTCAATGCAATTTGATTGTTTTTTTTTTCATGGTTAAGGATAGTTAACACTGTTTCATATATTGATTGGCAGTTTCTATTTTGTATTTGAGAACTGTCTGTTAATTTCTGGAATTCGAAGCTTTTAGTTCTTTTTTGTTTGTTTGTTTGCTTATTTATTTATTAAAGATTTCTGCCTCCTCCCCGCCACTGCCTCCCTATGAAAATCAATGGGCTGGAGAAATGGCTCAGAGGTTAAGAGCACTGGCTGCTCTTCCTGAGGTCCTGAGTTCAACTCCCAGCACCCACATGGTGGCTCACAATCATCTATAATGAGATCTGGTGTCCTCTTCTGACCTGCAGGCATCCATGCAGGCAGAATACTGTATACATAATAAATAAAATCTTTAAAGAAAAAAGAAAAAAAGAAAGAAAGAGGAAGCAAAGCCGGCAGTGGTGGCGCATGCCTTTAATCCCAGCACTCGGGAGGCAGAGGCAGGCGGATCTCTGTGAGTTCGAGGCCAGCCTGGTCTACAAGAGCTAGTTCCGGGACAGGTTCCAAAGCTACAGAGAAACCCTGTCTCGAAAAAACCAAAAAAAAAAAAAAAAAAAGAGGAAGCAGAGTCAAATTCTTCAGATTAGGAGTGACATGGGGGACATAGTATCTCCTACATAAAAAGGAAGTACTACAAATACTCAACACCAAGGGATCCGACAACCCAGAGAAAATGCATAGATTCTAGGAAGAAACAAACCAATAAGGAGTACAAACTCGGAATAAACACAATCAGAGAGATGCAACTAACTGGTCAAGGACAACTGCTCATGCAGAAGACTTTTCCTTCTTCTTTTCTTTGGTTTGTTTTCTTTCCCAGAAAGGGTTTCTTAGTTCTGGAACTAGCTCTGTAGATGAGACTTGACCAGCTGGCCCACTATACAGATCACAGAGATCTACCTACCTCTGCCTCCCAAGTGGTGGGATTAAAAGCGTGTGCCACAATCACCCATCAACCTTTAGATCTTTACTGGCTAATTCTACCAAACATTTAAGGGCCAACATAAAATCTTCACCTAGCTTCTTAAAAAATGGAAGAGCAAGTTAATAATTCCTCAGTGTTATTCTCATTCCAAAATAAGACAAAAACTCTACAGTTAAAACCTAAACATTATCTTACGAATATATCAGACAAGCCTTTAACAAGAAAACCTAGCCATTAACTACAACACATGGGATTTGTTTTAGGGGTGGAAGACATAGTAACATTTAAAAATCAAGTAAGGTGTGCAGAGCTGCATGTGTCTATAGTCTCATCTACTCAAGAGGCTTAGGCAGGGGAGTCATTTGACCCTAAGATCTGGGCATCATTCTGAGATCTTTTTTTCTTTTCTTTCTTTCTTTTTTTATATTTTTGGTTTTTCAAGACAGGGTTTTTCTGTGTAGCTTTGGAGCCTTCCTGGAACTCACTCTATAGACCAGGCTGGCCTGGAATTTATAGAGATCCATCTGCCTCTGCCTCCCAAGTGCTGGGATTAAAGGCATGAGCCACCAACACTTGACTGAGATCTTTTTTCTTAAAAGAGAAAAAGAATAAGTAATGCTCTAACAGAATAGAAAGCTCACATGACTGCTTCAACAGCTCAAAGAGACACTTGACAAAATTCAGTACCACCTTTCACAATAAAACAGTAAATGAACTAGGAAGGAATTTCCTGACGATAAAAAAGATACATAAAATCCCATACTATCTATCCTCATACTTAATGGTTGAAAAGTTATTCCCGCTAAGATCAAGACAAGATGTCTCCAGGGGGATCTATCCCTTCCTTCTAGCTGGCCTCTGTATATACCTGCACACGTATATGCACACACATTTGCAGATATGGAACACATAATAATAAAGCTTAAAAAGAAAAAAAGGAAGAAAGAGAAAAACTGATACATGCTACAACATGGCTGAACCTTGAAATTATAGGATAAATAAAAAGTACTCGGTGAAGATCAGACTTCATATGATTCTGGTCAGAGAATTCCACATTCAGTAAACCTTCCAAGACAAAAATGTTAAGACCAGGGAGAACGGAAGGGTTGATGGGATTGTGGCAAAGGGCTATTTGGGGCGAGGAAAATGCTCCAAACCCTACTGTGGGAATGAGGATAAATGCTGAAAGACACTGAGTAGGACACTTCAAATGTGTAGACTGAGCAGGCTGTTAGGATGATATGAATATCTCAAAGTCATTCAAAGTAATACATCAAATACACTGGATACATTTACCTGTATTCTTTGGCTTTTAAAAATATTTTTGAGTGTAAGTGTGTGTGTATGTGTGTGTGTGTGTGTACCACATACAAATAGGAGCCTATGGAGGTCAGAAGAGGTGCCAGATCCCCTGGAAATGTAGTGGAAGGGTAGTCATAGACAGCTGTAAGTTGATGTGTGGATGTTTGGAAATTGAACATGGGTCCTCTGCAAGAACAAGTGTTCTTAAAGCTAAGCCATCGCTTCAGACACGGTTCAATACTTTGAGAGTACCTGTGCGCCATCACCTTTAGTCCCTTAGTTATGTACAAACTCTGCCCCTGGTTATTCATGCAGTCATGTGCCTCACACGTGTCTGCTCTGTGCGGGGCACACGACACATGAACAGGAGTTCTGCTCTCAGGGAGCACACTCTCTCCCTAAGAGGGATAAGCAGCAGTGAAACAGAGTATCTTTGGATGGGTTATGTGAGCAGGTGGAGGCACGGCTGCACATTTAGAATAAGGAAGACCAGCTGAGGCCGTACTTTCCAAGTCCTTAAAGAGGTGATGGCTGCACTGTGGGCTGCAGACTGAGAGAACACAAGTACAAGAGTGTATACTGAGAAAATACTGAGAAACAGCAAGACAAGCAGAGTGTCTTCGGTGTGGGAACAGGAGAGAAGTCAGAAAAGGCCCACACACTACTCAAAGGAGCTGATGAGGTTCTATGTCCTACTAGTTTTTAAAGGATTCACTTTATGTGGCTGAGAGTCTTCCTCACTCATGCTCCTTATTTACTTTTATCACTTTACTCATTGCTTATCTATTTATTTATTTTTAAAGGCTTATTTTATGTGCACAGGTGTTCTGCCTGCATGTACATAGATGCACCACATGTGAGCTTGTTGCCTACAGGGATGAGGCATCTATACTTTGGAACTGGACTTACAGGTGGCTCTAAGTCACCATGTAGGTGCTTGCTGGGAACTGAACCTGGATTCTCTGTAAGAACAACACTTACTCTTAACTACCAAGCCATCTCCAGTCCCACTCTCCTTTTTTTTTTTTGAGACAGTCTCACTGAACCTGGAGCTCATCGACTTAGCTGGCTAGCAAGCATGCACCAGGGATCCTGTCTCTGCGCCCTCCCTCTCCCCACTGTGCTGGGATTACAGGCACTCAACGTGCCTGATGTTTCATGTTGGCAACTTGATGTTTCATGTTTCATACTAGAGCAACAAGCCCTTCGTGGATCTCCTTCTCCCAGCCCTATTTCTATTCTTAAAGCCCTTAACCCCTATGATTCTCAACCATCAGCATGAATTTTCTTCAAACTCTCTGCCAGTCCAAACCTTTCCTCTTTTCCATAGGTTAGCCATGTTTGTCTAGAGCACTGTGAATTCCCCGACTGTCACTGGTCTCCCTCAACTCTCTGCTCAACTCCTTCAGAACTGAACATACACTGTAATTCACCACACAGCTGAGCAACTGCTTCATAAAGAGACTGGTGTACAAATGAAAACTGTCACCTTTAAAACTCCTGTCACACTTAGTGACAAGAGCCCCATTCCATCATAAACTTACAATGAAGATAGATTGCTCGTGCTCTCTGTTCCCAAGAGTGCCTTACACTGAGTGGGTATGTGGTACCTGACTATAAAGATGTGGACATCCTTTCTTAGCTACCGAAGCATCAAAGCACAGTGAACATGCTAGACGAATACCTATCCACGGCAAAGTAAGTTTGAAATGCTAAACGTTAATCCTGCAACTGCAACATCAAGGTCAGTGTGGCCTTGTTACGTGAAGCTACAGGTAGGAGCTGCATAGTGAGACACTGTCCAAAAGAAACAGCAACAAATCAAAAGAAGTTAAATGAAAATTTCTCAGGATAGTCTCTACTTAACAATCCCAAGGGACAGGAATTTTCTGTCACTGACCGGCTTCTAATAACAAAGCGCACAGCAGCACTGTTGAGCGTTAGTGGGACAGACGGACTTCTCAGGTTTTACCTTATTAAGCTCCTTCCGTACCAAGAGCACCTCTCCCATATTTACATCAACAGAAAGGTAATAATGAGGTATGGTCTGCTTCGACTGCATTAGCCGCTGTGCAATCACCTGAAATCAGAGAGATTTCAACATCAGTTCTCTCAGCTGAGCCCAGACCTTACCTAACTCAGTTGTTTGCCTCCTCACTCAGCTCCCTGGTAGCTTACCTCACACAGCAGAGCAAGAAGACAAAGGACTGCACCTTCTACTAGATTAGCCAAAACAGAGACTTTTTTATCCCAATTACTCAACCGACCAAATCAAACTCCCTTACACTAATCATCCAGTATTTAACTGGCAAGGTCCTTTCCAGTTCTTAAAGTGTGGCACAACTAAACAACCAGAGTGGAAATGCCCAGCAGCTCTGGCCCCAGACTGCGGGGCTGCTCTTACTCGGCGAATGTTGCTGATGGGGACATCTGTGAAGACACCTGCGGGAGCTGGTGCCACTCTTGGACCCGGGGGAGCCATGGCAGCTGCTGCAGCCTGAGAGGGAAAAGAAAAGGTACTTAGTGACTGTGTCTGTCTAAGTGTCGGCTGGAGGACCACCTGTGAGATGCTACGACTGTGGAGGACTACATGCCAAAGTGAAACAGCAAAGCTCTGAAGAATAGCTGCCTCCATCCAAAGAGAGCAAACGCTACTCACATTAGACTGCTAATTGAGAGTGTTGTTCCTCATGGTTTGTTTTTTGTTTGTTTGTTTTGTTTACATAGAATTCTAAACCACGTTTTAAGAGTTACCATTTCTGAGGAAGAGTATATTCAATGACTAGTTTTATTGAAACTGTAAAGGCAGTCAAGGCATGGTGTGTAGCTAAAACCCCAGCACTCAAGATGCTGAGGCAGTATACAGTTCAAGTACAAGGTTAGCCTGGTTCCTCAACAACACCAGAAAAGGTGGGGGGCAGGGGTGGAGAGAAAGCACAGCATTTTTAAACTGAAGAATTAAAAAAATAAATATGAAAATAAGGGCTGTGGGCCAGGGATGAAGCTCACTGGCAGGAGTGCTTGCCAAGCATGTGTAGAGCCCTGGGTTCAGTCCCCACAATAATAATCATTTTAAAAAGCCAAATAGAACTCACAGGAGCAGCCTTAGAAGGCACAAAAGAGTCAATGTCCTTCTTGATGATTCTGCCTTCTGGTCCCGTCCCTGAAGAAACACATAAACACATGTGACGGAACACCATCGGCTCTCTGAGGTCAACACTAACCCTGAAGAGGCTCTGAGGCTCACAGCCTTAGCTTCTCCCACAGAACAGTAGCTTTGCTAATGACTCCCTTAAGTCACAGAACGCCCTGGACCAACTCTGCAACTACTGCAAATAGTAACCATTTTCCTTTAGAGTTTCTCTAGTTAAACTGAACGTTTTGTTTCTTATTTTGCTTATTCCCTTACTTTTAAGTTGGGAAAACTGACTTAAAAATAATATGGATCATAATCAATCTAAAAGGAAAATTAACTGTTGGCTGTGTTTTTTTTTTAAAAAAAAAACACATTCATCATCATCAACAACCAAAAAAAAAACAAAACAAAAAACAGAAACTAGTCTGTTTCATTGAACCTTGAAACAGACTTATTTTACCATAAAGTAATTTTTTGTAAGAGATTGACAATTTTCTGAATAAACCTTTCAGAATGTGATGGATGATGTAACTGCAATGATGTCATCTTTAGAGTCATTCATTTCCCACAATTTACAGGTTTTTCATACCAGCCAAAACTAAACCAACCAAGGCGCAAACATCACAATGCCTTCCATTTCTCTCACAGGCTTAACTGATTCAATTTCCCCTCCCTCCTCCCATCTACAATGTCTCAGGTTTAGGCATATGCCCAAATACATCATCCTGACCTTGAAGCAGATTCAGAATTTAGTTATTATAATACCTTTTACACTGGGCCCACTTCTAGAAAAAAATGGTCAAATTGATTCATCTTCCCCCACACAGCCTTTAAAGGGATTCCCGTTGTGTGCAGTTCTTCCCAATTCCTTTCCTTCGTTATGAAAAGAGTTGGCTACAACTGTTTATCCTCACCAGGGCTCTAGAACAGAGGTGCAGGACCTCTATTAGATTCCTTGCCTTGTAAGCACACAGAAACCATAACCTCCCCTGGCAACCAGCACTGAGCTTGATGCCACAACTCTCAATCCCTCAGCAGGAAATCAGCCACCCATCAGTTTGCTGAGTTAGTCACGGCTTTTCATCGCCTTGTCTAGCTTCCCGAGAAAGTACAACAGGTGATCATAAGGGAAGAATACTAGACTGGCAATAAAAACAGAGTTTTGTGACATTAGACACCTGACATTAGTCACCCATCTCAACTGCAGGATGGAGACCACAGTGATAGCCCTTGTTCACAAGAGATATTGTGAAAACAAAACCGGACAGTGAGGCAAAGGTGGTTTGCACCAAATACACATTAGAGGGGTGGCTGTCAGACCACCTGAGCTCCAAACACCAGGGCTTAAGCCACATAGTTTCTTCCTTAGTAGTTAATGTTTTGGTAAAATTTGCTAAGCACTCTGCCCCTCTAAACTTTTGTTCCTTTTACAATGGAATTTTGTTTGTTTCTCTTTCTTTCACTCTTCCAATGAGTGACTTGGGGTTGGGGTATGAGCCTAGGCCCCTGTTCTCTCAAAAACCTAAATTCCCAGCCAGGCATAGTTATGGGCACTTGAAATTTCAGCACTCAGAGGAAGAGTCCGGAGAATCAGGAATATAAGATCATCCTTGGCCATTTACCAAGTCTGAGGCTGGTCTGGGCTACGTGAGCCCCTGTCTCAACCCCTACCTACCTCCTGACTCAATTCTTTAACTCCCTCTGAATTTCCAGGCATCTAGACATATAACCTACTGTCTCTGATCTCATTCACTAAAGTAAATTTTACTGTGATTCTTGTTCTCTTGGGAACGACAACCCACCCTTACCCAGACTTTTGAGTTCTTTCATCTACCCAACTATGTTTTCTTCTCACAAACAAGAGTCACCTGCCCAGACCATGTGTTTTCCAGTTCTTAAACATCTTTCGGGGGCTGGTGAGATGGTCTGTGGACAAAGGTACTTGATGTATACATCTAATGACCAAAGTTCAATCCTCAGGACCCACATCAAAGTAGAAGACGAGGACCACCTCCACAAAGTCGTTCTAAACTCCACACACATGCCTTAGCCCTCTCACATGTCTTCAGCCCAATAATGAATAAATAAATAAGGTTAAATCCCTGCAATCCATAACAGGAACAATCTTCTCTTTGCTAGCACCGTGTATGAGAAACATAGATATACATGGCCTTTGGTCCAAGCTCTTGGCACGGACCTTCTAAAAGCTTTGGCATTTCCCAAACAATAAGTATTTGGTCTTTTTTCAGTCAAGCTTCTTTATATCACACCAGTTTATGCTAATGAGGTGACTGAGGATGGGGCTTCTGGATAAGGGACATCAGCCTAGTTAGCTTAATGACCAAACACGTGATTAAAGGGTGGTAACTTTCAATCCTTCCATTCTCCCTCCTCATCTCCTCCTCCACTCTCCTGCTTCCTGTACCATTCCACTAAGGGGAGAGAGACTGGAAGTTGTTGAGTTCAATGAACACTGGCCAGTGATTTAGTCAACAATGTCATTAAGATGACGCCCCTATGAAAATAATGCTCTGAATGGTGAGATCCGGTGAGCTGCTAGATCACAACAATTCACCCTGTTTTCTGATGGAAGAACTGCAACCTTAATATGGAGTTATTTATCAAGCGAGGCCGGGGCCAAATGCCATCTTGTAATGGCAGCCACTCAAATCGGCTCCTAGCAGTTGCCTAACTGGTGACAAGAGCAGTGTGCTGGAAGGACGGCAAGCCCACAGAGTACAGGGGTGCTATGTACATCCCTTCCCACTCTACTCTGTCCTGTGCATCTCTTCATTGTCTGTGTCTGAGCTGTACGCTCTACAATAGACTAATAAGGTTTATCGGTCACTTTAGCTAATTATCAAACCCAAGGAGAATTCTCAATCCTTAATTCCCTGCTAACGAGTTACACAAACAGGTGGCCCTGAGGACTCAAAAGGAACCTGAAATAAGAGCAGTTTTACACCACAGTCTCATGCTAACTCTGGGGAGGTTAATGTTAGATCTGGACTGAACTGTTGAATACTCAGTTGGTGGTTATGAGAAAAATACTACAAACACCTGGTGCCAGGAAGCAGCACACAGTCAGGGCTCTTGAGCTCACTGGGCCACGGCCACCCCCACCCTTCACTGCAAAGTCTCATCAGCCCCACCCAGCTCTACTCTCAGTGGCGCAGAACCTGCCTAGCACAGTACAAAAACAAAAAAATAAATAAAATGAAGGAGACTCCGACTCCACTGACCCTTCCACCCTCACTAGCCCCAACCTTCCTGTTGCCATCAGTCCCTGGTTTTTCCTTCCTTCTTTTGCTCCTCACTCCCTCCCTTCCCAATTACACTCTTCAGGCTACTGTTAGGATCATTCCTGTTGAATTAACTCGGATCACAATATACCAGGCTATCTCCAAGATAAAACCAAAGACAAAACTTTATTATAAGGGGCAAACTCACAAAACAGGAATGAGAAGCCCAAGCTCAGCTGTGTTGCACGGGAACCACAGAGAGAGCGAACCCTGGGACGCCTGGTGTTTTTCTCCGGGTACCCAAAAGCTCATGCCCTCACCTGATCCCACCTCTTTTTTTTTTTTTTTAAGATTCCTTTATTTATTACATATACTTGTGTTCTGCCTGCATGTTATGCGTACAAGCCAGAAGAGGGCACCACATCTCTTTACAGATGGTTGTGAGCCACCATGTGGTTGCTGGGAACTGAACTCAAGACCTCTGAAGAGCAGCCAGTGCTCTTACTTGCTGAGCCATCTCTCCAGCCCCCATGATCCCACCTCTTAAAGATCATTGGCTGACAAAGATTCCCCATCACCTTCCCGTTTTGTCTAAATAAGAGCATTTCAAACCCAATACAAAACTATATACAACAGGAATAGATATAGATATAAAGTATAAATTAAGATTACAACCAACATAAACAATATTAAGCAAGGAACACATGGTAAGTGTTTAATAAACATTTAATAAACAATTGTGTCCTGCTTATCCAGTCCGGACACCATGTACTTTGTCAGTGGTCGATGCATGGGAAGTTCCTTGCCCAAAGGCCAATTGTGCCAAGAAGAAAAGAAACTCCAAGTGGAGTGTCTTCAGTGCTCAACATTCTCTTGGGAATAGATTGATGCTGTGGAGCAATTGTGTCTCACGTCAACAGAACCCTAAGTTATTTAAATGCCATGTTCTACAGATCCTTGAAGTGGCTGAAGATTATCTAGGCAGAATACAATCTCTATGTATCTAAAGAACCTAATTAATCTGACTATATGCATAACAAACATGAATAACTATTGACCGATAATACTTAATACCTGTATAACTTAAAGACTAAGACTTCATATCAGAATATTAAATAATCTGTAAACAATTGTGCAGTAAATGAGGAAAATGACCTCAAAATGTAAACAATGTATAAGTATCTTGATCAGAGATAGGACTATATAATGCAATATGAAAATATATCCTAAAAATTTTATCAATATACAAAATGTCTTAAACAGAGGTAGAAACATGCATTGTACAATCCTTGTGAAACTCTAGAATGTGCTTATCTTCTCATTAAGTATGAGAGTGACTCACTGTTGCTTGGGCTAAAAAGCACAAGTCTGGCTGACTAACTCAGTTCAGGACTGAAATCTGAAAACAGATGTCAGGAAGTTTGCAGAAACTAGCTGTCCCCTCTCCAAAGTTCCCAACCGCTCCAAGACTGCTTTATAATAATCTCTCTCTAATCTCAGTCCTTCCCAGACTCACTCCCCAAGCTTATCAGATAACCTTAGTTTACAAATCAAACAGTAGCACAGAGGGATTCTTATTTTCCACCACCAAAACAACCATCCATAATCTTAAGATCAATCAATCCCATTTCTTTTTATATTCTCAAGAATTCTGGCCGGGCGGTGGTGGCAGAGAAACCCTGTCTCGAAAATCCAAAAAAAAAAAAAAAAAAGAAAGAATTCTGTTTCCTGCCGAACCATTCTGCCCTGTGCCACCCCAGTTGTTTCTAATGGACCAGATTCTCAAGGAAGGCATTTTGCTCCCCAGAGGACCTGGCAACAGCGGGAGATATTTTTGTGGTTCACACAATGCTAGACAAGTGCTCTACCACTGTGCTTCAGCCCCAGCCGCCTTGGTGGTTAGCAGTCTGTAGCCGGGCAGGGCCTGATATCGTCGTGATCCTTCTGCCTCAGCTTTTGATCAGCTAGATTACTTGCTATCAGACCCAGCTTCTTTTGATTCCTCCCACCTTTGTCGTCTGCTCTCCCCTTTGCTCTGCACGCTGTATTATGTTCCTCAAGCATGTCAAGGTTTGGATGACTCCAGACCATGTGTTACTGGCATATCACCCTCTGCCCAAACGCTCTTCTTCAATACTTCACAGGGTTGGCTCACAGATGACTCCTTGGAAAGGTCCTCCTCACACACCCTGTCTAAAAGTCACCATGTCCTGTCTCTGCCATATCACTGTCACTGTCACTCATGGACAGGTGTATCACTGAGTCTGTTCCTTTTTAGCTCTTAAGTCATCTCAGTTCATAATAAAAATTTAGAGCCAAGATAGCTAATATGTTAGCTGTACTTATTAATCTGTTACTTATTAATCTTCACAACTCATTAAGTATTATTTTTATATACAAGTCACAGAGTCAGAAAAGGTCACAGTGCTAGCATACAGCAGAGCTGACATTTAAACCCGAGCAGTCTAGCTCTGAACCCCATTCTTCACTACAGTAGACTACCATTGGCCAGTGAGGCTGGAATGTTCTCCATGTTATGCACAGGTACATGGGACACAGACAGTACTCAATAGCTACCTATAAAGGGATTGTTTAACCCTGCCCGCATGAAAACAATACTGGGATTCTTCCAGTTATCCCCTAGTAAAATAACCAGTGCTGCTAACTCTCCAAACAATGATCCTACCAGTCCAGGTTCTTCCGGCAGTTATTAGCTCAACCCTTCTGCTCTATGAAATTCCTTATTTTGTCTCTGATACTAAGCACAAATATATAAAGAGTGGCAAAATTTATGCTTGCCCTCCAACAACAGAACAGCAGCTTGGTGGTGGGTGAGAACCAGACTGAGTGCAACCAACTGCAGAGCTGAGGACATGACTGCAGCTTCATCAGTGATTATGGATGGGAGAGCAGGGACAGGCGGCGCAGGGGAATGGGAAGAATACGGAATTTAAAACAGGACCTGATTTTTTTGCCCAGCAATCTTGTCTATTTCCCATAGCAGGGATAACAACTATATGTTTTTCTTTGGGTTCACCTTCTTACTTAAGTTCTTTAGGATCACAAATTATAGACTCAGTGACCTTTATTTATGGCTAGAAACCAATTATGAGTGAGTACATCCCATGATCCTCTTTTTGGGTCTGGGTTACCTCACTCAGGATAGTGTTTTCTATTTCCATCCATTTGCATGCAAAATTC
>NW_026067973.1:6599373-6714359 GCF_014885135.2 Alexandromys fortis
GGGAGGCTGGGAGGAGGCAGGAACTTTTTTTTTTCAAAAAAAAAAAAAAAAATTAAACAGGACCTGAGCCGGCTGCACCTCGGCTGTGTATCCAGAAGACTGCCTCCTTGCCACACACGCTGCTCAGGATGTTTCCTAACCTCTTGCGAAGATCCTATGGAGTTCAGGCCCCCCTTTGGACTCTTAGCACTAAAGATCCTCCTGAAGAAGGTTCTCCACCCTCACTTCCCATTTCCCCTTATTCTCATAATGAACCTTGGAAATATCTGGATTCAGAATATCAAAAGGCTACGGTTCTTGCCCTGTTTGGGCTGACTACCAGCGCAACCACAAGGTGGTATACCGCCACAGGGGCCCCGGAAGACATGCATTCCTAACAATAAAGTTGCCCCATCTGCCAGGATCACAGGTTGCATGTTGACTTTAGGAATGTGAAACTCTTGGAACAGTGTGCGCCCACATGGGTATCATCTTCCGCACCCCACACACAGGGAGGGGTCTGTATGAAGCAGCACAAGAAGCTGACCCAGGCCATCCTGAAAGTGTGGTCTCCTCAGCTACTACGTTCCCCAGGCTGAGCCCCAAGATGTTGACTTCTATAGTGTTCATGGAGCTGTCAGTGTTATTCTACCAGCCCCCACACTGTTGTAAGGTGAGCCTTGGTACCCAGGGTACAGTTGGCAACAGCCACCAGAGAAAGAACTGTCCCGCCTTTGCCAGCTCTATCAAGGAAATCTCCTAGAAGAAAGTGGCCCCCCACCTGACCAATGCCTGCGGTGCCCACTACACCACCAGCGGAAACCTCCACAGAGCACATGGGCTCCATAGTGCTTAGAACTCGTGAACCGGGGAAGAAGTTGGGGATTAAGGAAGTGGTGTTTGGGGTTATGTGATGGCATGTGTTCTGAAACATGTATTTTGGGACAGTGGCAGACCCTAAGAGGAAGTAATTGCTGAAGAGGACAAACACATGGGAAACTGACTATGGAGAGGGGTCCAGATATGAACAGCAGAGTCTTGACTGGTGTGTGCACTTGCTAGTCTGTCCCTGTTTTAAACCTGTGGCCCAGCTTTTAAACCACAATAAAGCTGTGTCTCCTCTGTCCAAAAAAAAAAGGAAAAGAAGAACTGGGTTATTGATGTAAAGAAGGCTCAATGTGTAAGATTGCTGCTGCTGCCAAATCTGATGACCTGAGTTCAAGCCCCATGCATGAGGTGTCACACTGTACACAGAGGACAGAGGACAAATGACAGGTAGAAACAGTCCTCAGTCCTCCACTTCCTGCATGTGGGTCCCAGGGGTGGTGCTCAGGCCATCAGCAGCACTGTCACCTGGTGAGCCATCTCACCAGCCGCTTTGCTTATTGCTAAACTCTGTCAACCTAGCACTCAGCTTTATTACAGAGCCAAGTCCTATAACTCAATATTGCTCAACAAACACATAGACTTTTGCCAACAATTAAGTAAGAGAGAGAGGATTATGGGGCTATGAGAAGGGAAAGGAGCCCCTCACCCTGAAGTAGACTGAAGCCTCTCAGCAGGCGAGAAGCAAGAATTCCAGCAATTAACATTTGCTGAAGGCCTCTCCTCCTTCCCAGTGATAAACCAGCAATCTCAATCTCAATCTCAATCTCTCTCTCTCTCTCTCTCTCTCTCTCTCTCTCTCTCTCTCTCTCTCTCTCTCTCTCTCTCTCTCTCTGGAGCCTGTCCTGGAACTAGCTCTTGTAGAGCAGGCGGACCTCGAACTCACAGAGATCCCCCTGCCTCTGCCTCCCCGAGTGCTGAGATTAAAGGTGTGTGCCACCACTGCCTGACTCAAGCCAGCAATTTTCTTGGAGGCTCATCAGAAACCCCATTTACAGAAGACCAATACTAAACCCTTGTGCAATCCTGGGGGCTCCTGGATTCACCCTTTCGGATTATAACTCCATCCATTGCGCCTTCAGAGCCATCCCACGATTTCACCAAGGGAAGAAGGGTAGGAGGAGAGCCTACTGGTAGGACATTTAATTGCGACTCTCCCTTGTGGACCCACTCACACTTGGGTATGTCTGGCCTCTGTTCTCTGACTCTCCCTTTAAAAGCCAATCTATCACTTGGGTATATATTATTATTTCCCTGAGCATATTTCTCTTAACTGCCATGCTTAAAAATTTTCATTAAAAATACATTTTAAGTCAGGAGGGGGAACACACGCCTTTAATCCCAGCACTCGGGAGGCAGAGGTAGGTGGATCTCTGTGAGTTTGAGGCTAACCTGGTCTACAAAAACTAGTTCCAGGACAGGCTCCAAAGCTACAGAGAAACCCTGTCTTGAAAAACCAAAAAAAAAAAAAAAGAAAAAAGAAAAAACTTTTAAAAATTACACCATTTTTATTGTTATTGTTGTGTTCTTTGTTTTTCGAGACAGGGTTTCTCTGTATCCTGGAACTCACTCTATAGACCAGGTTGGCCTCAAACTGAGAGATCTCTGGAGGGCTAGGATTAAAGGCGTGTGCCACCATACCCAGTTGTGAACACCTTTCTACTTTTAATAAAACCCCAACTCAGCTTTGTTCAGATAAGTTCTGAAATTCTTTTCTGTATCAAAGCCACAAAACCTGTGTCTTCCTGAGTCAAGGTCCATAAAAGATTAAGGGAGCTCCCCAGAGTCCCGAAGACAAATGTGATGTCTCCTGTCCTCACCTCTGCTAGTAAAGACTTCCTATGAACTGAGGAGCATTTTAGAAGGCAACAGATTACATAGGTAGCACTGAGCAGATCAAATAAAGCACAATGATGCTTTCCCTGCTCCATGAAGGTTCAAAAATAGCCCCTCCCCACACAGTTGTATGTGCCGGTCTTATGGACAGAATTTAGCTAAACTAACTTTATAACCCTTTTCTTTAGAAAAAAAACCTTACCTTTAACTTGGGTGAGGTCAATCCCTCTCTCTGCTGCCAACTTCTTTGCAAGAGGGCTAACAAACACCCTTCCCTTTGGTCCAACGGGAAGGGCTGAGGGTGTAGGCGCTAGAGGCTGGGGAGTGGGAGGAGCAGCTGTCACCTTGAACAAAAGTTAGAAAGTATCCACTCAGCACCGCACAGATAATCTGAAAGACCGCAGGTTCATATTTTATATGGTAAAAGTCTTTAGTGACCATAATGCACTTTTTCTGGTTCGACTAACATACAAAATGAGCAGCAAGAATACTTTCTGTCAGAGGCAGAAACAAGTCGTGACAACAGGAGAGATGTGGAATTAAACTAACCTGTATACATAACATCCTTATCACCTGTCATTTCCCCTTTGAGACTTTGTAACCCAGGTGGTCCTCCTGCCTCAGCCTCTCCAAAGCCACCACACCTAGCTTCTGCTAGTTCTTTATTTTCACTGAGTATAACTAACGTGATTTCTGACTTCAGGATATAAATGATAGCACCAGGTCCCACGCTTCAAGTGTCTTAGGAATGGACCACACTGCTCCCTGACAGCATCCCCATCAATGCAAGACAGTGAGGAGCCAAGCTTCCTCTGAGGTCGTACATCTTTCTAAACCCACTAAGGTGTATGCTGAAGAGTATAAGTGTATGAAGCTACTACATGCCATGTCAGACCAGGGTCCAAAGTCCAAAATACATGTTCATCAACAACAACATACAAACACCACAACTGAAAAAGAAAATGGGTATTCAATAAAGCAACAGAAAATGTGGAGGAAAAGCATCAGCAAACTGCTGACCATCGTGTAGACGGCATATGCTGTATACCGCAGGTAACGCTGGCCACTTTCCTACATGTGTGATCTGGACACACAGGAACATGAGCTGTCATGTGGCTGAAAGGACTTTCCCATTTCAGAGGCATACCTACCGGAGGTGGGACAGGTGGTGGTGCCTGTGGCTTTAAGCTGGTCACTTCTGTTGGCCTATAGTCTGCAAAGGCTGCTATATCTTCCTGCTTTTCTACTATGATACAAAGTGGGGTTCCCAAGGGAACATCCCTTGTGCCTTCAGGGACCAAGATTTTTGCCAGATAACCTTCTTCTTGTACTTCAAAGCCTTAAGAAGAAAGGAAAACATTAGGAGACTCAAGACTCTCTACCTTTTTACAACTTCACCAGGGTTTCAGATAAAAGGATTTTCACATTCAAACTACCAGCATTGGTTTTGTTTTGTTTTTACAAACTACTTAAGCTCTCTGTGCCTCTTAAGTCTTTAACATGAGAACAGGAACAGTACAGCCAACCTTCTGTCCCCAGGTTCTGCATCCCTGAATTCATTCAACTGTAGGTCAAATATTACATTGCACTATGTAGTTGGCCTATGGAGACCTGAACTTAGTATATATGCTTTTTATTCTTGCAACTACTTCCTAAGTAATGCAGTGTAACAATTATTCACAAAGCACTGCTGTGTTAGGCATTACAAGTAACTGAAAAATGATTAAAAGTGTCCTGGGGTAGAGGCACAGCTCAGTAATACAGGTCCCACTAATTTGCTCAAGGCATTGGGTTCAATCCCAGTGACCCCACTGCACCCCTAAATACTATACCCACTTATACAGGGAACTCGAGTCTACAGACTTCCAATCTTGAATCAGTTTGCCTACACACATACCAAGAAATGACTGACTCTACTGATGTATATGTTATGGATTTAAATCAATGTTTTCTAAGTACTTAGGAACAATCCCTGAAAAAGAGTAAACAAAAACTGCAGTTGACTCTCCAAATCCTGAGAACAAAACAATTTGGGAAAAAACTGCACCTGTGCTGAACACATGCAGATGACTTTTCTGGAGCCAATCCCTTGTGGATACTAAGATAACTGCATCTGTCCTACCAGGACTACAGACAGAGTTCATACTGAGAGCTTCTGAACACACCTCAAGGGCAGCCCTTATGAGGAACTCACAGGATCTAAGATGGTATCAGTGTACTGCTGAAAGTCAGTTACACGGAAGTCAAATTACCAGAACTACAAGCAGGACGAGAGCGTGGAATTAGCACTAAGAGCGTTCTCAGAGCTTCTCAAAGGCTGCACTTGACCTTATGCTAGCTATTCCAATGTGCTGAAACACAGCAACACTGAGGTCTCTGCTGCGACAAGAGTTAACATGTCATTCAGCTGCTGTTTTTCCAAAACACTCAGACTTAAAAAAGTAAAGCCTTAAGCTGGGCGTGGTGGCTGTTTTCTTATAAACCCACCATCAGGAGGCTGAAATAGAGGCTGTCCAGCTCAAAGATAACCTGAGCAACATAGTAAGTTCAAAAGTTCAAGACCAGACTAGACTACATAGCAAAGAGTTGCCCATAAAGAAACAACAGCAGGCCATGTCCTGAGTTCCAGGACATCCAGGTGAGTGAGACCCTGTCTCAGAAATTAATTAATTAATCAAACTAAAAATTTAAAAAAGCAAAATCAAGCTATTGGCAAAGGCAAGCTCTGCCTTCTGAATCTTGCTTTCTGCAGTTATGCCTCTCCTTGATGAAGACATCTCTAATGAATCAGTCCACTGTCCAACTGGGAATACTCGATAAAGCTGGGCAGAGGTGGTGCGAACCTTTGATCTTAGGCTTGGCAAGCACCCTTACCCACACCAAACCATTTTGCTGGCTTTTTGTTTATTTTCTTAAGACAGAATCATTTCTTCTAATAAAAGCTATAGGGAGCCAGGCAGAGGGGTGCAGGCCTATAATCCCAGCACTTAAATTTAGAGGCTGAGGCTGGAGGACTGTGGATTAAGGGCCAGTCTCATCTCAAACAAGAACAAAAACATCTTAAAACTGTGAGGAAGTAGTATGTGCAAAGATGAGATGGAATTGGTCTGGTGGGAGGGGATTATCAACAATACAAGCACAAGACCTGGCTGCTTAATGGATTTTGTTTCTGGGCACAAAATAAGTCAAAGAAGGGGCACATGGAAATGTGATACACATGAGGACCAACAGGCATGAGTTCTGCTGTTCCTCAAAGTCATCTGAAATCCTTTGGTATTCTCCTTCCCCGGGGGTGGGGGGACAGGGGACAGAGACGGCTTCCTCCTCCCTCCCTTCTTTCCCACATTTAGACAATGGCAGTTCTGGTACAGCTTCTGAGTAGCACAAGAATATGGCAAAGAGAGCAAACCCTGACCCAAGAATAAATCTTGACATGCCCTCAGTCGATGAGTACAGTTCAGAACTGACATATGTGACGGCATGACCTTGCTATAAAATATCACGCCCCAGGCCGTCAATCCCAGGAATTGTAAATTCATTTTATCACTCACTCAGCACAGGAAAAGATGGCCATCCTCCTCCTCCTCCTCCTCCTCCTCCTCCTCCTCCTCCTCCTCCTCCTCCTCCTCCTCACTCAATGACCAAGAACTGAAGAACTCTCACCTATAGTGGCCTTGTCAGTCTCTATCTCTGCCAGCAAGTCTCCTTCACTGAGCTTCTCACCCACTTTCTTCTCCCATCTCTGGACCGTGCCCATGGTCATGGTCGGGGAGAGGGCAGGAAGAAGTACCTGCAGAAACAACGTCACTGCTTAACCAGGAAGGCTGCACACAAAAGTGTTCAGACAAGTGCATGCGATTTCATGAGTGACCGAGACTGCAGTAATTCAACCACTTGCCACACCTAGGTCTGGTGGAATTCATCTGTAATCTCAAGACTCAAAAGGCAGAAGAGAAGAATCATGAGTTTGAGGCCAACCTGGACCACACAATGAGACCTTGGCTCAAAATTAAACCACAACCAAAAAACCAAATTACCCATCACAGCTTTGTGCTTAATAACTTTCCATCAGCTGAGTTACCCTTCAGAACAAGGGTAATTACATCTGACCAGTTACTCTAACCCATCCTCCAAAGTTAAAACCATCAGGCAGGTGGGAAAGGTTTCTTTCAGATGATCAAAACAAATTCCTTGGTATACATGCACAGTATCTTTTCAACTACGACAGTGGTTCTCAACCTTCCTAATGCTGCAACCCTTTAATACAGTTCCTCACGTTGTGGTGACCCCAACCATAAAATTGTTTTGGTGCTACATTATAACTGTAATTCTGCTAGTTATGAATCATACTGTAAATATCTGACATGCATGGGGGCTGGAGAGATGGCTTAGAGGTTAAGAGCATTGCCTGCTCTTCCAAAGGTCCTGAGTTCAATTCCCAGCAACCACATGGTGGCTCACAGCCATCTGTAATGAGGTCTGGTGTCCTCTTCTGGCCTGCAGGCATACACACAGACAGAATATTGTATACATAATAAATAAAAATATTAAAAAAAAAATCTGACATGCAGGATATGTGATATGCAACCCCTGTGAAAGGGTCATTCAAGCCCCAATGGGGTCACAAGCCCCACGTTGAGAACCAATGCTCTAAGTTAAAATGGACACAGAGTGATCCTGGTCTAGAGAGGCTACTCTGCTGAATTTGCTGTGTTCTGCAATGAGCATCTACTTATCTTTCCACTCAAAAGAACCCACACTTATTTTACTTAGTAGATATAAGTTTTTTGTTTGTTTGTTTTAATTAAGGACTAGAGAGAGAAATGACTCAACAGTTAAAAGTACTTGCTGCTCTTGCACAGGGCCTGAGTTCAGTTTCCAGTGCCCGAGTAGGGCAGCTCACAACCACCTGTAACTCCAGCTCCAGGAAATCCATAATCTCCTTCCTGTCTGAGAGCACCAGCATGCACATATGTACACACACAAATTTTAAAACTGAACACTGGGGCTGGAGAGATGGCTCAGCAGTTAAGAGCACTGACTGCTCTTCCAGGGGACCTGGGTTCAATTCCTGGTACCAACATGGCAGCTCACCACTGTGTGTAATCCTAGTTTCAAGGTACCCAATCTTCACATATAGACATACATGTAGGCAAAACACCAATGCACATAAAATAAAAATAAAGTATTTTTAAAAAATGAACATTAGAGCCCTTCGAGGATCAGAAGATGGAATTGAATAGCAGAAGAGTACTTGACAAGCATACTGGAGGCCATGAGCTCGATCTCACGACTACAAGGAAAACAAAACAAACTAAATAACATTCTTTTTGTTTATTTTTTGAGACAAGGTTTCTCTGTGTAGCACTGGTTGTCCTGGAACTAGCTCTTGTAGACCAGGCTGGCCTCAAACTCACAGAGATCCACCTGCCTCTGTCTCTCGAGTGCTGGAGTTAATGGCGTGCGCCACCACTGCATTACCACCCTTCACAGACTACAATAATAATGCATCGTATTCTTGAAAACCGCTAAAAGATTTCTAAGTTGTGTGTGTGTGTGTGTGTGTGTGTGTGAGAGAGAGAGAGAGAGAGAGACAGAGAGAGACAGAGAGAGACAGAGAGAGACAGAGAGAGACAGAGAGAGAGAGAGACAGAGAGAGAGAGAGACAGAGAGAGAGAGAGGTGTATGCAAGAGTGAAGAGCAGAAGCCAGAAGAGGATATAAGGTGTCCTGTGCTATCTGCCTTATTTTCTTGAGAGAGGGTCTCTCACTGAGGTGGACAGCAAGCCTCTGTCCAACTCTCCAGTCCACAGCACTATGGTTACAGTCTTGTGTGTATATGTGTGTGTGTGCATGTAGTATGTATTTGGTTACCTCAAGAGTTGTTTTCTAATTTCCATACATATAGGCAGTGTGCCCACATGCCCACTAAATACATGTAAAAATTTTAATTGCATCCCTATTTAAATGATTGTATTCACTGAATTTGGACAATTATTCAGTTAGTATGGATTTTATTTGCCATCTCCTTAGTCTTTTAAGTAGCAACAGCCTTAAGCTAAGGGAAAAATAATTTCAGTCAATAATGTCTCTAGAAGTGGGAAAAAATAAAACTCTAAGACCTAGAAAATTATTATTATTGGATTTGATTTTTTTCAGGCAGGTTTTCTCTGTGTAAATAGTCCTGGCTGTCCTTGAACTCATATAGACCAGGCGGTCTCAAACTCACAGAGATCTGCCTGCCTCTGTCTCCCAAGTGCTGGGATTAAAGGCATGTATTACAATGCCTGGTACATTTAGAAAATTCTTTAAAAATTACTTCCAGTTCAGAATTTGTTTTCTTTGTTTCATAATCACCAGTAAAGTGAATGAAAGTGTGTGTGTGAAATATACTCATATTTTTATCATCTCAAAGGATTCTTAGGGCCCAGTTCTAACACTTGAATACAAAGCACCATAAAATGGAGAAAGAAGGTATTACGTAATAAGGTTGCTAAACTGAATGAAATAATTGTGAACGCTAAAGGCCAGGCAAAATTTCACAAGTGATTGTTACCAACAGAGCTGGAACATAACTTCCAAAGAAACTGATTCATTCAGAAAACTTCTTATAAAGCTAAGGAAAGGTAGGCTAGGTGGTGAGGACACACACCTGTAATTCAAACACTCAGGAGGTAGAGGCAGGAGGATCCGCTTGGTCTAGAGTTCCAGGACTGCCAGGGCTACACGGAGAAACCCTGTTGTTGTGGGATATTTGTACACTGTGTGAAGTATTGCTAGGACTGGTGTAATAAAAAGCTGATGGCCAATAGCTAGGCAGGAGGTGTAGGCGGGACTTCCCAGCAGAGAGAGATCTCTGGAAAGAAGGGCAGAGTTGCCAGCAGAGAAAGCAGAATGGACAATATGGAGATGAGGTAATGTCATGTGGTAGAACATGGATTAATATATAAATGGGTTAATTTAAGTTATATGAGCTAGTGGGACAAGCCTAAGCTAAGGGTGAGCTTTCATAATTAATAACACGTCTCCATGTCATTATTTGTGAGCTGACCATTCAAAGAAAAATCCGACTACACCTTGACTTAAAAAGACAAGCAAAAATGTTAAGGAAAGGTCAAATCTTAATCCTTTAGATTTTAGCTACTTTCAACATAAAAACCACATAAATACAACATAGAGGAAAACTTTAATATCTAATAAACTGATTCAGTGTGTGTGTCTTGGTTTCTTGTGGTTTTTCTTTGACTCTTTTTCCCCCATTTGTTTGTTTTGCCCTAATCTGGTTTTTATTTTATTTTTATTATCATTATTATTTTTTAGATGTCTGTTTTCTAAGGAGCGAGAGAAAGAAAGGGTGTGGGTTTAGATAGGCAGGGAAGCAAGGAGGATCTGGGAAGAGTTGGGGGAATGGAAACCCGTAATTAGATTATGTGTATGAAAAAAAATCTACTTCTAAAAAAAGGATGTTTTAGCTTCCTAAAAGCTTGCTTAGGTTCACAGGAATGGCATTTATGGCCACTGGCCCTGTCACACTGCTATGCTGTACACTTATGCACACTTCATTTCTTTAAATGACTCATTTATTTTATGGGCACTGGTGCCCACGTGTGCCCATGAGGGTGTCAGATCTGCTAGAACTGGAGTTACAGGTGGTTGTCAGCTGCCGTGTGGGTGCTGGGAATCAAACCTGGGTCCTCTGGAAGAGCAGCCAGTGTTCTTAACTACTGCTGAGCCATCTCTCCAGCCCATTCACACTTATTATTTACTGTTATTTTTTTCATTTAAGAGTATTATTGAAATATCCCCTCTATGCTTGCAAACATACTACTCTAAACCAAAGGAAAACTTCATCAGGGGACTTTCATTCAACAGATATCATCTATTCTCTATTATAAATTCTACTTGTATAAAAAAAAAACATTTTCATAACCTTTACTATTGTTTTTGAGAGGAAAAACAAGCATTATCTTGTGCTAAGACTGAGAAAGGTTCAAGAAACTGTCCAAGTTCACACTTGAAGACAACAATCAAGAATAAAAGTTGTCAAGTTTCACAGTTAAATATCTGTATTCTGGCAAATGGCAAACACTGATTGTTTTAATGAAAAGTTTTCAGGATGCAATCACCACTCATAAAAAAAAATGTAAATAAGATTCATCAGGAGCCAACATGCGGAAGCTGGGCCTTACCTGCATGTGAGGAGGATACGAGCTACCAGGAGCCTTTGCAGAAGGTGCAGCTGGAGCAGCAGAAGCCGCTGGGGCTGGGGCTGCCTGTGGGGTAGCTGCTGCTGAATCCAATGTATAATTTTTAAAGGCCTCAATATCCTCAGGCCTAAGGAAAAAAAAGCATATATGTATATAGAAGTTATAAAGCAAATCCAGTCCCCACCTCCCAGCACGTCTTCAGAAGTCTGTAACTTCCACTGTGAGTGAGAATGCTCTGGAAGCACCAATGTTCACAAATTACAAGGGGTTTCACTCACTTTTCTACTGTGATACAGATGATGGACCCAACTGGAACATCCCTGGTTCCTTCGGCAACAAGGATCTTTGCCATATAGCACTCCTCCAAGCTCTCAAATCCAACAGTGGCTTTATCAGTTTCAACCTTTTAACGAAAAGCATTAGCTTAAGTTTGTACTGCCAACACACAGATAATTTGAAGGTGTCTAGAATTTCATATGAAGATAAATCCACTGCCACAGACTGGAAAGAATGGTTTAAAAAAACATTTTGGGTATTCGGTGGCAGAAGGCGACAGATCTCTCTGACAGTTGCAGGCCAGCCAGAGTTACATAGTGAAACCCTGTCTCAAAAACAGTCAGTTTAGCTAAGTTGCTCACAAGTTATCTAGCTAATCATCTCTAATAACTGTGGGAGGGAAAAATAAAAGTTGCTTAAACATAAAGGAGTTAACCAGAAGTTAAGGCTCAGTCTACTTAACAATGTCACTCCCTTAAAATCGTATTGTAAAACTTACCTCTGCAATTAGCTCACCCTCACTGATTTTTTCCCCTTCTTTTTTTTCCCAGCGGGCTATAGTGCCTGCCTGCATCGTAGGAGAAAGGGAAGGCAACGGAACCTGGAGGAGAAAACGAATCACAATTTAACCCAGGATACTTAACTCTCGGTGCGGCTTAGAGTTTCATTCCATTCAATTCCAGGCAAAGAATTCACTGAGTCCCATTACAAACTGGTCACTGGGGCTACAAAGGGAGTTCCTGCACCCTAGAAGTTCATGTCTTTCAGTGGCAGGTTGATCCTCCAGTCAGTCCAGTGGATCTGAGAAAGCACGTGAGAATCCACAACCTTTTTGCTTACAGCCCCAGGCTTGGAGCTCTTCTTTCAATGGAATAGATCCCCACTGGGAAGGTCTTGGGCAAAACGGTAATAGATCCTGAAGGGAGCTGGCTCAAAGAGGCCTCTCAAGGGGGATTCCCCTGCGTCAAGGAACCGGCTCTGAAGGACAACGGGGTCCGGGGTGGAGCACTCACCTTCTGGTGCGGGGGAAGGCTGTAAGAGCGACGGCCGGGAGACCCCAGGAGCTGCCGCAGTAAGCGGTTACGCGGCGCGGTGTCCGAGCCGGAGCTCCAGCCACACAGCAAGCGGACCCCATAGCTCGGGGTCCCGCTGCTGCATCGAGCCGCAGCCGGGCCGACCCGCGGGCTCCCATACGGGGCCCCGGGGCCTTCCTTCAAGACTGCCCACCGAGGCCTGATTCCAGCCCTGGGCACTACACTCTGCGCCCTCCGCGCACAGACGCGCCACATCCTGCCACCGACCCCCACACCCCAAAACCTCCGCCGTCTCCGGAGTGACCTCTCCAAGAGCAGCGCGGCTCCGCCGTCAGCCGCGCCTTGCGGTCGCGCAGTGTCGTAAAAGCGTCTTCTTGGACTGGCGGCCGGAACGCACAGCGCGGGGACCCGGTCTGGGACACCCGGGACGGACCGGGGTCACAGCTTACGATCCGCGGGGACAGCGGTGCTTCGAGGCAGTCGCGGGCAACGCACGTTTGGATGAAACGGGAAAGGGTCAGGGATGTTGGTGACCCTAGGAGAGGTGTCGCAGGGCATGAGGAGCACGGCCCGCTCTAACGTGTGGCCAAAGAGACGGGAGAGTTGGACCCCGGCTGAAGCCTCCACTCTTGGGGAGGCGGTGCCAAAAGGAACACCCTTTTTTAAGAAAAAGCTGGGAAAGGAGCCTGGGCCGACAGTAATCCAAAGCTTTAGGTCAATGGTTGAGGTCAGGAAGCATACCGCCGAAAGTTGGAGGAAGAAAGGCCCCACGAATGACCTCTGGGGTTCAGGGGGTGTCCCCTTGACTGCAGACACCGCCCCTTGCAGGCTGTCCTAGGTTGCAAAGACGTCAGGTCCCTAACCCACCCGAAATGGAAGCGGCAGGATTTTCAGCCAAATGGTATGAAGGACATCCAAAAGTTAGGTACATTTTCACATTTCGTGTTTGTCTCAGAGGACTAATTATATTCCCTGTATGAAAATACTTGTTTGCGAAAACGGTTATATTACCCCCCAGATTACCGCCGTTTCCTTTTAAATAGCGAAAAGATTAAAAAAAAAAAAAAAAAAAAACAAACCACCGGGCATGTTAGCACATGCCTTTAGTAACAGCATTCCAGAGGCGAGAGACAGGTGGCTTACTAAGTTCCAGGTCAGTCTGGTCTATATAGCAAGTTCTAGGCCACTTGGACTACATGGTGAGACCCTACCTTAAAAAAAAAAAAAATTAAGATACAACTTTGCAAAATGCATTCACACCATTTCTATTGTGTGAACTCAATATAAAAAGATTTCTTAAACTGTGGAGTAACAATGTCGGGCGTCAAAAATAAAAAATGGCAACAGTGAAAAGTTTCCGAAAACAACCACCCAAACTTAGGTTGTTTCTCGGTGCTGTTGCCTACGCTGCCTGTGCCCCTTCCTGTCACTGCTGCTTTGGCTCTGAGGACAATGGGTGCACTTTGCACTGTCATGACCTCCGGGTCACACAAGGCCAGCCAACACTGCTTGAAACACCTTGGCACAGATTCATCACTATGGCATGATTCGCGCTGGTTTTACTCTACAAAGTTTTCTACTCTTACGTGAATGTAATGGTTTGATTACAGAAAACAAAGGCATTTTCCCATAGTTATTTCTTAACGTGTAAAAAGTTATAGTAGTGTATTTTTGGATCAGATTCTTAAAATATTTGAATATTAAAATTGCTGAAGCTGATTTGTGTTTGAGATTAGAACAGATTTCCAGTAATTTCTGAAATGTCCCTAAATACACATTTTATGTTATATATTTAATTTTTTTTATTACATTTATTTTCTTGGTGTGTATGTGCCAGTGCCCTTAACATCTGAGCCATCTTGCCAGCTCATGTGCTACATATTTATGTGGCACAACATTCTCAGCATTGACAGTCACAGATCAAAATACCAACCAACTCTGAAAATATTTATACTCAGCCAATTTAGCTCCTATCTCAGCTCTTCCCTTGCACTTTACTCTGCATTGCAGCCCAGTTCACACACAATAGCTCACTCTAGGACTAAACTATGTGTCCATCCTAAAGGAATGGCTAACCCAAACCTGGTATGTACACAGTGTAACTGTTTCAGTCACAGATAATGGAGTTTTGTCATTCACAACATGGATGCAACTTGATTAAGCAAATTCATTCAGTCTCAGAAAGATAAATCTGGTATATTTCCTCTCATTTGTGATCCTTGACTTTATATTCACTTATAGAAATGAAATGAAGGAAAATGGATTATGGGAAGGGGAAGAGAGGAGGGTTAAGAAGGTATGGAGAGAAATATATTCAAAATATATTATATACTGGATAAGAATGTCTTTATGAACTCAATACCATGTATAAAAAATTTATACGCCAGGCGGTGGTGGCACACAGCTTTAATCCCAGAACTCAGGAGGCAGAGGCAGATAGATCTCTGAGTTTGAGGCCAGCTTGTTCTACAACGCTAGTTCTGTTTCTCTGTCACTGAGAAACCCTGTCTCCAAAAACAAACAAACAAAATTATACTATGGCAATGACCATGTCTATTCAACACATACAAGTGGATAATTACATTTTAAAATATATTAGGGCTGGGAATGTAACCCAGTTGGAAAAGTGTTTGCTTAGCATGCATCAAGTCCTGAGTTTGGGGCTGGAGCAATGGCTCAGCAGTTAAGAGCACTGGCAGCTCTTCCAGAGGACTCAGGTTCAATTCCCAGCACCCACATGGCAGCTCACAGCCATTTGTAACTCGAGTTCCTATGGATCCAATTCCCTCACAAAAACATGCAGGTTAAACACCAATGCATATAAAAATTAAAAATCTGAGTTCAATCCTTAGCACCTGATAAACTGTAATCCCAGCATTTGGGAAGTGGAAACAGAAAAATCAGGGGTTCAGGGTCATCCTTGGCTTCATAACAAGTTTAGAACCATATAATATCGCTATATGTAGAATAAAAATAGATGTATATGTGGTTTTGTTAGATTCTTGCCATATTCTTCCCCAGAGCATTTGTATTCCCCATCAACACTGTATGGGATTGCCTGGTTCCTCAGAGCCTCACCACAGACTATGTTCTTATAATACTTTTTGTGAGAAGGAGTGCCAAAAATGTCATAATTCTTGATTTGTAATTTTTAACTTATAAATTACACTTATTCTGTGTGTGTGTGTGTGTGCGTGTGTGTGTGTGTATGTATGTCAGAGGGCAGTTTTTGAGAGTCTGTTCTCTTTGACTGTGTGTATTCCAGGGATAAAACTCAAGTCATCAAGTTTAGTGGCAAACACCTCTACCCCACTGACTGTCTCTCTCCATCCAGCCCATGATGTGTAATTTTCATAGATATGGAGGAGAAACTATATTTATGGTGGTGGGGCTTTAAAACTTTTTAACTTATCCTTTAAAAAACTTCATACACATACATGATGTATTTTATAGATTTAATTCTGTATGTAAAAACAAAGAACATCTAATTGTATAGAAATTTGATTTCATCTTTAATAACTGCTGAAACTGCCAAAGAATTGTTTTTAAAGAAATTTATTTATTTAATAAATGTTTTACTTGTAATTTTATATACCTCTATACCTGGGGACCATGTGAGAACTCACAGGATCTGGAAACACAAACAGAAGAAAGGAGCCCTGCCATAGAAATGATTGTATTTGGCCAGGCAGTGGTGGCACACATCTTTAATACCAGCATTTGGAAGGCAGAAACGGGTGGATCTCTGGGAGTTTGAGGCCAGGTTGGTCTCCAAAACTACAGAGAAACCCTATCTTGAAAAAAAAAATGATTGCATTAACATGAACAGTGGTGGCTGCAGTGTCACCGAGCAACGCAAACACGTGACTAACCTTAATGGGAGGGTCATCTTTGTATGCTGTATAGGTCATTAACAAACCATCATTAAGTGACTTGTCACTTTATTTTACAGCAAAGCTAATCTGTTAGGCAGTTCAGGAATTTAATCCATTGTTTCTCATTGTCTTCTTAGTATAGTAACAACAATTCTACATGCATGACTTTTGAGTTATTGACCAACAATTTATGTGCAACATTTATTAAACATTCATTCATTGTATGGTTATATAAGTAGAAAACCTCATCATTTCTGAGCTGAAGGTGACATTAGATTAGGGGGACACATGTGCTGTATTTATACTGATTCCTCCATTAACAGATGCTCAGAGAACACCAAGAACACAGAAGAAATTGGAGGAAAAAAAGCTAATCTGATAGCCAGCGTGGTGGTGCATGACTTCTGTTCTAGCTTAGTGTAGCCAGCCATCTGGGCTACCTACATGGACTCTATCTTTTTTTTTTTAATTGTTTTGTTTTTGATGGAGGAAGGTCATTGGTTAATTAAATAAAGAAACTGCTTGCCCTGATAGGTGGGAGGAGTAAACAGAATAGGATGCTGGGAGGAAAAGGAAGTGAGCTCAGACTCTACAGCTCTGCTCTCTGGAGCAGAGACGCCAGGCTCCGCTCTCCCAGGCAGCTCTGACCCAGGATGGACGTAGGCTAGAATCTTCCCGGTAAGCGCACCTTGGGGTGCTTACACACACTATTAGAAATGGGCTAGTCCAGGTGCGAGAATTAGCCTAGAAGAGGCTAGATAGAAATGGGCCAAGCAGTGCTTAAATGAATACAGTTTGTGTGTTGTTATTTCGGGCATAAGCTAGCAGGCAGCCGGGGTGCTGGGGACGCAGCCCCGCAGCTCCTATTTCAACATGTTTTGTTTTGAATCCTAGCTGTTGTGATGCAGAGGCAAGTGGAGCTCTGTGATTTCCAGGCTATACTGACTGACTGGTCTACATAGCAAGCTCCAGGCCAGCCAGGTCTACACAGTGAGACCCTGTCTCCAACAGAACAGAACAAAGTTGAAGGTATGTAACCAGAAGTCAAGTGAAAGCACTCAAAACGGAAGATTGAAATATCATTTAAATCAATAACATCAGTGATAAATGAAGCCTGCTTGAATTTGGGGGAGGCAGCCTTTAAACTGATTTTTGAATTCGGATTCTTTTTTAAGTATTAATTTCTGGGCTAGGGTGGTAGTTCATGCCAATAGTCTAGTTCTAGCCTAAAGGAAAATGATTAATCATCTGAACCTATCCGTTTGGATAACAGTGAGATGCTGTTTCAAAATAGAAAAATAAATAAGAACTCATTTCTGCCTGGGGTCCTGAGTGGTGCAGTGATAGAAAGCATGTGTAGCATGCACAGCGTCCAGGACTCAGGCTTCTACACTTCTGAGCTAATTAGGGTTCATGCTGCACTTGAAGATTAATGTTACCATGCAGTTTATACTCTCAGGTTCTTATGTGTCTGTACATTTCCATATGATTTCAAAACTAACTAGTCTTTTTTTTTTATAATAATCTATCTTGTGCTTACTGACAGCAAAGTATCTCTAGCAATAAAACTGCCCTAATCTCCACCCTCCTGATAGTGAGTAAACATGCTACCAGGGAGATCACTTGAGGAGATTGCCTCCACTAGATGTAAATGGCTTTACTGACTGATCTCAGTGAAGAGACATAAACGAAAATGATGAAATGGATTTAGTTTGTAAACTCCATTTTATTCATAGTGTGTGCGTGTGGTTTTGACTTGTTCACGATTCTGGTACATGCAAGGATTAAAACTGGCTATCACTTTGATAATCAGAAACCTCTGGACTACCAAAGTTTTGGTGAATGCATTGTAAAAGAGAATAATAATCTCTGGAAACAGTGGTTACAAATGTCCATTTTCTAAGAAAATAGAACCCTGTGTGTGTTCATTTTAAGCAAGCTATACTTCTTAACTAGTTCGACAAATAAGAGTGCAATCATGATGCTTATGAGTAAAAATGAAATTTTCAATTATAACCAGAATGCTTTTCAGTACATAAAGAGCTTTTCCTACTTACATCCCAGTCAAAAGACCTGAAGAGTTGGCCTGTAAAGAGCATTGCTGCTGCCCACTGTATCTAACCCAGATTCCATTCTCCCTCCCTCCCGCCCTCCCTCCCTCCCTCCCTCCCTCCCTCTCTCTTTTTCTTTTTCTCCAGACACAGATCTCATTATGTAGCCCAGCATCAACCTGGTACTCCTCCTGCCTCAGCCTCCCAAATGCTGGAAGTATAGGCATATGTCTGTCACCAAGGCAGAACCTTTAGGTAGGTACAAACTGTAAAGCATTCCAACCCAGATGATTTAGGGACTTGAGCAGGAAGAGGCTACTCTTCAGTTTTTAAATAACTAAATTAGTGCTTATGAGGTCTTTTTAAAGATTTATTTTTATTATTTTTACTTGTGTGTATACAGGTGTGTGCATGTAGATATGGGTGTGTGTATGTAGATACAGGTGTGTGCGTGTAGATACAGGTGTGTGCGTGTAGATACAGATGTGTGTGTGTGTAGGTACAGGTGTGTGTGTGTGGATACAAGTGTGTGTATATACAGGTGTGTGCGTGTAGATAAAGGCGTATGCGTGTAGATACAGGCATGTGCGTGTAGATACAGGTGTGTGTGTGTGTGTATATACAGATGTGTGTGTATAGGTTCTTTTCTGCACATGAGTACATTTTATTGTTGTTTTCAAGACAGGATCTCACTGTGTAGCCCTGGCTGTCCTGGAGCTCACTCTGTAGAACTCAGAGGTCCGCCTGCCTCTGCCTCCCCAGTGCTGGGATTAAAGACTTGAGCCAGTATGCCCATCTTACGTTTAAAAAAAGATGGTTAAGCGATTATTTTAGGACTCCTAACATTCTAGTGTAGTTTTCCCATGGAAAGAATGTCAGCAATAGCAGAATGGACCGGCCAATTGGTGTGGAACAATATTTTTAAGCTACAACTTCTCCTAGAGCAGTGGTTCTTACCTTTCCTAATGCAGCAACCCTTTATTAACTTCCTTCCTCATATTCTGGTGACCTCCAACCAGGAAAGTGTCACATAATATTATTTTAATATGTGTTACATCTGTTTATGCTGTGGAAGATTTGTTTAATGATGCAAAGATGTGTTGCATTCTTTTATGTTGCATTTGTTTAATTCTGTGAAGCTGTGTTACTTTGCCTGTCTAAACACCTGATTGGTCTAATAAAGAGTTGAGTGGCCAATAGCAATATAGGAGAGAGGATAGACTGGGCTGGTAGGCAGAGAATAAACAAAAGGAGAAATCTGGGAGGAGAAGGAAGGAGCAAGAAAAGGAGGAGTGGAGGATACGCGGGGCCAGAAACACAGCCAGCCATGGAGTAAGAGTGAAAGTAAGATATACAGAGGTAAAGAAATGGAAAAAGCCCAGAGGCAAAAGGTAGACAGGATAATTTAAGAAAAGCTGGCTGGAAAAAGCCAAGCTAAGGCCTGGCATTTATAATTAAGAATAAGCCTCTGTGTGTGATTTATTTAGGAGCTGGGTGGTGCTCCCCCCCCCAAAAAAAAACCCAAAAGAGTCCAAAGAGTAAAAAGAGAAAAACAACAGAAACATATTTTTATTGATAATTTGCAACTGTAATTTTGCTGCTGTTATGAATAGTAATGTAAATACTCATGTTTTCTGATGATCTTAGACGACCCCTTGGATTCCTTTAATGTCCAAAGGGGTCATGACCCACAAGTTGAGAACCACTGTCATGGAGTGTAGCCAAATAGGAGATTATTGAGAACAGAATGGATTCATGCTTGCTCCTGCTCTGAAGACTCCAGCATCTTGGGCTGGAATAAGGATCCCTGGTTTGGAATGTACAGGGATTGATGAATACATCCTCCAGCAGAGATGCTTGGCCATTTTGCCCATGGTAGATGAGGTTAGTGCACGATCTTCTCCCCATTTCCAACCTCTGCTTTTATGTAGCCACTAAGGCCATGTGGCTCCTTTTTCAAAAAGTGATAAAAAATAAAACACAATGTAGAGGACTTTGAAGCTTTTTCTCTGATTTAATTTTTGCTGAAAAGTTAATTCCACATAATGTCAAGACTGTTTGTTGAAAGAAAATGGAGAAGGGAAATCTGGTTTAAGAGACAGACATTCCAGGTAAATTGGACTACAGTACCGAAGTTTAGCCTGGTCACCTTCATGCTGTCAAATAGCAAAACATTAAAATTCATGCAACAGAGAAATTGGTGATATACGAACTTTTATTCCCTCTAGTCATCTTGAGAAAAAATGGAAATAATACTGTTTTCTTTGTTGGCTTCCACAATGAGTTGTCCCTTGCTTATGGCTGACTTTCCCAAACTTTCCTAGTTACAGCTGATGAAAAATTGTTCTTCAATAGAAGACCAGGGTAGCGAACATGAAAGACTTTCTTTTTGAGAGGTCTTTTTGATCTCATGTCTTTTAGAAGAGCAATCAACTAGACTAAAAAAACAAAAACAAAAACAAAACAACTCCATTACTAAAACAGCAGGGAGAATTGGACAGAAATCGACTGCCATTAGTGTACTTGTAACAAAATAAAGCTTGTTCTGAAACCACAAGAGGTGGTAAGAAGAGACTGTAGAAAAGCTATTGGGCACTCTAGAAAATCAACAGAGTACAGGGAATGGGAGATTACACTGAAATCACACGTGAGTTATAAAAATAGACATGGTTCTCAGACAAAAGCAAATGAGTACAAAGCAATTTTCAAACATGAATTATTTTTAAAAGACATGTCTATATAAAACAATAAGATGTTATCTCAGAGTTCCAAAGAGTAGTCTGTTCAAATGGCTGAAAATGGGAGATGAACAGAGAGGCAGATCCCCGGACTGACCCATCTATTCCGCTCTTCTGTTTGGCAGTGTACAGTGGTGGCTGCAGACCGCTTTGAGGGACTATATAAATAGATAATCATGACTGACTGGTGGATGGTGCGAGGTGCGTGAATGAGAAAACCCAAGTTATTGAGGAACCTCTGGAAGTTGAACTCTTCAGCTTCTATACTGGACAATGTTGCAATGAGAAATGACTGCTCACTTGAATCGACCCTGCCATTCACAACTCATGCTCCGTGCCCCGTGGGTTCCACTGTGCCCTAAAGGAACAGCCCAGGCTGAGTGTGGAACAGAAAATAACTCCAGCCGTGAAATGAGAAGCAGACCAGTAAGTCGTGCTCAGTGCTCAAATCACAAACACAAATTAATGGTCTGTCCCCTTGCAATGCAAAGGAGATGCTATGAGTTTGAGTCACAGAGAAATGGACAGCAGCACCTTTCCGTGTCCTCCTGGATGTTTAAGGAGCCTCTTGCTTCTTATTCTTTTCAAACACAGTCATCTGTTTGGAGAAAAATAAAATGGCTCTAAAGTTAAAGAGTCCCCAGAGAAAACCAGCAGTTCGTGAAAAAATGCCCTGAATGGGCTAAGAACAAGCTGCAGAATCAGTTAAAACCAGAAGAGGCAGCCCAAGGTCCTAATTATAGTTTTGGCATAGTATAGCACACTATGGGCAACCCTTCCCCAACCCAATCAACAAGTCAGCATCATCCATTTCCTGGTCTTTCATCTTTGGTACCACTTCATGAGCTACTTCTGGTTTGCAATGTCTGCCAAGAGGCAGAAAAGTTGGTACCTTTGCCGTGTCTGTGAGCACAGATGCTGAGACTCTGATTGCTGCAACCATTGAGGCCAATTAAATGAACACTGTAACATGAAGGAGAGATGCATACATTTCCAGGTTCCAGATAATAGCAGCCATGCCCCTACAAGAGAGGGCTCATCCATCCCTGGTGGTTAAGGCCTTCGGTTTGGTGTCCTCAGAGTAGAATAAAACACTGTTTCCACGGACAAGGAGCTCCAGATGAACCCATGGTCTGTGTTTTGACAGATTTTAAGTACTAGATATGCCAGGCACACAAACAGGACTGGCCCATGACCATCATACTTGAAGAAGCTTCTGTTTGGCAGCATGAATTAGAAACTTCTCAGCGTACTCTGGTGTTAGTCCTCTTTCCTGAGAGAAGCAGCCAGGGAGTGTCCAAGGTCCAGTTAATTCTCTCTATGATCTTCTTCCACCCAGGCCACAATTTTCCCTTCCCATCCAGGGATGGCATCGTCATCATGGAAAACCTAGGTTAAAAAAAAAGGCCACAATGGAATAACACAGCCTGGAATGTGGTGCATGCCTGGAACTGAGTGCCCAGCAGGCTGAAGCAGGGGGGCATCTATGAGTTCCAGGCCAGGTTGGGTCACAGTGTGACACCCCATCTCAACAGAGCAGAGACTTCAGAGTGTCCTTAAGCAACACTACTGGTAAGATGGTTCAGTGAACAGACACTGTCACAAGCCTGATGACCTGAATTCAGTGACGGAACCCACATGATGGACAGAGAGAATCAACTCCTGACTCCACAAGTTGTCTCTGACTTGGAAAACAAACACACACAAATATTATTTTTTAAGATTTATTTTTCATTACATGTATGAGTGTGTGTAGCTATATGCATGTGTGTAGGTATGTGCACATGAGTACGGGTGCCTGCAAAGCCAAAAGCACTGGATGCCCTAGAGCTGGAGTTACAGGAGGTTGTAAGCCACCTAGTGTGAATGCTACAAGAGTATGCACTCTTAACACTGAGCCGTCTTTCCAGCCCCACATGAAAATTTTAATATAATAAAAAATCTAAAACATAAGACTTTAAACATTAAGAAAGTATAAAAGAATTACTTAGGCTATGTCTTTGGTTCTAGATCTATATGTGTGTGATATATGATATATGCATATATATCATACCATATATCATGTAACACACACTTTTTTTCTAATTTTGGGAGATAAAAACACTCTTAACACTATTTCACTCATGGATGTTTATAAGAACAGTAAATTGCAATCCCCAAAGCAATTTGGCCTTACTAGGAGAAAGCAATAGCATATGTGTTTAAAGAACAAGAAAGGAGAATATTTTGGTACCAGCATTCTATAAAAAGGGGTAGAAAGAAGACCAGGGACAGGAGATGGCCCAGCAGTTAAGAGCACTGGTTGCTCTTGCAGAGGACCCCCAGTTCAATTCCTAGCACCTGCATGGTAGCACACAACCATCTATAACTCAAGTTCTAGGGAATCTGATACCATCTTCTGGCCCTATTTGGGTACTAGGGATGAATGTGGTACACACACATACATGCAGACAAAATAATTATACACATAAAAATAAATGTTAAAAGACTTCAATTTTTTCTATACTATAACCACAATGATTTTTGATAATATATCAGAACCTAGAAATTTCTTGTTCAAAGAAGGGTTGTATTTGGAAAATGGGTGATAAGGAGATCCGTAGGCTGAGAAAATATTCAAGGGTTGGAGTCTTAGGGTTTCTACTGCTGTGAAGAGACACCATGACTACAGAAACTCTTATGAAGGAAAACATTTATTCAGGGTGGCTTGCTGACAGTTTCAGAGGTTCAGTCCACTATCATCATGGCAGGGAGCATGGCAGCCCGCAGGCAGATGTGGTACGGCTATATCATAATCAGAAGGCAACAGGAAGTGCCTGTGACACTGAGAAAACCTTAAGGAAGAGAGACCTCAAAGGACACACATGGATCTAATCCATATGGGAAGGAGAAAAGGACAAGATCTCATGAGTAAATTGGGAGCACGGGGACCATGGAAGAGGGTAGAAGGGGAGGGGAGAAAAAGAGAGGGGAGCAGAAAAAATATAACTCAATAAAAACAATTAAAAAAAGAGAGAGAGACCTCAAAGCCTGCCTCCACCATGACATATTTCCTTTCATCAAGGTCACTGTTCTGCCCAGATCACGGAGTTCTCCTAAAACCAACTAGTGACCGAGTCCTGTATGTAAAAGCCAAGAGCCTTTATTCTTACAAGTTTGCAAACTCAGTCTCTCCGTGTGTCCAGCGTATTGGGGTGATCAGAGAGCCCCAAGCTCAGAGTTGGGTTTTAATAGTAGCAAAAGTGGGGGTGAGGGATTTCTAAAGTTCAGGACCCTTGATTGGCTGACATTTGTCTAGGGGTGTCCTGGTGAAAAGCAAAGGGTGTGTGCTGGCAGGTGGTCCTATCTACAACGGTTGTAATGTTGGGAATTTTTCTTTTGGATGTCTATTCCTGGATGGTGCCTGGGTGGTCTCAGTTTGTGGTCTTTATGGGAACCAGGTATCACCTCAGGGTAAACTACTGAGACTCAGCCTCTATTGACTTTGTCATGACTGGGTCCTACAGCCACACCTACTTCAACAAGGCCACACCTCCTAATGGAGCCATTCCCTACGAGTTTATGGGGGCCAATTACATTCAAACTACCACAGTTAGGAAAATAAACACGCCTTGTTTTTACTACCAGGACTTTCCACTATGACAGGTATAGCACTGCCTGTTCCTGCCTGACAGTTTTTCTGTTCTGTAGGAAAACCAAGTGTAAGTTGCTCATGGGGTATGTAACAAATTTGGGTTTAAACTTGTAACAAAAGGCTTATAATTAAAACTCGTACCTATAGGTTACTATAAGCCTTTTGCTTTCAGTTTTAAGCCAAATTTTGTTACAGATTTTACATATTCTTTAATCACACCCAATGAATTTACAAATTGTTCCTGAGATAAAGACTGTTTATACAATAGTCTTAAAAGATTTCTTGAGTGCAAAGCCCAGAGAAATCATAAAGATAAAAGATTTAAGAGTGGAAAGTTATAGAAACAAGAGATTAAGAGACTTTGGGATCATTTGCTTGTGTGGTTGTTGTAGAATAATATTTTTATACACTGTAAAGATGTGTCTTTGCCAAGGTGCCTGCGGATTGGTTTAATAATGAGCTGAGTGGGAACAGCTAGACAAGAAGAGGTTAGGCCGGACTTCTGGGCAGAGAGAGGAGAAGAGGAGCAACATTAAGGCACAGAAGAGACTCCAGAGGACTGGGAGAAGAAACAGGAGGTACAAGATAAAAGAGAAATAAAAAGCCAAAGGAAAAAAACATAGATTAATATAAATGGGTTAATCTCATTTATAAGAACTAGTGGGACAAGCCTAAGATATAGTCTGAGCTTTCACAATTAATAATAAGTCCTTTTTTTTTTTTGTGAGCTGAGGGCTCAAAGAAAATTCTCCTATGTGTGGTGGCAGAAGTTGTTACAATTTGTGAGAATTTGGAACTCAGTCGCCATCTTTGGCTATGGAGCTATACTGAGGCCGGGTGATTTTCAGTAAGACAGCAAGACTTTTAAGAAAATCTCTGAGTTGGAGAAGAGAATTGAGTCCAAG
This sequence comes from Alexandromys fortis, assembly GCF_014885135.2. NCBI lineage: Eukaryota > Metazoa > Chordata > Mammalia > Rodentia > Cricetidae > Alexandromys > Alexandromys fortis. The sequence continues at coordinate 6,624,793 of NW_026067973.1, forward strand.
GAGAAAAGGACAAAGGGGCAAGGAATGGGTCACCATCCCAGGAACACACAGGCAGCTCCTAGGGGAGGTGAGGAAGTTCCAGGAAGGAGCTGAGGAGCCATGAGGGAGCAGAGGGATAAGTGTCTGTTAACAAGAATTTCAATCCAAGGTGTCCCCAAGCAGACTGAGAGACATGTCAGAGGAGAGACGTCCCTTTCCACATGATGGGACCCCAGCAGGGTGACAGGAAGCTTCCTGGCACACCAGTGTGGGATTCTATAGGGAAGAGCCTATACAGGAAGGGCAGCCCAAAGTCCTGGGCTGGAGAGTGGGACGTGCCAGTCATACCCTGAAACAGGTAGGGACTGAGGGATGTTGGGAGAACCTGGCAGATGGGTCCAGCCTTCCAATGTTAAATAGGCACCTCAGCTGTTTGTCTGGGTCTGAAACTTAGCAGGAACATGTTTTCTAAGGGCTGGTGAGGTGACCGAGCAGATAAGGACACTTGTCTTCAAGTCTGACAACCTGAGTCTAATCCCCTGGACTCACATGATAGGAGAGACCCAATTCCTGGAGGTGTCTTCTGACCTCTACAAACGCACTCACAACCATCCACTCTCGCACATGTAGTAAGTAAATAAATGTAAAAATCTTTAAAGTTTTGTGACAACTGGATACAGATAGAAGACGCTGCTTGTGGACCTGCGTTTTGCATGGAGGGGACAGTAAATGTTAATACCTGCCCCTGTCTTGGGGTTTTACTTTAATTAACAACACTATTTCTTTTTTTTTTAAATAAATATTCTATCCAAATTTTTACTTAAAAAAATGATTGGGGCTGAGCAGTGGTAGTGGACACCTTTAATCCCAGCAGTTGGGAGGCAGACAGGCAGATCTCAGTGGGTTCAAGGCCAGCCTGGTCTATAGAGTGAGTCCCGAGACAGCCAGGACTGTTACACAGAGAAACCCTGTCTCTAAAAACAAAACAAACAAAAATATCAGTCCTTAGAACTAGAGAGATGGCTTAGTGATTAAGAGCACTGGCTACTCTTCCAGAAGACCCAGGTTTGCTACCCAGCACCTACATGGCAGCTCACAATTACCTATAAGTCCAGTTCCAGGGGATCCAACACTCTTCTAGCCTCCCTGGGCACCATACATACATGTGGTCCACAGGCATACATGAAAACAAAACACTCATACACAAAAAAATAAAATATTCAGTCCTGTAACTAACAAAGCTGTCAACATCAGGGTCTATTCTATGGAACTTAAAGCAGTTGATCCATCAACTGAACATCCCATAATTTCTGAGATCCTTGAGGGGAACTGTGGTGGTCTGAATAGGAATGCCCCCCCATAGGCTCATGTGTTTGAATGCTTAGTCATTCAGGAGTGGCACTACTTGGGAGGGATTAGGAGGTGTGGCCTTGTTGGGCTAGGTGTGGCCTTGTTGGAGGAAGTGTGTCACTGGGGGTAGGCTCTGAGCTTTCAAAAGTCCAAGCCAAGCCCAGTGTCTCTCTCTCCCTGCTGCCTGCAGATCTGGATGTAGAACTCTCAGCTACTTCTCCAGCACCAAGCATGCCTGTATGCCACCATGCTTCCTGCCATGACAATGGACTAAACCTCTGAACTAAAAGCAAGGCCCAGCTAAATGCTTTCCTTTGTAAGAATTGCCCTGGTCACAGTGTCTTTTCATAGCAATAGAGAGAAGAGCTAGTTAAGGAGTGACCAGTAATGCTCCCCCAACTGCCCGTGGATTCTTCACCTCTTCTTTGACGGTGCCAAACTCGGGATCCAGTGCTTTGAAGTGATACCGGTGAGTCCCTTCTCGATCAATAGCTGCTTTAAAATCCTTCAGTGTCACCTCCCCCAACCTGTAACAAAAGAAGAGTGTATCAAAATAGCCTGCTAATCAATAGGCTGGAAAGGCAATGTGTTAGCTTTTAATCCAGGCCCCTGCCAAAGTCAACAGGCAGGGAGAGCATTGCTTTAATACTAGGTCACGACTCCTGATAACCAATGTCACTAAAATAGCAGAGGTTGGGCAACCACTAAGAACGACTGTGGCATCATACCTCAGGTGATCAGACAGCTTGAATTCATTGTTTTTGCTTTTTTTTTAATTTGAAAATAAGGTATTTAAAATAAAATATGTAGAATAACCATATGTAATACACTTAAGTTTTCTGGGTTTCTACCATAAAATAATAGTCCAGTTTTCTTAGGATGATAAAGTTAAATTCATCAGGTAGGGTTTGTTTGTTTGTTTTTGTTTTGACGGGGTCTTACTCTTTGCCCAAACTTGCCTTGAATTTGCTATGCCACCTAAGGTGACTTCAAATTAACAGCCCTGTTTTAGGCCTCCCAGGTTCTAAGATTACATGTATGTGCCACCCAGCTTAAGGATCAGCAGTTCCTCTGGATTGAGAAAGCTTGCTTCTGCCCAGTCCAGTCCATATGAGCAGACTCTGAGAGAAGAACCTCAGCCTCTCTCAGCCATTAGTTCTTGGGTTTACTGCCTTACGCATTGCAAGACAAGCACACTACCACTGAGGTATATCCCCAGGCCCCTTGCGGTGTATTTATTTCACTGGGAGAAAGTATACTGTACTGAGGTTCTTGAACATTTTCCACATAAATTCTTGCAGGCAGGAGTTGCCATCATCATTAGCACACAGTAATAAACACTGACAAGTAAATGCCCAAGAGGCCATGGTAGAAGTCATGGCTACCAGAAGGAGCTGTTTTGAATACTTAAAAGAAACAGTTTTCACAACGTTGGAGCATATTTGTATAGCTATCGGGACAAGAAGCACAATTTCTGTTCCCGTGGGGCCAGGTGTGGTGGCCCTTGGGAGGCAGAAGCAGGTGGATCTCTGTGAGTTCAAGACAAGGTCTTGTTCAGGTCAGCCAGAGCTACAAAGTGAGACCATGTCTCAACAAGTTAAACAAAACAACATATGAGAGGGCTGGAGAGATGGGTCAGTGGTTAAGAACACTGCCTGCTCATCTAAAGGTCCTGAGTTCAATTCCCAGCAACCACATGGTGGCTCACAACCATCTGTAATGAGATCTGGTGCCCTCTTCTGGCCTGCAGGCATACATGCAGGCAGAACACTGTATAAAAAATAAATAAATAAATCAAAACAACATATGATTATTAATTCCTGTGCCTATCAGTAGATCCTGTTTGTCCTTAATAATGCCAGTGGTTTCCGGGTGCGGTGTGCACATCTTTAATCCCAGTACTTGGGAGGCAGAGGCAGGAGGATCTCTGTCATCTGGGTGCCAGCCTGGTCTACACAGAGAGTTCTAGGCCAGCCAAGGCTACATAGTAAAGCTTTGTCTCAAAAAACAAAAAACACCCAAAACCTAGCAAATTAGAACTAGAATCTCTAATGGCCTGGGCTTTTCTTTCTGCAAAAGCTGCTCATTTGGCAGTAATGGATTCCCTTTCTTTCTCTTTCTCTCTCTCTCTCTTCCTTCCTTCCTTCCTTCCTTCCTTCCTTCCTTCCTTCCTTCCTTCCTTCCTCCCTTCCTTCCTTCCTTCCTTCCTCCCTCCCTCCCTCCCTCCCTCCCTCCCTCCCTCCCTCCCTTCCTTCCTTCCTTCCTTCCTTCCCTCTCTCCCTTCCTTTTTCCCTCCCTCCCTTCCTCCCTCCCTTTCTCCTTCCTTTCTTGTCTTTACAGTGAAGTAATGACTTGAGCATCTCACCTCTTTGGTATATTGACCATGAAGGGCGTGAGTGACCGGTCAGTGAAATAGAGCACTTTAGTGCAGGTGCTGCTGACGGCTGGAGAACTCTGGGAGTGAGGCAATGCTGTAATCAGAGACTCTGGTTAGAACATTCAATTTGATCCAAACTATTCCTCCTTTCATCTTTGATCCAAACTATTCTTCCTTTCGTCTACTTAAAATGCCTCAGGAAGCTGAAGCTGCCGGAGGCCACAGCTTCTCCATCAGCCTTGCCCAGCACCATGTCCGCAGAGCATGGCTTATGATCACCACGAGGACAAGAGGTGCCTTGGGCATGGACATCGTCATGGGGACCTCATTTCCATCCATTCCAGGGATATCTGGCAGAGGAATACCCGTTCTGGCAGCACTGTTGCTAAAGATCAAGAGGTCAGACTCGGATCTGGCCAGATTCCAGGAGATGCAGAGTAGACACCCAGCAGGAGTGCAAACTGCCTACATTCAGGTTTTGGAACAAGAATATTCATGCGATTTGTGGGGGGAAAAAAACAATGGAAGAAAACTCAGAGGCAAGTACTTCAGCCTATCAAGTACAAGACCTTCTGCAAGGGCTGGTCCTGTACTGTGCTTTTTTTTTTTTTTTTTTAGACAGGGACTGTCTGGCCTAGAATACAAGTTGTAGACCAAACTGGCCTTGAACTCACAGAGATCTACCTGCCTGCCTCTGCCTTCTGAGTGCTGAGATTAGAAATGCAGGCCACCACACCTAGCCTCCTGTGCGATTTTTAAAAATTGTATTACATTTATTTTAGTGTAGGGCGACTTTTAAAAGTCAGTTCTCTCCTTCCACAGCAGGGGACCAAGGATTCCGGTCCGGTGGTCAGACGTGGCAGTAAGTGCTTTCACCCACGGAGGGTGAAAGTTGCCAACCCCTAAAAATATGTCTTTGGGGGGGAAAAACTAAAATATTCTACTACATGATATAGATGATCCTGGTAACATCCATCCAGGGACCAAACAGTACTAAATATGGTGCAAACAACCAGAACAAACAAATCAAACACACGGATCGTTTCACTCCGCTTCTGCAGCTTGTTCGTTGTCAGCCTGCACCTAAAACGCGACTGAGAGTCAAGGGCTGTCAGAGAGGAAGGAAGTGTGTGTGGGGGGGGGGGGGGGGGGGGGGGGGGTTTCTAGGAAAAAATATGCATACCAAATCCCCAACACCTTCATAAAAAAGGAATTTGGGGCTTTGCTATTTTTTTTTAAATATTTATTTATTTATTTATTTATTTATTTATTTATTGTGTATACAATATTCTGTCTGTGTATATGTCTGCAGGCCAGAAGAGGGCACCAGACCTCATTCCAGATGGTTGTGAGCCACCATGTGGTTGCTGGGAATTGAACTCAGGACCTTTGGAAGAGCAGGCAATGCTCTTAGCCACTGAGCCATCTCTCCAGCCCCGGCTTTGCTATTTTTATTATTACTTTGCCAAATAGACTTTGTTATTAAGTTTCTCTATTTATATGAAGATATAGGTAGATTTTGAATTTGAATTTACAAAAACCTTAAAATCCAATAAAGCACCAGGAAATATGTGTTAAAAAATAAGGCTGTAGAGGTGGCTTAGGGGTTAAGGACACCTGCTGCTCTTTCAAAGGACCCAGGTTGGGTTCCCAAATCCACAGGGCCACTCATTTCTGTTCTTATTCTTGTTCCAGGGATTCTGATGCCCTCTTCTGGTCTCTAGAGGCACTGCACCTATATGGTAAGCATACATGCAGTCATAAATATAGAGCTGGGCATGGTGGTATATCTTTAACCCCAGCACTTGGGAGGCTGACAGGCAGGGCTCTGTGAGTTCAAGACAGCCAGGGCTACATAGTGAGTTCCTGTCTCAAACAACAACAAAAATGGCACTAGAAGATTAAAGACCCATTAAAACAGAACAAAAGTGAGTCTTCATCCATGCCTCATAGTGTATAGAAAAAAATAACTCTAAATGAATTATAAGCCTAAACTTAAAGGCTAAATATTGCTGGGCTCGGTAGCACATACATTTAATCCAAGCACTGGGCAGGCAGAGGCAGATGCTCTCTCTAAGTTTGAGACCTAATCTATACAGCAAGTTCTAGGCCAGCCAGGGCTACATAGTGAAACCCTGTCTTAAAACAGACAGACAAAAACTTAATGTCATCCTCCCCATTTTAGCATGTTAAACTGCTTTCTTAAGTGCCGTGGAGACGGCTCAGAGAAGCTGCCCCTGTAGAGTGCACCAGTCATGTCTTATAATCCTTCTAGTACCTTCCTTCGCTTCTAGATCCCTAGCATGTCCCAGTACCAAAGCAGAGGGTGGCAAATGATTCAATTCCTAAACTTTGCTATAAAGATCCATTTAGAGCCTTCTAACCTCAGCGACCCCTCTGAGCTCTGCGCAGATGTTTCCCCTGGAAAGTCTACAGATGTAAGGACTGCCCTCTGTTCTTCTGGTTGCTGCTGCATCTCCCCTATATTCCAGCTCTCCCTGGTGGGAGTCGCTGGCAGTAAAAGGATTTGATCAGGGGTTGGAGAGGTGGCTCAGCAGTTAAGAGTACTTACTGTCTTACAGAGGACATGGGTTTGGTTCCCACAACCCACGTGGCAACTAACAAATTCCTGTAACTCCAGTTCCAGGGATCCAATGCCCTATTCTGACTTCCATGAACAAAAGCACACACATGGTATACAGACATTATGTAAGCAAAACACCTGCACACATTAAAGAACAAAAGACCTGGCCAAATGTTATGTGTCTGTTTTTCTCTTGCAGGCAGGATCTCGTGCAGAGAGGATAAGTAGGACTTCCAGGGAGAGAATCTGAGGCATGGGAGATTCTTCAGCCAGATGCAGAAGAAGTGGATGTGTGATAATGAGGAGAGGTAACGAGAGCCACATGGCAGAATGCAGATTAATATAAATGGGTTAATTTGTTTTAAGAGCTAGTTGGGAACAAGCCTAAGATAAGGCCAAGCTTTCATACTTAATAAGAAATCTTCGTGTCATTACACAGGAGTTGGTGGTCCAAAGGGAGACTGCTACACTTGGCATCCAATATGGAGACACAAATATCCAAGCATAGGGCCAGAGAAAGCTGAGAAAAGTTCAGACATGGAGCCTGATGTAGCTTCCAGGCCTGATGCTGATGCTGGCCTACAGAGGAGCATCTCCTTTGGGAGGCCCTGCTGAGCAGCCCAGCACTGCTCTCAGTGGCAGACTAGGGAGAAAAGCCTGCAGGCCCAGCAACATTCCAGGACAGGCAGGCATGGCTCCTGGCCAGTGTCCACAGGCATGAAGCTCGGCCCTCACAGAAGGGCAAGCAGTGGCTGCAACCCAGAATTAGTGGGGGTAGCCTGCTGGATGTACCCTAGCTGGATTGAGCCAGACACCAGCAGAGAAGGCTGCAGGTATGCAGAAAGCCGGGTCCAGACATAAAACCTCTGAATAGGTACAGTATACTTAAAAATGTATTTAGCTAATGAAAGAAAAGAAAGTGAATATAGACAGTCATAGAAAAATATAGCTTAAAATAATAAAATAAAGTCTTTAAAGGGAAAATAAAATAATATAAAAAGAACAAATTATGTTAGGATGGGAAATACCATAACACAGAAAAATTGGACCTTATACAGTTCTTTATTAACTTTAAATTGTAATTGATAATAAGCTAAAACAACAGCTACTAAAAGATATCAGATTATAGAAAAAACTGCTGAATTAAACCAGCCTATATATTTTAAGGATATCTTAACTTCAGAATGGAAGTCAGAAAATGTGTTGTGTTGGGGGAGCGATTATGCCTTTGTTTCTACAGGAAGTGAAAAGCTATGGATTTCCTCAAAAATAATAAAGATTTGACCAGGGGAGACCTCCTGCAGACATGAAGGAAGAAACCAAGAAAGACAACAAGACAGCTGACATATATTCTGATCCCTCTGCATGAGAACAGCTCTGAGTTGGATAAGATGATAAATTTTGTTGGCTACAGAGTCCTCATGACAGTTTGGTTATACAGTTCAAACAAACTTACACAGTTGGAACATACCTTTTACCTGATCAAACATAGAATAGAAAACCATCTTTAGTTGATGTGTGCACACTACATATTCCATATTTGTATTGATGAAGATATATATGGTACCTTTAAAAGTTCGTATGTTTTCAGAACAAAAGGACCAGACACCAATGAAGACAAGACAGATGGCCCAGGAGATCCAGCCTCTCAGAATGCCTCTATTGCCATTTCCTCAAAACTCTGCATCCGGGACAACTTCAAAGCAGTTAGCTAAGATGACCCAGCCTCACAGACTACTCAAGCCAGGACTTCAGTTAAGCCCTGCACTTTCCCGTCACACAGAGAATAGAAGACAAATAATACAGTTGCTCTCCCAAGACTTGACCATTATCCTAATTTTCTTAGGGTCCCCTAAAGATGCCACTGCTCCTAAACAACAGGAAACAATTTTAAGAACATAATGCCCACATTCCTGAGAGGTGAATGGGTGGTTTTTGGTCTTTGGTGGTTTATGGATGTTTGTCGTTGTTTAAGGTATTGGTTGCAAGTTGTTACTGGTCATGGTCAGGGAGGAAACTAAGCAAAGAAGGTTAAAAGATTTCTTTCTTTCCTTTCTTCTTTCTATCTTCCTTTCTTTGTTTCTTGTATTTCTCTCTCTCTCTCTCTCTCTCTCTCTCTCTCTCTCTCTCTTTATCCTATTCTTTCTTTCTTTCCTATCTACTGTAGGGGGAAAGAGGGTGGGGAATGAAAAGTAAGAAAGGAGGGAATATAGGAATAATAGCATAATGTCAGGATGGCCGAGTGGTCTAAGATGCTGAGTTCAGGAATAATAGGGTAGATTATTGAATCTACTTTTAAATTAAAAAGAAACTACTAGTCTCAAATACTTTAGATTGGTATGGATTTTTGTATATTGATACTGAGTTAAAGTTATTTTTGTTACAATATACTGCATATATGTTTCTACTCTTGTTTAAGGTACTATACCTATGCAACACTCATTTTTAAAATGTAATATAAGATTCAAATCTTTGAAAACTATTATTACAAATTGTTTAGGATAATTAAGATAACCAAACTTGTAGTAAGGTTTTAGATATAAACAGAAATAAGCTTTAGGGCTGGAGAGATGGCTCAGAGGTTAAGAGCACTGACTGCTCTTCCAGAGGTCCTGAGTTCAATTCCCAGCAATCACATGGTGGCTCGCAACCATCTGTAATGAGATCTGGTGCCCTCTTCTGGTCCCCAGCATATATGTAGGGAAACCGCTGTATACATAATAAATAAATCTTTTAAAAAAAAAAGAAATAAGCTTTATTTAGCTTTATGTATATATTTTCAAGGTTAGATGGAGATATATTTTAGACAGATATAAACACTTCAGAGGTCTACAGAATATGGCATTTAAGATGTTTTAATAACATCAGGCTTTTATGAGAGCAAGATACATCTCCTCCTCACAGCACCAATCCACTTCAAAGAAGATGATAGACACCAAAGAATCTCCATATGGAGTTTGTCTTAAATGTGGCAAAACCAGCCACTGGTGAAGAAACTGCCCTTGCCTTGACTGTTGACAGTATGTTGTCCACATTGGACAAGCAGGACACAAAGGAAGTTAGCTGCCAAATTTTGCCAAGACAAGGTAGGCCATCCTTCAAAATCCCTGCTTCACAGAAAAGTCAGTCAGATATTCTGGGCCTGTAATCTGAAGATGGATGCTCAAGGTTACAGAGGAACCTCGGATGGCTGTCCAGGCAGCCAGCAGTCTTTGCCACTTCTATAGTTTTGGAAGTTGCTTGCTCTGCACTCCCTGTTTACTGTTTTCTCTCTCTCAGGTCTCTGATGCTGTTGAAGACTGGACAGTTACAGTCTTACAGTTTTCGTTGTTAACAAATTCAGAAAAGAAACTCACAAAAGAGATGTAAAGTTTATAAAGGTTGGGAGACATAAAAGCTTAAGATGTTTATCTAAGAAAAATATTTGAAGGTCTAAAAAGATATTCTTGTTGCTAATACAACATAGAAAGTGATTTAGGTATAAAACTCATCAAGATAGGGCAGATAATAGAGTACTTTCGAATGTAATTCTTAGCAGACAATTGTTCGTACTGTATATAGTTTACGGATGGTAGAAAAAGAGCCTTTTATTCAGTGGTGAGACGCTGAGATGAACTTTTTTGTACACTGTTTGAAGATGTATGTCTGTCCTTCCTGACCTGCCTAAAGCACCTTCTGATTGGTTTAATAAAGAGGAACATGGCATATCTAGGCAAAAGATGACAGGAGGGATTTCCAGGGAGAGCTAGGAACTCTGGGAAAGGATCTGAGGTACAACAGGAGATTTGCTAGTCAGATGCAGAGGAAGTCAGGCTTTGGGAGAATGTAGATTAATATAAATGGGTTAAGTTTTTTGTTAGTGTTGGGTTTTCAAGACAGGATTTCTCTGTGTAGTTCTGGAGCCTGTCCTGGAACTTGCTCGGCAGGCCAGACTGACCTCAAACTCACAGAGATCTGCCTCCCAAGTGTTGGCATTAAAGGTATGCGCCACCACTGCCTGGCTTGGATCAATTTAAGTTTTAAGAGGCTAGTTGAGAACAAGCTTAACTGGGGCCAAGTTTTCACGATGAATAAAAAGCCCCTGTGTCATTATTTGGGAGCTGGAAGTCCAGAGAAAGACCTGCTATAGCCACATTACTAAAATCCCTCATTGGCACATTTTCATCACAACACTGAACACATTAGTTCCTGGTCTCATGGGCCCAAAATCCTTGTCACACTTGGGTTTGGCTCTGATATGATTCTTAGCAGTGACTTTTTTTTTTCTTGCTTGCTTTTGGGAATCTCTCTCTCTCTCTTTTATTATTTATCTTTATTCTATATGTATTGGTGTTTTGCCTGCATGCATGTCTGTGTGAGGATATCAGATCTCCTGGAACTGGAGTTACAGACAGCTGTGAGCTGCCATGTGGGTGATGGGAATTAAACTCAGGTCCTCTGGAAGAACAGCCAGTGTTCTTAACCACTGAGCCATTTCTCCAGCCTGGGAATGTCTCTTAATTAAAGAAAAAAAATTGTACTTTTGTGTGTGTGCGGGGGGGGGGGGGTATGGGAGCATGATACACACAAATGCTGAGGTCAGAGGAGAACTTGAAGAAGCCAGTTCTCTCCTTCTACAATGTAGGCTTCATTGTTTTGTTTTTGTTTGTTTGCTTTTTCTACACAGGGTTTCTTTGTGTAGCCCTGGCTGTCCTAGAACTTGCTTTGTAGACTAGGCTGGCCTTGAATGCAAACATCTGCCTTTCTCTGCCTCCCAAGTGCTGGGATTAAAGGGGTATGCCACAGCTGCCCTGTTGGTCCTCACAATTTTTTTTTTTTTTTTTTTTGGTTTTTCGAGATAGGGTTTCTCTGTGGTTTTTGGAGCCTGTCCTGGAACTAGCTCTTGTAGACCAGGCTGGTCTCGAACTCACAGAGATCCGCCTGCCTCTGCCTCCCGAGTGCTGGGATTAAAGGCGTGTGCCACCACCGCCCGGCCGGTCCTCACAATTTTTAAATGAACATTAGATACCCTATGTTAAGGTAGTAGATAATCCCAGTACTCAGAAGGTCAAAGGAATAAGATCATGAGTTTGGCCACAGTGTGACTCTATAGATATCTATCTATATAGATAGAGAGAAGGAAAAGGGAGGGGGAGAGAGAAAAGGAGAAAGAGACAGAGGGGGGAGAGAGAGTCGGGGAGAGTAAAAACATCCCTGGAAATGGGATACTGTGTCCTCTGTGAGCACAGGAGTGGTGGCAGCTAAAGGAACCTAGACAGCATCTTAGCTCAGGCTGGGACTTTGTTACTAAAGTATCTCAGAACACACCCATTTTCATGTTCTTCCAGATTTCCATTAAGGGGAAGAGATGGCTTCCTGGAGGCTTATACCTGATAGCGTAGGTGAGGGAGACTCCTGTGACTCTGTCCCTCAGCCTGCTTCCACCCCTAGAACAGGCACCTTCTAAAGATCTGTGCCTACAAGTGTCCTATTCTGCTTCATGATGGAGGACTGTGTACTTTCCCCTCCCCGTGGCTGGAATAGACCTCTGCCTGGTGCTGAGGCAGGGTGTGTGTGTGTGTGGGGGGGGGGAGTCTGCTCTCTCCAGGTATCTTTTCTCCACAACGGACAACGGTCCATATAGGGCCTTGTGTTTTTGCGGTGGAAGCACTTCTGTCCTCTGGGCCTGCACCAACTGGGGAGGTTTTCTTTTGACTCTGTCCCCACAAACAAACGTTTTCATGCACAGAATAGAAGTCCATGGAAAAGGGTCTGCATGTTATAAACTCTTATGTCATCGGCACCTGGGGTTCTCTGCTTAGCCTTTAACAATGCGGGGAAATCTCAGCAACATTCCTTTTATCTGTGGCCCAGTGGCCTATCATCCTTCCTGGCTACACCACACACAAGCTGGTGCTAGCATCCTTTTGCTTTCTGGAGCAACCTGTGTTTGCGGCTTCTAGGCTGGCTAATTTCCCTATGACCTCATCTCTCAGATGGGTTCAAAATTTGTGACTTTTTAGGCTAGCCAACTTTCTCTTTCTATTAATGCAGAAGGCTCTAGGAAGCTTTCTATACTCCCGGCAGAACTCAAAATTATACCTTTTTTTTTTTTTTTTGGTTTTTCAAGGCAATTATACTATTTTAAGGAGTTCACATTTTCAGAATTAAGACAGAATTCATATGAGGTGCCACTCAGTGGCAGTACATCCACAAGGCTACAAACATTCACCACCATCTAACCCCAGATATGGTCACCATCCCTGACAGAAACCTGACCTGAACAGGTAGCACTGGGATACATGTGTGCCCACATATACACGCGCACAGTACAAATAAATGAATGTAACAAAACATTTCTTCTTTAGTAAAAAGCAGTTATTTACCATCTCCCCTTCCTTCTTGATTTTGGCATGCGTCTAACCCAACCTTCTTTCTCTCTTATAATTTGCTTGTTTCAGGACATTTCATATAAATGTACAAATGTAATATATGTCCTTTTGTTTTTTTTTAATATTTTTCCATTTTGTGTGTGTGTGTGTATGTGCATGCGCACGCTCCTGTGCATGTGTAAGCTAGAGGTCATGACAGATGTCTTCCTCAATCACTTTCTGCCTTACTTTTTGAGACAGGGTCTCCCCCTGAACCTGGAGCTCACAGACTGGGGGAGACTAGTTGGCCAGAAAGCGCCAGTGACCGATCACCTGTCTCACCTCCTCAGCACACGATTATAGGAGTGTGTTACCATTCCCAGCTTCTTACGTGGGTGCTGGGGATTTGCACTCAGGTTCTCGCAGTTGTGGGGCGGGCATGTTAGCAAGTGAACTGTCCTTTTGGGTCTGACATCTTATAGTTATCATAATGTGCTTTCAGAGCTCATTCGTGTTCTAACATGGATCAGTGCTTTATTCCTTCCTACAGCCGAATACGATCACTTCACAGCTAACAGGCATTTGTTTTCAATCCTTTGGGGTCTATACCTATGCTTCCTGGGATAATTCTGTGCTTAGCTTTTTGGGAAACTGTTTCCTCAGTGGCTGTAACCACAAAGCAACACAGACAAGTTTCATTTTCCCCATGTCTTTTGTTAGCACTTGTTACTTTACATTTTTTAGCCTTATATGATTTTGATGTTATATCTAGAAATTCATTGCCATGTGAAATGTATTTTTTTTCCTTCTTTAGACATACATATGGTAATCTGTCGAGGTCCCATGTTGTAGGATATCCGCTTGACCCAGGTCAAATGACTATACATATATGGGTTTATAACCCATATATGAACTCTAAATTTTATTCCACTAACTTTGCTGTGTTACTTTTAAAATCTGAAATAAGGAGCCGGAGAGATAGCTCAGCACTTAAAAGCATATACAAGTTCTGTTCCCAGAACCCAGGCGGCTCACAACACTCTGTAATCCAAGCTTCAGAGGATCCAAAGCCCTCTTCTGGCCTCTGCAGGCACCCACATATATGTAGTATACACACACACATGCACACACATGTACACAAATAAATAAAATCAATCTTAAAAAACACGGACATGCTTGTTGTTTCTCCCCATGAGTCAAGGACAGGAGAGGAATTTGGCTGAGAAAATTTGGAAAAGGAAAAGGGCACAGTCAGAGTGGATGGAAGGAGTCTGGACCTGCTACCACTGCCTCAGGTATCGTGGCACCAATAGTTTGCCGGTGATTTTCAGGTGAAGTCTCATGTAATGCTCAAAACTTTCAAGACTGTCTCCACTTGATAACAAAGAACCTCAGACCAAGTGCCATTGATTAGCATTCTTGTCTACAGCCATACACTGTGCACTGGCAGCCCCAGACTGCACTGCAGATATGTCTGATTTTATAGTCTCTCTGTTTTTCCTCTCTGTTGGTTTGCATTCAGTTTGAGGAATGAATTTCAAGAGCCTTTGAACTTATGAAGAGGAACATCTCATTGCCATTCAAATCCATACCCTTGCTGCTCAGAAAAGCGCAGGGATTAGACAACAACTGCAATAGTAATCCACATACAAGAACGCTTGAAGCCACATGGAATGGAAAAGATCCCTAACGAGACTGTGAGACAGTCTAGGTCTGGGATGAGGCCTCAAATGGCATCGCAGAGCATCAGTGGCCAAGGGCTAGGAAGAGAGGGAGTCAAAGGGGGGGGATTCAGAATTCACATTCAGAGAATAGAAGGAGAGCTAATGGCTCTAGTCCAGCAGACTGCGATGAGAAGCAGCAGCAGGCCTGCCTGGCTCCTCCGAGCTGCAGTCTTTCTTTGGTGGTAATATAGGGGTGCTCAAGGCGCCTGCAACAGGACATCACTGCTCAGCACTGGAACTGATGGTGGAGACTGTTTCCATCAGACCGCTCGAGAATATTAAATGCTTTTGAAAAGACAATGGAAGGCAAGGCTTGAGATGCAGCCACTTGACTCCACAATGAGATCATCGCTGCAACCCAACAGTGAGGATAAATGGAATAACTGAGCAGAGCGAGAATGGGCTAGACTGGGTGGTGAAGGAAAGACAGCCAGAGAGATGGCTCAGCAGGCCAGGGAGCTTGCCGCATAGCTGAGTTTGGATGCTGGAACCCACAGAGTAGAAGAGAAGTGATTTCTGCAAGCTTACCTCAAGCCTCTACATGTGGACTGTGGCACATGGGCACACAAACACATACACTCAACAAATAAATGTTAAACATTTTTAAAAAGAAATGAAAGAGAATAAGTATAGACTTGTTCAGAAGTCTGGCGTAGGAGATTAAAAGAAGTCTGTAGTTAAAGGCCTTAAATAATGACCTGGACTCTCAAAAGTTTTAAGACAATCCCCAAAGAAATTGGACTCCCTGCCCCTAGAAAAAGCAGACTTTTGTTTGTGTGTGGGTCTGTGTGTGGGTGTGTGTGCACAGTATTTTAAACTACAGTGATCTAGATTTATGGTTTTTGTTTTATGGTTTACTCAGCATGAATGTTTTGAAATTTGCACTTTCCAGATATTTCAGCCCATGTCAGCAGCATTCTCCATATGGCTGGTGGTAACAACATCATGAGTCCTCATATTCCTAGAGACAATATGACTCTTGTTTGCTCAGGAAAAAATCATAAAAGTGAAGCACTGCACAAAAACATCTACCCAGAAACTGGGAGTATGAAAATAACAAAATTTCTGATTAGCACAGAAACAGACACATTGATCAATGGAATCAAATTAAAGACCCAGACATAAATCCACGTGCCTGTGAATACCTGATTTTTGATAAAGAAGTCAGAAATACACACTAAAAAAGAGAAACAGCATCTTCAACAAATGGTGCAAGTCAAACTGGAGGCCTGCATGTAGACAAATCCAAACAGAGCCACACTTCTCACCCTTCACAAAACTCAACTCCAAATGGATAGAGCACCTCGACATAAAACAAAGTACACTGACCCTGAGAGAAGAGAAAGTGGGGAGTAGCCGTGAACACGTTGCCACAAAAGACACTTCCTGAACAGAACGCCAGTAACACAGCACTAAGACTGACAAGTAATAAGCAGGACCTCATGAAACTGAAAAGCTTCTGTGTGGCCAAGGACACCATCACTTGGACAAAACAGCAGGCTACAGAATGGAAGAAGATTTTCGCCAACTACATATCTGATAGAGCCCTAATTTCCAAAATATATAAAGAACACGAAAAACTAGGTATCAAGAAAACAACCCAATTAAAAATGGGATACAAATCTGTGACCAGGTGGTAGTGTTGCAGGCCTTTAATCCCAACATTCAGGAAGCAGAGGTAGGCTAATCTCTGTGAATTTGAGGCCAGCCTGGTCTACAGAGTGAGTTACAAGACACCTAGGACTGTAAAACAGAGAAACCCTGTCTTGCGGTTGGGGGAAGAGGGGATACAAATCTAAGCAGAGAATTCTCATGAGGAAACTCAAATGGCTCAGTGTTGCAGAATATTTGATTGCACTGTGATGCCTTGAACCAGGGGACATAACCAGCAACTAGGATTAACCATAGAGAAGCCAAGAATGGATAGAAAGGACACACAGGAAGGAGTAGGGAGGGACTTAGAGGTTTCATGGTCTTGTCTATCTGGGACTTGTGGAGACAGAGATGCTTGCTGGGTCTCTGGTGAAAAAAAAGGGAATGTCAGTTGGTCACTCCCCTTCCACTTTGATCTTTCAGGTTTTCATCCCAATATCTGACTCCTGAGTCTTTATTAGTAATAGAACAACTCAGATAAAAACAACAGCTGAGAAACACTGTAAATAAATGTTCAATATCCTTAACCATCAGGAAAATACAAATCAAAACTACCTTGAGATTTCATCTTACACCCACCAGAATGGCTAAGATCAATAAAACAAGTAACAGCTCATGCTGGTAAGGAGTGGGAGTACGGGGAACACTCATGCATTGCTAGTGGGGAATGCAAACTTGAACAGACACTATGGAAATCAGTGTGGCAGTTCCTCAGGAAGATGGGAATAGATCTACCTTAAGATCCAGCTATACCAGCATTTACCTAAAGGATGCTTCATCCTACCACAGAGACACTTGCTCAACAAGGTCCATTGCTTCTCTACTCATAATAGCCAGAAATTGGAATCAACCACAGTGCTCCTCAAAAGACGAATGGATTTTAAAATATGATATATTTATTTATTTATACAGTATCCTGCCTGCAGGCTAGAAGAGGACATCAGATCTCATTATAGGTGGTTGTAAATCACCATGTGGTTGCTGGGAATTGAACTCAGGACCTCTGGAAGAGCAGTCAGTGCTCTTAACCACTGAGCCATCTCTCCAGCCCCCAATATGATACATTTATACAATGTAGTATTACTCAGCCATTAAAAAGAATGAAATAATGAAATCCATAGGTAAACAGATGAATGATGTAGGATTCCCCTCTGTATGCTGTGACTATATTTTATTACCAGTGGTTAATAAAGAAGCTGCTTTGACTTATGACCACAGAATATTGCCAGGCTGGAAGAGCTAGAGAATAGATAGAGTCAAAGAGATACCATGTAGCTGCTGAAGGAGGCAGATGCCATGTGGCTGCCCAAGAACAAGAGGTAACAAACCACAAGCCTCGTGGTAAAATACAAAATAATAGAAATTTAATTTAAGATATAATAGCTAACTAGAAATAGGCCTGAGCTGTTGGCCAAATAGTGTTATAATTAATATAGTTTCTGTGTGCTTATTTGGGTCTGGGTGATCAAGAAACAAATGTTCAGTCTCTGTTTACAGATGGATCTAGAAAATATCATCCTGAGTGAGATATCCCAGGCCCAGAAAGACAAATATGGTGTGTATTCACTTATATTGCTGTACTGGATGGTTTTGTGTGTCAACTTGACACAAGATAGAGTCACCAGAGGAAAGTCTCAGCTGAGGAAATGCCTCCCTAAGATCTAGCTGTAAGACATTTTCTCATTTCGTGATCAGTGTGATCACCCAGGCCATGGTGGATGATGCCATCTCTGGGATGGTGGTCCTGACTTCTTAGAAAGCAGCAGACTGAGTAAACCATGGGAAGCAAGCCAGTAAGCAGCTCCGCTCCAGGGTCTCTGCATCAGCTCCTGCCTCCAGGAGATTGCCCTGTTTGAGTACATGTCCTGACTTCTTTCATTGATGAACAGAAATGCTAAAGTGTAAGCCTAATAAACCCTTTCCTCCCCAGCTTGCCTTTTGATCATAGAGTTTTACTGCAGCACAGAAACCAAAGTAAGACATGGGCATAAGTCAAACATGGTGTGTATTCACTTATATGGATGGACGTGGGAAGCTGGGACAGAAGGATCAAGTGAGGAAGAGGGGAGTGGAGGATAAGGAAGGGAATATGGAAAAAGACAGCTAAAAATAGAGGCATTTGAAAATAGTCTGAAAATAAAATATGAAGAAACTTTGTAAAATATTCACATTTATGAATGCAATTTAAAGGAAATTATCAAATAATGGGGGTCTCCCCATTATTTCTCTACTGGACATCTCTTGTTGTCAAATGAAACTTCTAATACCAGGATTGGGTTACATCTAACTGAGTTGTTGGCCAAAGGAGTCCCATGAGAAACCCCCAAACAACCCAGGTTGTTGCCAAGCCTATAGATTGCTCTCCACAGACTGACAGCAAGGCCTCACTGCTGAAGACACACCTGCACTGAATGTGGAGACAAGCTGGTGCCTTCAGCCCTATGTACTAGTTAGTATCTGTGGTCCAGAAAGATGACTTGCATGCTACCAAAAGAGAACCCAAAAAAAATGAGATGGGGGGGAGAAGAGGAGGAGGAGAAGGAATGGAATAGGAAGAAGAAGAGGAGAGAAGGAGGAGGGGAACCAAATTTCTAGTCTAATATTCCAGACATCTTTTCTTTGTGATAACGAGTACTTACTTGAATTAGGGGGCCAGGATGCCCGGTATTCACTGCTTGCTTGAGTTCTGAGTGACCTGCCCCGAACCTGGAAAGTCATAACGATGTCAAGAGTTATTTATTATCAGCAGAAGGATTTACCCAAAAATTTAAGACAGGAAACAAAAATCTTGTCCTCTACCACAACATACGAAATGTGACATATTTATCTTAGCAGCATGTGCAGCTACAAAAGGCTCTCTAGTTTCCAGTGCTCTCCCCGTGTGTTTTCTCACCCGGAGTCAGCTCCTCTTGGAGTGAGGGGAGGAGAATAAGCAGCAGGGATCCTGGGGACTCGGGAACCACAATTCCTTACACAGCTACACCGCTGCTGAGCACCAAGTTACCACACATTCCTTCCCTGGATTGTCATACCCCGTCCACAGTCAGTTCCTTTGCGATGGAAGCCCCAATGAAGCCCATTTGGAGCCCTCGGCAGGGTCTTGTTTTATCATCATCATCATCATCATCATCATCATCATCATCATCATCATCATCTTGATGCTGCCTTCACTTAAGGATGGACCCATTAGACCAGGCTGCCCCAGGGGATTGCCTAAACAAGACATCGCAGTATTACCTTCCTCTCTTGTTTCTTCTGTGTCTCCATGACATGCAGACGCTCCATGAGGCTGGAGATGCCCTGCTCCAAGCTGTCAATGGTGTGATGCTGAGGATCGTGGCCGCTGAAGCTGTTGCGCAGGCTGCGGAGAGCATCTCGGACGAGCTGGAGGTCACTGGTCTGTGGCTGAAATGACAGTGCTGGTGGCAGGGAGCCATGCCGTATTCCCATTCCCGTCCCAACCACTGCGCTGAAGAGGACTAACGGGAACGTTCCTAGGATGGGGCTTGAGTTCCGTAGAGGAAAATATGCCTCCTTCGATACTTACTGAGTGACTACTAATTAATACTAAAGATTTAAAAAAAAAAAAAGTATACAGTGTTCTTTCTACATATATGCCCGCAGGCCAGAAGAGGGCGCCAGATGGTTGTGAGCCACCATGAGGTTCCATTCTGGAAGAGCAGTCAGTGCTCTTAATCACCAAACCATCTCTCTCCAGCCCCCATTAACTCTTAATTTTAACAAATGATTTTTAATTTTGGATACTGGATGCCTTGCATCTGTATACACCATCAGGTGCAAGAATCAAAGGCTTAGCCTGCTGGTGATCGCCAGGGCGTCGCTCTCACTTCAGCTTCTTGTCTAGTCCTAGGCACCTACCCCTCTGTGGGTGACCGAAGCGGCACCCCTCCCTGCTACTGGAAGAACAAAGCCATTGCGCTGAGAGCTGTGACTGCTGTAATTTGTCACCTGGGAGAAGAAACGACAGCTGTTAACAAGATAGATAATTGCAAACCAAGACACCTTTTCTTTACATTCCGCTCTTTCCGGTCTAGCATGTAACTATTTACTGGTTTACTGCTTACATTAGAAGTTATGTGGAAGCTACGGATATGGTTCAGCGAGTAACAGTGTCTGCCACACAAGCCAGACGACCTGAGTTTGATCCTGATAACCCATGTAAAAAGCCAGGTGAAACAACGTACATAAACCTCACTTTTCTACAGTGAGGTGCGAGTTAGAGACAGGAGAATAACCCTGAAGCTCATGGGTCAGCCGGCCCAGTGTATGCAGCACAAGAGCGAGCCTGCTTCAACCAGGCCGAAGATGAGAACTGGTGTGTACACGCGTGTGCACGCATGCACACACACCAAATGAAAAGAACATTTTTAGGGTCATGAATGGAGATGTCGGGCTCCCTTTTCCCCACTGTATCGAGGCTGCAGTTGACACTCACTGGGCATTTCGAACGCAGAGCAAATGAACTGGACCTTGGCCTGGAAGCCCACAGCCACTCAGTACTCTTTATCAAGACTGCAAGAGTGTGTGTATGTTTTTTGGTGTTTTTGTTTTGTTTTTCAAGACAGGGTCTCTCTGTGTAGTCCTGGCTGTCCTGAAACTCCTGGCCTCGAGCACACAGAGATCATACTGCCTCTGTCTCCCGAGTGCTGGAATTAAAGGCGTGTGCCGCCACCACGTGGCCTAGGACACTTGTATCTTTTTTGTTGTTGTTGTTAATTATGTATTTATATGTATAAATATTTAAATAGCCAACACAGATATCAAACATGAAATTATGGTCAATAATTTTTGAAAATGCAATAAACATATTTCTGATTTAACCATTGTAGTCATAGTATTGATTAAAATAGAATTCTAGTTGAAACATGCCAAAGCATATAAAATTTAATGAGCCATTACTTAAACCTAGCTTTAGTTCACCTTTTCCCTAGTCCTAAATTCTTTTTTTATTTTTATTAAAAATTTCCACCTCCTCCCCTCCTCACATTTCCCTCCCCCTTCCCCCATTCCTCCTTCCCCTCCCTCTCCAGTCCAAAAAGCAGACAGGGTTCCCTGCCCTGTGGGAAGTCCAAGGTCCTCCCCCCTCCATATCTTAAACCCAACTCTGTGCTAGGTGGATTTCGTAAGACTGTATTCAGTTGCTTATGTAATTTAATAGTCTTCATTATAAGAGAGAGGGTCTCTGTTATTTTCATATTTCATTTCTAAATGTTAGACGCTAGGTACCACACTCCAGTCCCCTCGGTGCTGGAGAGTGAACCTGGTACCTTGCGCACACTAGACAAACGTTCCACCACTGAGCTGCACACCCAGGTCCTGGAACCTGCACTCAACACCTCACTATAAAGAATCCTAACAAACTTGGTCCGGTAACATGAGAAGGAAAACCCAAGTTCTGAGTTACCTCGTCTGCCTCTCTTTTCATGCAGTGAGCCAGAAGGACATCTTTATGTTCTAGCTCCCGTTCTAGATCCACCTGGAAAACAGAGCAAATCAGGAAAGTGTTTCCTTCAGGTCAAGGGGTCAGGCAGGCCAGTGGCTTCTGCGTCCTGACCTGCTGGTAGCTGGCATCCGAGAGTTTCCGGAGGGCTTCTTCCAACTTGGCCTGCTGCTGCTGAAGGAGGCGGTCCTTCTGCCCCAGCTCTTTCTACAAGGGAGATAAGCTCTCAGAGGTGTGCAAACACAAGGATATCAAGTGGTTCACACTCTGTACACCCTACCCCGTGAAAAGAAGAGCCTCAGGGACACGGGCTTCCTTCACACTATGTCTGGAAGGCTTTCCACACCATCACAGTCTTACACAGTGCCAGGATTCTTAGAAAGGCAAGAAGGAAGCAAACCTCTTGTAGGAGGGCCACTAAGGGCCATCCTCGCTACTGAGATAGAGGTGAGTTTGCCACCGACTCTTCCCACGTTCCTGTGCTATGCCCCTTTCCAGAGCTATAATGCTGTAGAGCTAATGGAAAGATTTCCTACCAGAGAGCAGAGAGAGAGTTGAATATGGAAGTGCCCTTTGAGCATCAGCTAACATGGGTCATTCACAAAAGGTCACCAGGAGGGCAGTTCTTACTTTGTATTCTCCTAAGAGCCGGTTCCTCTCGTCTAGCTTCCTCTGCAGATCCACCTGCACAGGTGAGAGAGAACTCAGTGGCAAGGAGGTATCATATACCAGCCCTCAGGGAAACCAGCCGCTTGGCAGCAAGAGTTAACGACAGTACAGTATAAAGCACAGAGAGGGCAGGCTGTGACAAAACACACACCAGCTCCCTGTGTCTTTAAGCAGACGGTAAAGACACAATTTGGCCTTAGTGTTCTCCAAGCTGAGGCCGAGTCAAGGACCATCTGAGGTGCTGTAGGCTTAGGTGCTGTGACCTAAGACCAGAAATGAGTCTTACGGGAATAAAAATAACTATAGACACGGCAGGTGGGCACCTGGGAATAAAATAAGGAGACTACAAGGGCGGCTGAGCAGCCTTCACGAAGCATCCCCTGTGACTGACGGGCGCTCTGAGGCCATTGTTCACACGTTCGACTCACGTTCTGGTTGTGTAGCTCATCCTTGTCCATATTTGCCCTCAGAAGCTCTTGCTTGAGCTGAAGAACAGATGTGTCCTGCTGAGTCAACCTCTGCTGCAAGGCATCCTGGGGAAACAAGGACACCCACCATTGCAGCCTCAATCCATCACCCGCCCAGTCAGTGCTTCTTACTGAGTTCCTCGCTGCACTGCGCATCGAGCACTAGTTCTGTCAAATTGGGGGATGAGAGGAATAGCAAGGACTTTGCCACAAGGACCTGGGTAGACACTGTCAACTACAGGGAAATCACATCCATTGCCCTACCGAGAGAAACCGGGTTTCCCCTCGCCTACAGCTCATCCTAGTCAGACAAGAAGGGGTAGCTTTTGAGAACAGACAGACATAGATCCACGTTAAATGCCCATCATGTCTTACTTGGAAGACACTGACCTTGAACGATGGAGTCCTCCTCCTCCCCCCTAGTTTTCTCGTCTACCTCTTGGGTATATAAACAATCCACCTGATATAGTGCCTTCTCTCTCTGCCTAGTCCCCATTTCCTAGAGCAGGGGTTCTCAGCCTTCCTAATGCTGCAACCCTTTAATACAGTTCCTCATGTTGTGGTGATCCCCCAACCATAAAATTATTTTCTTTTTTTCTTCTTCTTCTTTTTTTTTTTCGAGACAGGGTTTCTCTGTAGCTTTGGAGCCTGTCCTGGAACTAGCTCTGTAGACCAGGCTGGTCTCGAACTCACAGAGATCTGCCTGCCTCTGCCTCCCGAGTGCTGGCATAAAATTATTTTCATTGCTATATCGTAACCACAATTTTGCTACTGTTATGAGCATGATGCAAATATATGATATTCCTGATGGTCTTAGGTGACTCCTGTTGAAAGGGTCATTGACCCCCAAAGGGGTCGCAACCCACAGGTTGAGAACCACTGCTCTAGGTAATACAGTATGGCCTTGAATTCATGGTTCTCTTATCTCCAATGAGTACCAGATCAGGTAGGGAACCCATTTTTAATCACCCAGGTGACAGGTCAGTACATGGCAGAGGCAATCTGAGATGTCCCTGACATTTGTAGCCTAGCACATTCCAAAGCTCACTGCACGGGATCACGGGATAGACGACAGAGAATGACAGGGAAAGGAGCCTCCGCGGCTGCTAGTCTACATGTTTTCAGGGACTGCCAAAAACAGTTTTCAAAGCTTTCATTTTTATTTGTGGAGTATGCACGTGTGTGTGTGTGTCTGTGTGTGTGTGTGTGTGTCTATCTGTCAGTGAACTTCAGGCCCTCCATAACGGCAGTAATTCTCTTAATCAATGAGCAATTTCTCCAGCCCCAGGACAATCTCCTCCTCATGCTCTACCTTCTGAGATCCTTCGATGTGGCATTATTCACAAAGAATCTTTAAGCCTATCAGGAATCTCTCAAACTCATTTAATCAAAGGGCACACTTCTGTTTTGAAATACTTCAAAGCGCTGAGGTTACAGAATGTGCTTTGGGAAATGCTACTGAGTTACTCTTGGCTAGTCAATGAAAGTTTGTGCAAGACAGAGGGGACCAGTAGGAGCTTTAGATGAATACTTAGATGCTATAATCCCATTTGCGTAAATAACATATTCTCAAGGTTATTAGCTCAAGCATTGTATATACCATTAAAACAGCTCCCCCAAAGTAACTAGTCTAAAATGCCACCAACAGGATCTATCATATATACATGTATATACATTTATTATATATAAATTTAAATTTCAAATATACATGCACAAAACTATTGTGAAGGCTAAAGAGATGGCTTAGTTGTTAAGCACACTAATTGCTCTTCCAAAAGATCTGAGTTCAATTCCCAACACCATATGGAGGCTCACAACCATCTGTAACTCCAGTTCCAGGGACTCCAACACACTCTTCTGGCCTCCTCAGTTACCAGACACACAAGCGGTGCAGACATACACACAGGCAAAACATCCACACACATAAAAGTAAAATAAAAAAGGAGAGCATTTACTATAGAACAACCTCTCAAACACACCGCTAAGCGAAAGAAGCACAACGCCAAGCTGTGCTTGCAGTATACTATTATTTGGGTTAAAAAGTGGGAGAAGGCAATAAATAGACATATTGGATAACTGTTGCCTCAAGGGGAACAAAACTGGCTGAGGTGGCAGTGGGGCGGGATGGGATGGGGCGGGGTGAGGCAGACTGGTGGGAGAATTTTCATGGTCTATCCTTTTGTGTCTCTAAACTGTCAGAATGTTATTAACAATTCCCTTCTCTTTTTTTCCTAAAAAGGGCATTCTTTTGAACTGAGAGAGAGAGTGCTCTCACACAGAGAAAGTCAAGGTGGTGCAGAGGCAAGTGACAGCACCATGAGTCACAACAGCAGAACAAAGATGTCTTCCTCAGCATGTCTCTGCCCACCACAAAGCCCCTCCTATACTCCTAGACCAAGCCTGGTAAAGACTCCCAGCAAATCCAACAGTCCCCCAGTAGCCAGCTCTCAATGCTCACAAATAGCTCACTCGACCTCACAGAGGCTTACAAAGAATAAAATAGCAAAGAAAGAAGGAATGCAATGTCTGCCTTTTACCTTCACCCCCTGCAGGTTTCTGGCTTCTTGCTTGCATTTCAGCAGCTCCCTCTGCAAAACCAAACACAGTGAGATCAGATGGTGGCGACTGAGCTGTTTCATAAGCATTACCTCATTCTGTTCACAAGAAGACAAAACCCAGTAGGTCATTCCGTGAAGATTAACCCATCAGCTGAGGCACGAACAGATGTAGTCCCCTGAGCAGTAAAGGCTGACCCTCAGAAACAAGACTAAGACCCCTCTGTCCTGTGGCACCCGCCGCTGAGCTGCCCAGGCAGAGGAGAGCCGTGTTGAGAAGACACCCATCCAGGCCCCAGGCTCTCCATACACAACAGTCTCCACCACCAGGAAGACTTGATCACATCAACTAAATCTCCACTCAGACATGCGATGCCTATGTTTGCTGCTGCTGAACAGCTATTCTGACTTCTTTTAACTTCAACAAAGGGTTGACATGCTTCTGATTCTCCCAAAGACTTCTTGTTCTTTGTGGACTGGGGTTATTGTTCTTGGTGGTCCAAACAATTTGGTTTTATAATAGGAAATTGAGTAATTAAATTTCCATATATATGAGTGTGACTAAAAATCAAGATTTTAGGAAAGCAATGCCTGTTACTGAAACCCAGCTCTATTATATCACACAAATGATTCATAATTAGCACATCTAAAATTGGGTTTTAACCTGGCCTCCGACAGATGGGCTCAAAAGTTATCAAAAATGCAGGTCTGAGTGTGTATGCATGCACGCAACCCCATTTCTGGGGAGACATGCTCAGTCATGTTGCTCTACCACTGACCTAGATGTCCTTGTTACATACCTAGGACTCAGTCCTTTCATTTTGTCTTTTATTATAGAATTAGAGGCTGACTCAGTACCTTGCACATACTCGGCAGTCATTACACCACTGATCTATAGCCCCAATGCCAACCCCAAAATTAAAACAAGCAGACAATCCCCAAAACAACAACAAAAGCACTGACCTAAAAGAACTCTGGAAAATATTCATAAAAAGGAACCACACTAATAATAGATACCCCCCAACTTCTTTGGGGAAGGTTCTATGTTGTTCTGGCTGGCCTGGAACTCAGTATGTAGATCAGGCTAGACTCCAATTTATGTACCACCATGCCCAGTCTAGATTCATCTTTTTCTCTCAATTAAAAAAGAAATATAGAAAGATCTCAAACTTACAGAAAGGTACTCCCCCAAATAACACAGATAACTATGATATAGCACTAAGATTAAAAAGGTGTTACCATTGTGACAAAGTTCGGATGTTTCTCTCCTCCAAAGAAAGAGATAGCACAGATGAGATTCAGCTAGCCCCCAGCACCGCATCACTTTCCCTCCCCAGAACTATCCCAAAGCTGGCTCATTGTGTACCACAACTGCTTTCAAAGGAGGAAAATGTACACGTCCTATCCTACCTTGAGGTCCTGATTCTCCTCCATACTCTGATCCAGACGGCTTCGGATTATAATCTGAATATAAGACAAAGATGGCCATGCACTTGCGCTGTTAAGTTCATAGACCGATCATTCAACAAACACACATTTACTAGAAACCACTTTCATACTGTGAATACATGCCCTCTGATACAAGCATAAGCCAAAATGCATGACATAAAACAATATGGATGAAGTTTAGGTAAGTGTGTGTGTCCTGGGAGTTAAGGGAAGAAAAGATGAAGTTGAAAAGGAAAATGGGAGCCAGACTATGAAGGGCCAATGAGGTCAATGGGGGAATTTATATAATACATATATATATAATATTGTTTTTTAAAGTATTTCTTTTTATTCTTTTTAATTATGTGTAGTTGTGTGTCTGCCTATTGGTATGTGTAAGTGAGTGCAGGAGCCTGGGAGGCCAGAGGTAAAAGATCCCCTACCAGTGCAGGGAGCCACACACCATAGGTCTGGGAACTAACCTCGGGTTAAGTATTCTTAACCACTGAGTCATCTCTCCAACACCATCAGTGAAAATTTTTATACAAAGGGAAGACGAAATAAAATTATCCTTAAATTATTCTTGCAATTTTATTGAGAATGAACTGGAAGAGGTTAGAAGAATCTAGATTCAGCAAAACCTGGGAAGGTTGCTAGGATATTGGCTAGAGGCCCACACTAAGTAGTAGTTGTGAAAATGAAGACACTGGGTATGAGGGGAGGAGCAGAAAGAATTCAGGGATGATATACGGGTTCCTCTTTGGGGCATCTGAGTGAATGAGTAGATGCAGACATACATACAAGGACAAATAGATTCAGGGTTACATAGAGGATAGAAAACCTTAGTTGAGGACCCACTGAAACCAAGGTATGTGTAGCACCCAATAATGGAGACTGTGTGCTGAAGGCACAACTCTACAACTCTCTAGAGAGAGCTGAGCTCACAGATGGAAATCCATCTGTGAGAGAGAGTGAAAACACGGAAGGTGGACGACTGGTCCAGGGTGCTGACGTGCATCCGCATCATAACATAGAGAAAAAAATGTTTCAGGGAACCCCGCCATAAACTGTAGGAGACTAGAGCTTTCGGTAACCTAATACCTTGGATCAGTGTCTGACTTAAAGAGTCAGCATTTGCTGGACATCTGTTGATTAAAATCAAGGAAGAAACCAGGAAGGAGTAATCAAAACTGGTAGGCGAACTCCACGAGTCAGGAGAGAGTATTTAAAAAAAGTGAGGTCAAGCAATCCAGGCCTAGTATCCAGCCACAAACATGGAGCTCACCAGTTGTTCCTCGGGGTTGACTCCTGGTTCACAGAGGGCCAAGGGTCTCTCCTGTTCATCTTCAGGTAAGGAGCCATTGAGCAGTAAGGCCTGGATAAACCACAAAGGGAGGGAGGGGTTGAACTCCCTGCCACCTGACTCAGTCTAGAGTCAGGCTGGGTGAGTTCACCACAAATGGAAACCACCAGATGATATAACAGGCTTCTGAAGAAAACCAGATGATAACCTCTGCTTTCCATCGGCCCCGATCGTGCACAGCTCCTTCTAGAGGTTACAGCTCCCTTCCCCCATTTTAAACATTGTCTCATGTACTCCAGGCTGGCTGGCTTTGAACTTCAGGGTCTCCTGTCTTCACCTCTCATGTGCTGGGATTTCAAGAATGTACCACCATGCCTAGTTTACAAAGTGATGAGGATCAAACCTAGAACTCCATGAAGCTACAAAGGCACTGTACCTGCTGAGCTACACCCCAAGGTTCATGGAGCACAAAGGCCCTGTACCAGCTGAGCTACACCCTGAGGCCCATGGAGCCCAAAGGCCCTGTACCAGCTGAGCTACACCCCAAGGTTCATGGAGCACAAAGGCCCTGTACCAGCTGAGCTACACCCTGAGGCCCTTGGAGCACAAAGGCCCTTACCAGCTGAACTACACCCTGAGGACCATGGAGCACTTTCATCTTTCTGGACACACACAGACCCTCTGCTCTGAGCATTTTTTGTCTCAGAAGAACTACTAACAAAACCTTCCCTTCAGAAGAGTCCAAACACATTTCCAAATTTCCATCTAGAACTCTTCAAACACAGCTCTCCCAGCCGACTGGGGATCTAAAATCAGTGTGAAATTATCTTGCCTCAGAGAAGTGTGTTACAATGAACTGTTTGAAATCCATTTGAAAACACGGCCTTGGGGCTGTTTGCTTTCTGTTTGTTTGTTTTAATAATTCTCATTTTCACCCCCTGAGGCAACATGAATAGAAGAAAGAGAGATCCTTCCAGAGGTGGCCTCGTTCATTTCAACCCCAGGCTGTTTTGCATCAGTGCATTAGTGAGTACAAAGGGGGCAGAGCGCCCTGAAACTCAGGAGCTCAGCATTGGGGCCCTAGGACGCTGCCTCTCCCACGGAACCCACACCTAACATGGTATTTATAGTTTGCAGTCTCATGCCTTTCCTTTTACATTTTATTTATGTTAAAATTTGTGTTTATTTTTTATCAGTTGATTGATTGTGATAGGACCTTACTATGTAGTCCTGGCTGGTCTGGAATTCTGTAGCCCAGGCAGGCCTCAAACTCACAGTAATCTATCCATCTCTGCCTCCATGCAACACCTTGCTCTGATAAAATTTACTTTTATTTTTAATGTCTCTGTGTGGGTTTGGGCACGTGAGTTCACTGTCCATGGAGACCAGAAGAGAGTGTTGGATAGCGTAGATATGGAGTTGCGGCCCTTGTCTCACTGGGGTGCTGGGACACGAACTCAAGCCTCTGTAAAAGCAGAGGCTCTTCACCGCTGAGCCATCTTTCTGTTGTGCACATCTGTGTGTTATGTGTGGGTGCGTGTGAGCCACGGATATGTGGGGAAGTCAGAGGACACCTTTCAGGAGTCAGGTCTCCCCTTCCACCATGTGGGTCCCAGGGATCAAACTCAGATCCTCAGGCTCGGCAGCCTATGTCTCTGCCTGCTGAGCCACCCCACCAGCCTCACAATCTTATTCTTAAAGCGGCATCCAGGCATACTTTAGAGCCCCCAAATGTAGAGACCTGCCTGCTGAGGTATGCATTGTGAGATACATCAGATGAGTTAAAGATCGGAAATTCTGTCCTTGTGTTGTCACAGCTTTGTTCCAACTTGAAAGAGGTTCAGAGGCTAAATGAAAGCTCTTTAAAAAATATAACACAAATTCATCATACATGATGATGAAGAATGCTCTAAAATCCAGCTAAACACTAATCATGTTTGAGAAAATCAAATGAACTTGGTTTTCCCATGGAGTCATAGTAAGAGGAACGAGTAGGCGGGCACACAGCCCAGGGGCTGCAGGGAATTGCAGGCACTGGGACATCACACACGGGGGTCATCGCAGAAATATTAGCCCCAGTGGTAGACTGCTCAATGGCCTCTAATCATGGCATACTAATAAGTCACCAAGCCTGGATGTGACTTGACATACAACTCGTTCATCATAGAAAGAGTTAAGTGTCCAGGGGATGCTGGGAGCCTTTTGTGCTCCTCAGTGAGACTGGATCCTCACTGTCACCACACAGCAGTGAATTAAAACTCCTCTGCTCGAAGGAGATACTAGGATGTTGCCTTTCTGCCTGTCCACTTCCTTCTTTATTTTTCTGTTTCATCAGTCACTGGCTTTCTCCCAAGCTAAGGAATGCAAACCAAGCAGAGCCAACCTGATAGCGACCCATGCTTTCTGCACATAATGCAAATTATTTGGGGAAAAACCTCGTTAGGTAAGATCACCCAAATTCATAAAAAAAACTTCCCATTAAAACAACAACACATCATTAAAATATGCCTTACTGGAGGGACCGAAAGGAACCCAACAGATTTTTTTTTAATTATTTTAATACAGAGCAAGAAGCAGACACCACAAATTTCTTGGGGAATGTTTAGGAGGACATAAACATCCCTCCAATCGGTGCGGGTTCCTAGGGCACACATTATGCCCTTTTTCTTTAGGAACCTTTTGTGTCCCCACCCTGTTGCCGGCTGGCTAGGAGCACGCCCTCCACTGCCTGCCAGAGCCTCGCACATAATGTGGGCTTTGTTTATGTGTCCATAAATATTTCACAATTCAAAACTGGTGCAGTTCCCAGCACAAACAGAATGGAATATTCCTAGCAATTTCAGGGTCTTCAGCACACTACGAGGGCTCCTCCAAACAGAGCCAATCGAAAAGGACAGAGGATCGAGGGGGTCACGGGACGGGCTCTCAGTCATGTGGGTCAGTCGATCTCTGGGGGAGATTCCCCTGACTGATAGCACAGGTATAGGACCAACCGAAGGGCTTTGTTGTTCAAGGAAAACCTCCTAACAGAGCAGTGCCTTGGAATCAGGTGCTGATGCGTCAGGAGGGTGCCGGTCCCTCAGCCGGACTCGAATGGAAACCTGGTGCTAATATTGCCTCTCACACCTTTCTGCTGCTGAATTCCTGAGAGACAGTCTTTGTTCAAAGTTGCAGTTGTGGGTCTGTAAGAGTAGTAAAGACGCCTACCTACAAAACGGGGGTCAGTGGGAGCTCCCGAGCTTGCACAAATCCTAACAGCTGGATGGTAAACAAGAGTTCCAAAGTCCACAAGTGTGGGCACCACTCACACACAACTAAAGTAGGTGGGTTTTTTTTTCCTTTGCCAATTGATACTACTGATTTAACAGGAATAACTAGGTAGGGCACCAAGAACAAACTGCAAAGGAAAGAGCTACCTGTAGTCCTGAAATCATTTTCTTTGCTTCCTCCATTTCTTTTTCTAAATGTTCTTGTTGTTCCAATAGCTGTTCTTCCCATGTGGTTTCCAGGTACGTTCCCGGGCTCCCAGGCCTCCAGTCTCGGGATAATGGAGAGTCTGTCTCGTCTGCAAAATGAAAGGTGGGAAGACAGTCCATGTTGAAGAAGAGTGGTTTCCGGCAGCCTGGGCTCAGCGAACCTCACAGGTTCAGGTCACCTGCCTTCTGAACCTGTCTGCACACACAAAGTGGACTCTCCACTAGGTGGAGCTGTGAGACACAAAGAACTGGCTGTTAACTGGGGTACCAGGCTCGGGAAAGCACGAGTTCAGTTAGGAAAGTCCACCCTCTTAAGCCTTACCATGGGAAGCAGCGGGGCTCCAGGCCCTACAGATTTGTTATAGCACACAAAGATCTTACTCCCAGCTCCTTAGAACTCACATTCCCAGAGACCGATTTATAAGTAATGGAACCGTCAGATGCAAATGAAAACAAAATCCCTTTGGGGACTCTGGAACTTTGGACGGGAGACTGTGGTTCAACCAGCCCTGCGCTGGCTGGTGTTTGCTAACTACACAAACCAGGGGAGAGGAGCCACAACTGAGAAAACACCTCTATCAGACTGCCTGTAGGCACATCTAGAGGGCGTTTTCTAATTAACATTGGTGTGGGCGGGCCCAGGCCACTGTGGGTGGGGCCACACCTGAGCAGGTAGTTCTTGGATGTCTAAGGAAACAAACTGAGCAAGCCAGTAGGCCACGGGTACCTGCTTCAGTTCCTGCCTCCAGGGTCCCACCCTGAGCTCCTGGCTTGGCTTCCCCTCATGGATTGTAACCTCTAAGTAAAACTGACCCTTTTCGCTTTTGGTGTTGACATTTTGTTATATCACAG
Organism: Alexandromys fortis; assembly: GCF_014885135.2. NCBI lineage: Eukaryota > Metazoa > Chordata > Mammalia > Rodentia > Cricetidae > Alexandromys > Alexandromys fortis. The sequence goes on from NW_026067973.1 coordinate 6,657,021, forward strand.
CAATAGAAACCCAACTAAGACCTATTCCTTTCACCCCATTGAGGCATAACTGAACCCTTTTCACACAGTATCCTGTGATTCACGCTGAAATAAACTTAGTAAAGCATACTCACAAAACTTCACTATTCCTCCCTGGTTTATCTCCTTGTCTTCGAGACCTCTTTGCTCGGGTGTCCCTTATACTAATTGCATGCATCCCCGTTTATGTGCACTATGGAATACAGATGGCTGTGAAGTCTTTGGCAAGCTTCTTAATTCTTTTTTTTGTTTTGTTTTGTTTTGTTTTGTTTTGTTTTGTTTTTCGAGACAGGGTTTCTCTGTAGCTTTGGAGCCTGTCCTGGAACTAGCTCTTGTAGACCAGGCTGGCCTAGAACTCGCAGAGATCCGCCTGCCTCTGCCTCCCGAGTGCTGGGATTAAAGGCGTGCGCCACCAACGCCCGGTCTCAAGCTTGTTAATTCTAAGAGGTGCACAGCAACTCCCTGAGTTGTGGTAAAGATTAAAAGAGGTAAAACATGAAGGACCCAGTAGTATCTGATAGTGCAAGTCAACAAATCCTCCTCCTTTCTCTACACAGCCTTAAGAGATTCTGACTCCATGGGTGGTTCTTTGTTTTTTGGTTGTTGACACAGGGTCTCACTGTGTAGCCCAGGTTGGCCTGGAATTCTCTAGGTAGTCTAGTTGGCCCCAAGTGTGTGATCCACCCGCCCCCATCTCCTGAGTGCTGAGATTACAGATGTGCACCGCCACACCCAGGCTACGACTGACTGGTACAAATGCTTGGTCTTGAGGGGAAGCAGAGTGAAGAAGAATCTCATTTCAGATTTTCTTTTGTGGGGTTCAGTTTTATTGCAACCTTTATAGATGAGTAGACGTCAAGCTAACACTTGTACTTTGCCTTATCCATGTTTCTTTTCACGCTTAAATGGGGGGGGAGGGGAGGCAAATAAGGCAGGCTCAAAAGCTTAAGCAATGAGAACTCTGTGGTCCTTTCTGTAGCCCTTAAACCAAGACCAGTTCCCCGCTGCATGTTCTCATGGGCATTTTGGTTTAAACTATGTATTCCTGGCTCCAACCTAAGTTAGTGGAGAACCAAAATCATCTCCACAAAATGGGAATAGTAAAAACTATTTACCCCAATATAGCTTCTGACTGCCCCAGTGTCACTTCCTAATCCATAGCAGTCAGTCAGGGCGGGCTGCTCTACGCTGCCATGAGCTTTTTTGACAGCTCAATACCAGAAAGGACATCATGTACCGCGATGACGACACTAATTGGCTCAAAGGCATTAGAGTCCTCTCGAGCTCGCCCTGACCCTACATGCACAGACCGTGAAGATAGAAACAGCCAGGAACCGTAACGTAGATAGTCAGAAGCTCTAAAGTCTTCACACTAAAAGCCTCTCCTTGAAGCAACCCAGGCAGGCGGGGCAGTGGTACCTGTTCTGTTCTCTATTCCTTCAGAGGGAACAATCACAAAATCGGCCTTTTCCTCTGACTGGGTTATAACGGATTCACTCTTTGCACTGTGGATTGGGCTGGGTGAAGTCAGACTGTGGTCAAACAAAAGAGAAGAGAAACAATTATGAACAGTTATACAGACGTCAACTTTCACAATTCATCCCAGAGATATCTTATTCATACCACGCCTACCGTGATGCTCACGATTAGAACAAATGTTTGTTGAACAAATGAAAGAAATGTGGAAGGAATAAGTGAAAGAAGCCTAGTCCTAGGGATTAGTTTGCTTTTTAATGTTATTTATTTATTTTACATTTTAATTATGTGTATGTGCCTCTGTCTCTGTGTGGGGGTGGGGTATTTGTAAATCAGATACCCACAGAAACCAGGAGAGGATGTTGAGTTCCCTGGACCTGCAGTTACAGGCAGTTGTACGCTGTTCTAGGTGGGTGCTGGGAACTGAACTTGGATGCTCTGAAGAGCAGGGAGCACTCTACCACTGAGCTATCTCTCCAACACCCCAGGGAGTTCATTCTACACTAAGACTGCCTTTAAGCACAACTGATTGAAATGAGAGTTAACAGAATAGTCAATAAGCCATTTTTTTAAAAAAAAAAAACTGTTTTGTTTTGTTGTGTGGGTTCCCTTTCTTTCTTTTTTGTTTTTTGTTTTTTGGGTTGTTGCTGTTGTTGCTTCTTGTTTTTTTGTTTGTTTTGTGGTATTCACCACTATCAATTCCTAGGCCCATATTCAGAGGGCGATGGTTGTGTTTCATTAACTTTTGGAGTTGGATCAAAATCATATTTTCAAAAATCTGAGTTTCTCACAAGCGACCAGAGATCAGCTCTAAGTGATACCCAAAAGAGGAGTCATGGCAGAAGACAGTTTAGGGGTAGGAACTGCTCGTGTGGTTGCAATGCCAGGATGGGCAGAGAGGCAGTAATTTATCAGCAGGTGACCCAGAATATGAAAAGAAGAGGGGGCTGGAAAGGTGGCTTGCTGGGTAAGAGCACTGACTGCTTTTGCAGAGGGCCCGGGTTCAGTCCAGCACTGACACAGTGGCTCACACCCTTCGGCAACTCCAGTTCCAGGGGGGCTGACACCCTCTTCTGACCTCCACAGGCACCAGGCATGTATGTGGTGCAGACATATAATGCAGACAAAGAAACTCATGCACATAAAATAAAAATAAATCTTTAAAACAATAAGAGTGGTGGGGCAAAAGGAGAAAAACATACTAGTGGCAGCTGGATCAAAATTTACTTGATTAGCTCTTTCTTAGTGAAGAATTACTATTATTTTTTATTGTTATTTGCCATAGTTTCATATTCTCAAGTTATTTTTGAGATACCTTTCAATAATTTCTGTGTCCTGATGTAGCTATGAGAGGAACTGTTCAGGTTTTCAGGGAAGCAGATTTTAAATCTTCCCCTGGACCAGACAAGATGGGAATGCGAGGGTAATACTTCTATCATATAAGGACAGAAGAGTCTGGAGAGCCCTTTCTCTCCGCGCTGCACTCTGAGAACATCAGCACCAACACAATCTCAGGGGCTGCGGAGTCTACGGCTCAGCCCCCTCTTGGGAATTCTTTCCAAATCTATCACCCAGACAACAGGGAAAGTGTCTAGGACTCACTGACCCCCTTAATGTGCCCCTGAAGTCTCCCAGGCTAATCCTTACGACCACAAGCAGGAGTTAACAATTTCCTCTTCCCACAAACCAGAGAAAACACTAGAAACAATCGCAATGGAAGAAGCAGCAGATTTCAGAACCGTGGACTCGTGTCTCCCCACGGTCCACAGTCCAAGAACTTTGGTGGAAATGATCTCAAGTGGTACTATGTCTTCATCTTTCTTATAATCTGATTTTTTTTTTTTTACATCTAGAGGTGTATAGATCAAGCGGGTGAGAGAAGTGAGGGGTATCAGGTACTACTCAGCAATGTTGAGTGTTTTCTTAGCCATTTTCACTAAGTAGGCAATCTGACCTTCAGGCCAACGTGAGTTCACAGCCACGGGGAAGGCTCTCGTGTAAAGGGGCTGTGTCGCTAATAAGGAGAGATTTATGAGTGCTTAGGCTCCAGCATTTACTTCTTACAAAACCGGGAATCCGGATGCACAAAGCCCTTGTCAGCTGCCCCTCCTTCTCCAGTTGACAAGATACTGGATAACAAGTCCCACTGCCTGCATCTGGCTGGACGGCAGGAGGGATGTGTGAGACAGATCGGAGAGAGGGAGGGAGTAATGGGGGATCTCGGATGCTGAGAAAAGGCTTTCCTAAAAGCACAGACGCATGCTCAGTTCCACCTCTCTCGCCAAGTAAGTTGCCTCCCATATATGGGCAGAAGGAGGCGGATGTCTGGTTATCCAACCCCACCGGGGGAGTGGCAAGGCAGGCAAAGGAAAACAACATTTCTTTTTCTTGAAATGAGATTGCCAGGATAAGGCCACGGAGGTAAGACCAGGAAGCTAGACAGCCAAGATCTTGAACCTGGAGGGAGGAGAATCCTGGGGCATGTGTCAGAGCAGTAAGACACCCCCGCACCCCCAGAAGAGGAAGGTGCTTTAAATCCTCGGCCTCAGGTCAGAGAAAAGTATCTTCATGCTAATTAATTAATTGTAAGATGTGGGCTCCTCCCTAACTAGCTTAAAAGTCATACTTGACAAACAATCCCTACTTATCATCATAACCCTCTCTGAGGTCAGAGAACTGTTGATTACAAATAGGTCCTATCCATGCATTTCTTAATCTAGTATTCACCCATATTAATTTATCGTACCAACAAACCCCAGCAAAGATACCGCCAATTAGACACACTAATTTTTTAAATGTATAGTAGACCAAAAGGTAGAGTCCCATCGCCCCAAAGTCGGCTCCAAATTCCTCAGATAACTCTATTTTGTAGTGTTAATCCCAGACCAGCAGCCAGCTCTTACTGAATAGCACCCCCAATCATTTCTTATCCCCAGTCAACCATGTCCCCCGGCCCTGGCTCTGCTTCCCCTCGTATTCGCACCTCACTAGCCAAAGTGGCTTCAGCTCACCATTTGACTTGTGTCCCTCCCATGGTCCCCTCCTGGCTCCGGCTTCAGCAAGCCTGCTTCCCTGGATGAGGTGGGAGGTTGAGAGTCACATTGCTCCTAAATTCTGGCATGTCCCTCCCGTGCGGGGGCTCGAAGAACGACTCCAGAGATCAGTCAGCCAGCGGAACGATTCGCTCGATTCGCTCGGGTCTCCGAAGAAAGTAGGATGGGCAGAGGTGGGCTTCTTGGCCCCGGGGACAGGGATGCTCCCTGGGGTGAAGTGCGCTGTCCCAGAAGCTCAGACTCCGCCGCAGCCCAGCCTCGGCGGAAGCCTCCTCCCATCGCCAGCGGCTGCTCGCTGGCAGCTGCATCCCGGTCCCTGCAGCCGCGCGGCTCCGAGCATTCCCCCGGGCAGCGGCATCTCAACCCATCTCCCTCAGGGCGAGAGGTTCTGGTGGCTTCTGCCGAGCGTCGAGTGGAGTCCGGTGTGATGAGCTCCTGCTCGGCGCCGCCTCCTGATCCCTCCCTTCCCGTTCCCCCCTTGTTTCCCCCCCCCCCCTCCCCAGGCTGTCACACGCGGCCAGGCAGCGCCGGGCTTCGACCCAAGCACAGCCGACGGCACTGGGCAGAGAGATAGGGGTGCCGACCGAGGCCGGGGCCAAGGGCGCGGTCCGGAACTGGCTGGACCGAGGGTGTCCAGAGCTCGGGGAGCAGCGGGGGATGGGCAGCGCAGTAGCAAAACCGCGTGGATCTGATGGTCCTGGTGCCGAGAAGGCAGCCGAGAAGACGTTGCTGTACCTCTCTGACCCCTCCCTCGTTGCTGCACCTCTCTGACCCCTCCCTCCTTGGACACGCCGGTTTGAGACTGATCTAATCTCGAGAAGCTCGCTCGCTCGCTCTTAGTAGAATGGGAGACGCAGGCAGGATAGAGACTGGAGCTACCCCCACCCTCAGCAAACCAGCAGTATGTTCTCCCATCTGCTGCTCCCACCTTCCCTCCCCTCTAGCGGTTCGTATGTCCGTCTGTCCGTCCGTACCCCCTCCCCCAAAGGATCGTTCTGCTTAGGTACAGTGAGAATTTAGCCTGTCTACTGGAGCAACAGGAGGGTAGAGCTTTGTTTTGCTAGGGCATCCCTGAGAAGCAGCGGGGGTGGGGGGAGGGAGCAGCAGGGGAAGACACCACGGATGTCTATCCTATTTGAAGCTCTACCCCACCCAAAATTGCAACGTCTGCAAGATTGCTGGTTCTTTCAGGGGTCACAGGGTCAACAGGTGCCCAAATGGAAGTGGGCAAATGGCAGAACCTGCTAGAAGCCCTCTCCTTTCCTGAGGGGTCAGTGAAGAAATTGACAGAATGCTGACCCTATCCCAAAGAACAGCACAGTCAGGAAGAAGAGGACAACCAAGGGAATGTAATCTTTGACACATCTCCTAGGGCTGCCATTAGCCCAACACAGCCCGATATCTAGCGGCTCCCATACTGATCTCACACCTCCAGCCGCAGTCTCAGTCTTGCCTGGAGGAAGGAAGCAGCCACCCTTGGGAACCAAGCTCTCTTCCCTTCTTCTAATTCACAGGCACACTCAGGCTCAGGAGAGCCAAAGGCCAGCAGAGATGCAGGAAGCAATAGGCCTCATTAGACAACAGAACAGCCTTTGATACTGGAAAGAGCCAAAGATAGTTTCAGCCAGGAGAAAAAAAAAAAAAAAAAGCAGTGGTTTTGAGTCTCATTAAAAGCACACCTACTGCTTGCTTCACGGGCGAGTTTCTCTGGGGGCTGGTCAAAATGTCTTCTAAGTGAATAGAGATGAGGCTTACACAGACCTGTAAAGGTAGTACATTGAACACTTTGAGATGTTTAATGGTGAAATGTTTGTTAGAGACCCGTGTCAGAAATAGAAACTACCCCATTATATGTAAACATTTCAAGGTTGAGCTAGGTTAGCGGTATATTAAGTTGATGGAAAGAGGTCCACAGGACCTCCATAAATGAGAAAATGGTCTGTCAAAATAGGATGGGACTGTATGAGGAAAAGAAACAGGATGAAGAAAAAAAGATGGAAAATACACACAAGGCACAATTAAATTTAAATAGATCAGACTATGCTGGGTTGGAGTAGGAGGGAAAAGATCATTAGAGGATACGCTCAATATAATTTAGCAACAAAATCAAGTTAGCAAGTAGGCTGGAGATGTATTTATTGGGGCATAATCTCCATGAGCCAGGAGAGTAATCCTTTTCTGCCACTATACTTGGCATTGGTCAAGCCTTTATTTAAGCAGACTGTCCTGTTCTGACCCCTGCCCTTGGCTCTAAGGGAAGCAGAGAGCCTCTTTACCAGAGTCACAATCACCCATATCCCACCTCAGTGCATACTAATGTGCCCCAGTTCACAGTGCTATAAATGAGTGTGGAAACGCTCATGCGTCAGACAGTCCTGCACATTCTCCTAGCTTGCCGGGAGCTTTCCCCAGCCTTCTGTGGTTATAACTGAAGACTCAGACTCAGCCTGCAGGACAGTGCCCAGGAACTGACTTTCATAAACACTAGCAGCTGACGGCACACAAACACTGGGTTGGACTGAACTCTGAAGGTCCCAGCCACACCCCCATGTGGCCAGAGCTAACTATTGTCACTGGGACGCTGCAGTTTCTATATGTGGGAAATTCACCAGCATTGTAGCCCACTCTTCTGTCAATACCAAACTCACAGGCCGTTTGGCATTCAACTAGTCCTTGAATGCCAAAGATAACTAAGGGAAGCAAACGAGGTTAGGAGCTCTTTGTTTTTCAACACTAGGGTCTGAACCCAGGGCCTCCGGCAAGACAAGCCCTCCAGCAGTCTGTGGGGAGCTGAAGAAGCCGTGACTGAATAAGTCAGGCGTAGGTGAAGACCTGAGAGAATGTGTACTGACATTGGTGCTGTCAGGTCAAGGACCAATGCCTCAGACCCATGGGAAATTGGCAAGGCCTTACTCAGAGTGGTCGGGCTCAGAGCTGGTAAAGGCTTCCTCTGGGCTGAGTGCAAACATCGACAGTGTTCAAGTATGAGTGTTCACAAATGGTTGACCAGCCTGTGCCAAACTATCGGCTCCTGGGTGTTGGATGATTATAGCCCAGACTGTTCACTTAGAGACCTACCAAGACTAGCTAACTCCTCCCCTCTGTGAGGTACCTAATAAATACCACAAGGTTCGCACATCCCAACGTTTTTGATGTCTGTGAGTCATTTCTTCAATGCCTGTCCTTTCTTTGCTCCCTCGCTACCCCAGTCAGGTTTCCAACCCAAGCCTGGCAGGGTATGGTACTCAACCCCATAGGTGCCTTCATGCTTTTGGTCTTGCTACTGAGGCTAAGACTCCCCCAGAGAGCAACTTTCTACCAAGACTGGAAAGGTAAAGACAGCAAGGCCACACATACCTGGAGCAGCTAGACTCAGATGGGGACCGCTGCTGTCCTTCGTATTGCTGCACCAGCGCTCGAACACTCCAGTATGGGTTCTCAATCTCCTCGTCCATGCTGCTGTTCCTGAAAAGCAGGGGTGGGAGAGGACCGGAAAAGACAGTTTTAGGCCTGCAGTTCAGGTCAGCTCTGCAAGAGGAGATATCCTGCCTCTCAGTGTGCACTCCAGGAAAGAAGATGAATATGGCACCTGGGCAGCAGAGCTCAGAAGGCAGAGACAGGAAGATCAGGAGTTTGAGACCAGCTTGGGCTACGTAGATACCAAGGTCCTGTACACACACACACACACACACACACACACACACACACACACATACACACACACACACATTAATACACACATTTAGGAAGTGAACAAGGTAAGACTCCTTCTTCTAAAGCACTTAAAACCTAGCAGGGAAGGTAAACAAAAAGACAAGTAATTTTGCCCACTTTGTGACACCTTGGGTCATGTTCGCCTTTAGCAACCACACAACCCTCAAAACACTTCCTGCCATGAAATTTCAAGACAGATTGGTCTTGTGGATACATTCCAGGATACAGCCTCCTCCAGATGGACTACATATCTCCCAGTGAAGAAAACACTGTGCCAACCACATATATTTAAATTTTGGGCATGAGAGCAAACTTACACACATGGTTACTTACATTCTGCTAGCTGCAAAGTAAACATCTCGAAAGAAAAGGCTTAGCCTGGCTTAGCTGAGCTGATAATTCGGCTATTTGGAAGCTAAGACAGCAGGAGCACAAGTTCAATGCCTGTCTGGACTTCAAAATGAGTTCAAGGCCAGACTGGGCAACATAAGACCCCCTCTCAAAATAAGACACAAAAGCCTCAGGGTATAGCACAGTAGCAGCAGAGCTCCAGGTCCACTACCCAGTACCATCCAAAAATGACCAAGCTTTTCCCACTAGGATTTCCTTCCCAAACCTCCGCTCTATTCTGTGATCACTTTGGCAGTGTGGGTCTGCTTGGTCGATATGGCCATCGACTTGCACTGTTATTATCTAAGCAAAGAAATACTAGAGAGAGGGGCCAGTTCCCCTCCCAGGTTTTTACCTCTGTCTATACCGGAAGACATCCCGTCCTGACCGAGACATGTCACGGCACACATCAGCCAGAGCAGCAGCTGCTCCTTGGGCCACAGCCGTCGCACAGTGTGGTTGATGACTCTGTGCAGGGACTCTGGAGTCGCGCCCCTGGCTCACTGTCCTGCTCGAGCCAGGTTTAAAATGAGCTGCCAAGGCAAGGACCAGCCTCATGATGGACTTCAGGTTTCCTTCCACAATATCTAAAGGACGAGACAGATGGAAAGGTACTGAGAGGGAGGCAGAGACCATGGATTGATGCATGTACTATATATTGCTGATGATACAGTAAACTCAGCAGGCGGTCTCCGTTTTCATAACACCATGTTCAACAAGGAACATGGAAGGTTAAAGGCAATTACCATAAAGTATGATAATAAAATAGTTAGGCAAGAGGGGTATGGGGTCTTCAGCAATTCGTGGAGAGATAATATAATCCTGGAGTTCTGAAGGATGTTTTATAGGGGAAGTGAGTCCTCAGTTAAGAATGGAGTGCTGCTTCTTAGCTAACAGGGGAGAAGGGATAGGAACAATTCTGGAAAAGGTACATGCCAAGGTCTAGAGATCAGTATAATGGGGTGATATCGTCTGTTAGGAGAGCTGCAGGCCACAGGCGACTACTGAGCGCTTAAATGTCACGGCCACGAACTGGAATATGTTCTAAGCAAGTACAGTACCTAAGAGTTAAGTAAATACCTCACACACACGGGAATGCAAAAGATCTCAGACAGTATAAAAAAGAGCATGCAGGGCTAGAGAGATGGCTCAGTCGTTATGAGCACTGGGTACTCTTCTAAAGGACCCAGATTTGATTCCCAGCACCCACATGGAGTTCACAACCATCTGTAACCCCAGTCCCAGGGGATCTGATGCCTTCTTCTAGCCTCTGAGAACATCAGACACACACATGGTGCACAGATATACATGCAGGTAAAAATGCCCATACATATAGTAAATAAATAAAAGTAAAAATGTAAACTATCTCAGTAATGTTTAATGTTGACTTCATGGTAAAGTAATCATATTACAGATATAATAGGTTACATAAAATATATTATTAAAATTTTCAGTCCTTCCTGCTCATATTGCGGCTTTAGGAAACTTTTTTAAGTACTTATGTGACATGCATTTTATATATATGGTCCAGCACTGTGGTGGAGAAAATGAAAGAGTTCAGGATGGCCAGAGCCCCAGAGCCAGAAGAAGGGAAAAGTGTAGAAGGGGAGGAACCAGAGGTCATACAGGACCAGGTGGGCTGTAGGGAAGACGCCAGATTTCAGCCGAGGGACTTTAGGTGCACAGCAGTGGTACAACAATGTGTGCTCTTAGCTCACTCTTGCTGTGGCGTGGAAAGCTGGACGGAGAGGGAAATCGATGCAGTAGACTAATCAGGAAAGTGAGCTTCTTCAGGTGAAAGACAATGAATGGCAGGCTTCCCTTAAAATAGCCTATTTTACTGGGCCAGATCCCCAAGCCCACTGCACATGGGGAGCAGACCAAAGCCAGAACTGCACTCTAAATTCTGCCCTAGAAAAAAAAGAGGAAAGAAACACATGCGCGCCCGCGCGCGCACGCGCGCGCGCGCACACACACACACACACACACACACACGGGGGGGGGGGGCACATATTGTGAAAGCTGTGGTTAAAGGTAAAGTAAGGAAATGGCTACAATTCCATTGTTTGGCTTTGTAGCCTTTCAAATGTACAAAGCATGCCGAGGACTATTTGATGTCCTCTACCAAATGCTCTTAATGGTCACTATTTGCTCACCTGGGTAACTTCAAACACACAGAACACCAATAATCCAACATGAAAGGGTTCCCTCCCGCCCTCATTCTCAGCAAAAGTACAGGCAACAGACCCAGAAACTGGTGCTGAAACAGACCAGATCTGGTCACTTCCAGAAAAGCATCAAAAGGAGAAGGGAGCATATGCTTTCGGAGGACCCCTACGTGGCGCCTTTCTTACAGCATGGGCAAAGGGTTATGCCACTACAGAAGACTACATATAAACACTGCAGGGCCCCCTTTGTCTGACTGGAATGTTCTCACAGCCAAAAGAAAAAAGAAGAAAGAAATGCTATAAAATATTTTCCCTTTAACCTGAGTGTGGCACACATCTCTCTCTGATTTTATAACTTAAGATACAGAGACAGAAGAAACACCTAATTTCAGGAAAGCCTAGGATACAGCAAATTCTAGACCAGCCAGGGCTACACGGTGAGACCCTGTCTCAAAAATACATATATTGAGGCCGGGCGGTGTTAGAGATGTGTCTCAGTTAATCCAGCGCTTGCCTAACATTAACAAGGCCCTGCATTCAGTCTCCAACTCCACATAAAGCTGGGGGATGGTGCAGCTTTGTAATGTGACTATAGAGGAGGTAGAAGCTAGAGGATCAGAAGTTCAAGGTCATCCTTGGCTACTTGGAAGTTTCAAGATCAGCCTGGGCTACATAAGATCCTGTCTCAGGAAATAAAGGAAAGGAGGAAAGGAAAGAAAAATAATGAAATGAAAGAGTTTCTTCTAGGAAATTGAATGGAAAAGCATAAGTTATGAGGGTTTGTAATAGTACTCGATCATAAAACCCAAAGATCTCAGAAAACACAATCCATCTTCATATGTGAAAATTTAAATGAGACATTCCAAAATTAATATCTCAATTTTGTCATTTATTCTTGTATCATTAATTTTCCCACACACACTCAAGCATATCTATATTCAATTCAAATTAATAGAGCGCAATCACCTCCAACCAGGTCTCTGGAGCACTGGGATCTCAGTACTCGATCACTGTCTTCTAAGGGGTTACCTGTCTTCATGGAACAAGGACATAAAACCATGAGCCTAATCCTACTCCAGTCTGCTCAGAGCCGCTGCTCACATGGCCAAGGGAGTCTGACAAACTGGCTAGCACCAGTAAAGGTTAAGTGCTCCGTTCCCGAGGATGAAGTACTGACTAACCTTTAGCTGAAGTCTGATGCATGCGAATCTTTTTGGAAGCTACAAACTGTAGCACTCTCTCCACGTTATCCTTCATCTCTTGTTGGTTACTGGGACTCAACTGCACGCCACTCAGTTTTTCTCCTGCTGTTAGGAGAGGGGAGACAAACCAGTAACACATCAGGTCAGAAGAACATTATCAAAGCTTCATAGCGGCCAGGCGCAAACAAGGGAGGGGATACAAACACTAAAAGTCTCCATAAACAAAGGAGTGAGTTAAGTCCTCGTGTATGCACTAGGGGAAGTGGTTAGAGAAAAATGAAAAACTTTCAGAACGCTTCAGTCTTTCAGGTATAAACACACAGTCCTGTGAAGTTATTGTGGGTACGTTTATTAATTCAACAAATATTCACGCTGTGTGCCAAACACTGTTCTGGGTACAACAGAAAGCAGGGAACAAGGTAAACAAGTCTCTTCCCTCTTAGTTTAACTATAATATAACAATTTACGTTTAATATAATTTAGGGTAAAAATAAAGACAGAAAAGAATAGTGATCATGGCCTTTCTAATAATACAGTCTTGAAAAGTCTGAATAGGAAATATTTATATTTAGGAAAGTATGGTGGTTTGAAAGAAAATGGCCCCCAAAGGGAGTGGCACTATTAGGAGGTGTGGCTTTGTTGGAGTAGGTGTGGCCTTGTTGGAAGTAGTATGTCACTGTGGTTTTGAGGTCTCATGTATGCTCAAGCCACACCAGGTTCTCAGACCATTTCCTGTTGCCTGTAAGTCAAGATGAAAGAACTCTCAGCTCCAGCTCTAGCAGCATGTCTACCTGCATACTGCCTTGCTCTCCAACGTGATGATAATGGACGAAACCTCTGAACCATAAGTGATCCATCACAATTAAATGTTTTCCTCTTGAAGAGTTGCCATGGTTCCTGGTGTCTCTTCACAGCAACAGAAACCCTAACTAACTAAGACAGAAGGGCACATGCCAGGCTGAAGAGCCATATAAACCCCAACATGGGATTAGCTCAGACCATCTGAGGGGCAAAAAGAGCAGTGTGGCTAGCTAGGCACGTAGTACATGCCTACGATCTCAGCAGTTGGGAGGCTGAGACACGACGATCAGGAATTATCATCAGATTCATTGAAGTTAGCCATGGCTACAAAGCAAGTACTGGGCCAGCCTGGGTGACATCAGACCTTGTCTCAAATGAAAAAGAAAAGACCAGTGTGGCTAGAGTGGAGTTATCAGAGTCAAGACCAGGAAAGGGCACCAAGCTAAGCAAGGCCAGTCACATAGGGCCTTGGGGACCCACAGGAACGACCCTGGATTTTATTCCAAGGGTAATGAAAAGCCAGTGGGTACTTTCGGACAGGATGGGGACATTAACTAGTTTGTGTTTGTTTTCCAAAGTTGACTGTGTGTATATATAGATCATGAGGGGGATGAAACAGAGAGAAAGAGAGTCTAAATATTCAAGGCAAGAGATAAGGATGGTAAGGGTTAAAGTGGAAGAGAATGGCTGGCCAGAGTCAGACACTGAGTATATTTTGAATACAAAGCAGAAAGTACATGTTAAGAACTGGCTGTGGTTCAGGAGGGAAAAAAATACTTAGGAATGACTTCTAAGAGTTCTCCTTAGCAAGTGAGAGAATGACTTGAAGTGTTCCTTGACGAAGATGGAAGGTGGGGGTGGGCAAGGATGGTAAAGGGCTTGGTGTGGACAGAGAAATACAAAGTTCTGTTTAGCTGCATCTAAGACATTCAAACAGTGGTGATTAGGACACTGTATATGCAGGTCCAGAACTCAGTGAAAAACTGAAGCCTAATATACAAAATTAGGGAGAGGCCATGAGGTTTTCTCTTTTTGTTATGTACGTCTGAGTGTATATGAGGTATGTGGTGTGTGCACACATGTGTGTGCATGGATGCACATATGGAAGAAGCTGGCATCTGCTCTGTCACTATATACTTTATTCCCTTAAAACAGCTTTTTGTTTTGTTTTTCCTGAACTTGGAGCAAGGGTGGCGGTCAGCAAGCCCCAGTGATCCTCCTGTCTTCACCCCCCACAGCTGGAGTTATAGATGTATTTGTGACCATGTATGGCTTTTTTAAACATGGGTCCTGGAGATTCAAACTCTAACCCTCATGCTTGCACATGAAGCTTCACTGAACCAGCTCCTTGGCCCCCTGAGGTTATTTCAGGCTGGGGATATACCTTAGTTGTAGAGTGCTTGCCTAGCATATTCAAGGCCCAGTTCAATTTGCAGAAACACACACACACGCATACACACACACATACAAAAAGACAGTGTTTTGAAATCTGGATTTTGGGAAAACAAAAAGACATTAATACTGCTTCCCAGGTTCATAACATCTCTGGAAACAACACCAGTTATGCCACGAATGGAGGATGAGTAACTGATGGCCAACACCGATGCTCAACTTCACAGGATATACAATCACCTAGGAAACAGGTCTCTCAGTTAAGGAACTATTTACCTTGGGTTAGCCTCTCTGGCCACGCCTGTGAGAGAGTGTTTTAATTAAGTAATTTGAGGTAGGAAGAACCCAAAAAATGGGCAGCACCATAGCCTGGGTGTGGATCCTGGACTCGGGGACAGGAGAAAGTGAGCCAAGCACCAGCACTCGCTGCTCAGTCCTCTGGGTATGGCTGCAACCTGACCAACTGCCTCGAACCCCTGCCACCACTCTCCCCACTCTGCTGGACTTCTCCTCAAACTGTGATCCAAAGCAAACCTCCTTCTTTAAGCTGCTTTGTGTCACAGAAAACAAAAGTACTGATACAGTTTCTGTTGAAGGAATACAGGTAGAAGAAGAGCTTTCGTTTTTATCCTTTTGTGCCTATGGTTCCTGCTAGTCCACATGTAATCTATTTAAATAAGGGGAAAAGAAAATGCTTAAAATGGATTTGGGGATTTTTTAAAATTTTTATTTTTAGTGCATGCATGTGTGCATGCATGAGTGTGTGCGCGTGTACATGTGCATGCATGTGTGTGTGTATACATAGAAGTGCTGATGACCTTGGAGTCCAGAAGAGAGATGCCTTGGAGCTGGAATTACAGAAGTCTGTGAGCCACCCTACTTGGTTGATCTGCAAAATCAGTATATATACTCTTAATATCTGAGTCATTTCCCTAGTCAGGTCTTTGGAATTAAAATAGAACTAGGTTTGCACCTTTACCTGGATACTTCAATATTTATAAACTTGCAAAGTGGCTGAGCCTTGTAAACCTCATCAGTAAAATAATATAGGTTTATCATCCATAATCTAAAATTTTGAACTTACAAATGCTCCAAAATCTGAAACATTATTATTATTTTATGTATATGGGCATGTTCAAGTATGCCTATGTACTGTGTGCATGTCTGGTACCCAGGGAGGCCAGAAGAGGGCATCAGATTCCCTGGAACTGGAGTTATAGATGTCACCATGGAGTTATATAGTCACCATGCTGAGTTCCAGTGGGCCATGGGGCTCAAACCCAGGTCCTCTGGAAGAGCAGCCAGTGATCTTGACTGCTGAGCCAGCTCTCCAGTTAAAAAATCTGAAATGTTTTAAGCATCATACTAGTGCTCAAAAAATTCTGATTTGGGGACATTTTCAGACTATGGACTTTCCATAATTTTTAGCTGTAAGTGCTCAACTCTATTTTTTTTTAATCCAATAGCTGAAGCATTTTTGGTACCAAGCATTTTAGATGAGGAATACTCCACTTGAACTGTATAACACAAAGAAATCAAAAGAGCATATTTTTTACACATACTAAGTACCTATTAATTAATTAATTTTTATAGATGGTCCCTTTTGTTTCCTGGAAACAGAAGTAATAAATCTGTTTCCTAAGGGTGTGGTGGTCAAATAAGCTCACAAAATAGCAAGCATGCCACCAACCAGCGGCAATGACCCACGCCACTGTTCCACTTATTACAAATGATTAGTCAATCGTGAGCCGTCTCCAAAAAAAGTACTCACAGACAGGCAGATAGGCTGCCTGTTACAAACCAGCTTCTTCCACACCATATACCTCCAGGACACCCAGCAATATCAACTGGTCAGTAATAAATGTTTGAGAACTGATTACATGCATTTGGTTGGGGGTTTTGGAAGCATAAGAGCAAAGTATAGAGCATAATTCTCTTCAAGAGCTCCGTCTATGGAATACCTGATTGCCAGTCAGTGAGAGAAATCATAGCGGAGCGATGGAAAACACTTTGGACATACGAGACCCTAATAAGAAGAGGGCCTGAAGTTAAGAGGAAAGCCCTTCTGTGAAAACACATGGGTCTGAGTGTCACACACAGAAGAGTCCTATTATTGGCGACATTTTCTCTTTTGGCCTGAACGCTACTCCTTTTCTGTTTTTTTGTTTGTTTGTTTGTTTTGTTTTTCCTTTGTGTGTGTGTGTGTGTGTGTCTGTGTATGTATGTGTGTGTCTGTGTGTGTGTGTATGCATGAGTGTTTTACCTGCATGTATATTTGTGCAGGAAAAAAAAGTGTTCGTTCCCCTGGCACTGGAGTTATAGATGGTTATGAGCTACCACACGGGTGCCAGGAGTCGAACCAGGTCCTCTGCAAGAGCAGCCAGTACACTCGACCACTGAACCAACTCTCCAGGCCTCCCACTGTGCTTTTAATTTAGACTGCAGTTCTTCTGGAAGCCTGGAAGCCCTCCTCCTCTGTTTGACACGGATTCTTCTGCTCTGCCTTTCCTGAACCCCTAGGACTAAGGGAGGGTGTCTCTTCTATGTACCCTGCTCTGCATGTACCCCCATCAGGACACTAACATAGTAATAAGACGGATCTCACTTTCCAGTCTTTCTAGACTGGGAGCCTCTGAGGGCACTGGCAGGCCAACATCTCCTCATATAATACAGGGACTGGCACAGTGTTTATTGACCGGATGGGAATTAACCTTGGGCAAATATTTTAGGTCTTCCCAACTCCATCGCCATGAATGCCAACAACCTGCTTGAAGGGAGCATGGAGGAGAAAGAAGTCAGATTCTCGTCTACACTAGCATCAGAGTCCAACTGACCAACAATCTCGATGAGATAGGCCAGGATCACTCCATCTCGGAGATCCTGTCGCAGGTCCTGCACAGGCTTCACGGATGGCCTCTTCTTCAGCTGGGCATTCACCCAGGCCACATAGGCCTGCAGCTGTTGCTGGAAAATAAAAGGCGGAGATAAGGGAAAGATGGCATATCAGTCTCATCCCCTATCCTGTCCCTGTAAGGCAGCATGAGAGGGTGAGGGACAGAGGGGACGCTATATCAGGAAGGAGAAAAGGGTTTTAAGATATCCCAGAGCACATTCTAAAATCTCTAGCTTTACGCTAACACCTAGGGATAAAGTAATCTCCGACTGATTCAGCACTGCAGCCACAGATAAAGAGACATGCACTTCCAGGGGTCACTCCCACCCACTTTCCACGCTCTGTTGAGAGGGATCAAGGCTGACTCCAGGGCGCCAGCCAGTATTCAGGTACCATGACCGCTGCCAGCAACCCACCACACTTTGCATTTACAGTTCCTCATGTACTTTATGCACAATGGACCGTGAGGCTCCCACGAACTGATCTTGTGGAACCAGACACAAACCAGGACCCAAGCACAGCGCTGCCTCCCACAGCTGCTTTCCTTAGCATGAGATGTGGGTGCGGTCATCTCACACTTGACGGAAGATTTACCCTCCTGAGCCCATAATCCTAGGATTGCTAGAGAGTTAGTTTTAATCTGTGTTTTATATTGTCAAAGTCTTATGGTTACATAAGACTGATGCGGGGAAGGAAAAGAAAGCCACCAAGCGGACTGTGATTCTGAGGACTAAAAAGCATTTTCCTTTACTTCACAGAAAGTTGGGGCCCTGTGCTGCCAGGAACCGAGAAGGTTTCTAGGTTGAGACATTTAGGGAACTCATTCCATCCTGCACACAACTCTACACATTCCATTTTCCTTTTAAGCACAATTTGTATTCTGATGTTTATTGTCACCACCTAGTCAGAAGACAGACATTGTTATCTCAAAAGCACACAAACAACATCACAGTCTGGAAGGCAGATGTTTCGTTTCTGTCACAGCCCAAGATCCTGAACCTCAAAATTAAGTTCAAGGGCTAATTACATCAAATCATAATTTGGTTAAAGTACAGTTGATTTCTAAGTCACAAGCATTTCCTGGGTGAAAGGAAGCTGAAAATTACTAAAGGAAGCCGGAAATTACTTACTGGCTGCTTTCCTGGGCTCAGATGAAATCTGCCTTAGTTTCTTTGCTGATTTTTGGAAATCGCCATTGTAAGGCAGTGCTAAAGCGATAATCCATCGCTATCGGACCAGTAATGACCAGCAGGAATTGGCAGGAGGGATCTAACATTTACTGAGAGCCTGCACAAACTGAAAACCACTTCTGGTGCTTGTCTTGTTTTTGTGGTACAAGCGACTGAACCCAAGGGCTGGTGTGTGCTAGCAAGTGATTTCCCCTTGAGCAATATCTTCAGCCCTGTTCTGGTATTCTATTTTAATTACTGCTTCTGGTGTTCTGGTTTAAAGACTTGATGAATGTATCTGGCCCAGGGTCTGACACAAAATTGATGCTTACCAAAGGGTTGATTGCTTTTACATTTTATTTATTTTGTGTGTGTGCTTATGCACACTACATGGTACAAGCGTGGAGGTCAGAAGATAGCTATTAAGAGTCAGTTCTCTCCTCCCATCTTGCAGGTCTTGGGGACTGAACTTAGGATGTCAGACTTGCACACTGAGCCATCTTGCCAATCGTGGTCATTATTATTGTTAACAGCATCATCTAATTTTATTCTCAAATATATATAATATATTAAAATATACATAATATATACTATATTATATCTAACATTAAAATACTATATATAAACATATAATATATATACATATATGTATAATATATAAACAAACCCCAAAATAACCATTGTCTTAGGGTTTCTATTGCTGTGAAGAGACACCATGACCACAGCAACTCTTACAAAGGAAAACATTTAATTGAGTGGCTTACAGTTTCAGAGACTTAGTTCATTATTATCATGGCAGGACATGGTGGCGTACAGGCAGACATAGTGCTGGAGAGGAGAGTGGAGAGGGAGCTACATCTTGATCCCCGCAGGCAACAGGAAGTGATCTGAGACACTGAGCATATCTTGAGCATAGGAAACGCCAAAGCCCACCTAACAGTGACACACTTCCTCCAACAAGGCCATACCTACTCCAACAAAGCCACACCTCCTAATAGTGCCACTTCTTATGAGCTTATGGTGGCCAATTACATTCAAACTACCACAACCATAAAGCCAGTATTATTTCCATTTTATGGATAAAGTTTGGAGAAGTGACATAACTTCCCCAATGTCCCCAGAACTAGGACACAGCACGTCCAGTTCTAAAACCCAGTTAGCACTGCATTGCCTTGCTAACCAGCTCACTGCAGAAAATGTGAGCAAGACACTCATCCCCAGAACGCACTGATACACAATGTTCCAAGGTCCTGTCTGAGGAGCCCGGCAAAGGGGACCTCGGGAGTGAGTGCTGTGCTCTGACTTAGGGAAACAAGTTCAGAGCAGAGAGGGCATTAAGAGTAACACTAAGGTGGTAAAACTCCTAGTAGGGGAAGTTAATACGCACCTGTAATGCCAGCTTTGGAGAGATGGAGCCAGCTTGAGGCTAGCCTGGGCTACAAGGGCTCCTGTCTCAAAACACACAAAACTGCTTATCATTTTTCCTGTATCTTTCTCATCTAATTTATATTTTGAGACAATCATGTCTCACAATGAAGTCCTGGCTGGGGTGGGACTTGCTACATGGACCAGACTGACCAAGAACTCTCAGAAATCCTCCTGCCTCCACCTTCCTTGTGCTAGAATTATGGGCCTGTGCCACCAACTCTGGCTCAACTTGCCTGTCTATAATATCAGCCACCTTTAATGCACTCTCAAAGCATTCCTGCTTAAAGTTCTTAATTGGTCTTCCATTATCCTTAAGATAAATCCTATTTCTTAGCTGCCCTGTAGTAAGCCCTGTCTGCTCTGCCTCACTCGAGGCTTTGGCTGGGCAATGGGAGTAGACCTTGGGAATCTGGGATGATTTGTGTGATCTTCCGCTGGTGCTGGCCCTAATGTCTTCTTCAGGGGAGGGAGTGAGAAGGCATGGTGTCAATGTCTCAGACACCCCTTCTCCTCCGTGTCCCTGTCATGCCTCGGTCTATCCAGACCGCACACATTTCCTCAAGCGCATCATGGTTTCCCCCACGCCACTGCACCTCCTGCCTGCCGATGCTTTGTGAAGTCTCAATCAGGTGTCACTCTTTCCAGAAATCCTTCCCTAATCCTCTCACACTCCTCAGACTCTGCGAGGAAGGATTCTGTGTGCCGTTCAATTGGCTCACCAATCATTTGAGCGCAACCCACGGGACTACAAAGATCTCACACCTTCACACAGTGTGCAGGAGGCTAGGGAGATGGCTCAGTGGGTCAACTGCTAGTATAAATGCAAGTCTAAGGCTCTGAGTTTGGATCCTGAACACCCATATAAAAAAACCGGGCATGGTGGGTGGTGCACACCTCTACCTGTAGCAGTGGCATGGAGACAGGAAAGTCATAGGCGGTCACTGGCCAGATAGTCTACCAAAACTCCAGCTCCAATGAGAGACCTTTTCTCAAAAAATAACACAGAGAGTGATGGAGGAAGGCATCCCAACATCAGTCTCTGGCCTATATACACATATACACACCACACCACAC
Organism: Alexandromys fortis; assembly: GCF_014885135.2. Taxonomy (NCBI): domain Eukaryota; kingdom Metazoa; phylum Chordata; class Mammalia; order Rodentia; family Cricetidae; genus Alexandromys; species Alexandromys fortis. The sequence continues at coordinate 6,677,799 of NW_026067973.1, forward strand.
ATGCACACCATACACACACCACACACACCACACAACACATGCATATCATACACACACCACACACACATGCACATCACACATGCATACCACACATGTACAGCACACACATACACACCACACACACAAACATGCACACCACACACACACCACACCACACACACCCGCATACCACGCACACCATACCACACACAAATGCACACCACACCCACACACCACATACACATACACCAAACTACACATACACACACACCACACACACATGCACACCACACACACATGCACACCACACACACATCACACACCCGCACATCTCACACACACATACACACAACACACCGCAACACACCACACCACACACAGACATACACACACGTACTCACACCACACTGCACATACACGCACACCACACACACGCGCACACATACGCATACACACACACGAACTTGCTACCTGGAAGAGGCAAGTGCTACAAAGGGATGAACACAGCATCAGGTATTAGCCCAGCATGAAGTTCAAGAGGTTGATGAGCAAAGGTGACAAAGAGGTCAGTGAACTCCAAAGACCTAAGGTGGGAATAAGATCTCTGCAGGGAGTCAGCACAGTTCAGAACTATTTGCTTCTTAGGATGACAAGTGCTCAGCATATATTTGCTTCCAAGAGAGAATCATTTGTCACGTTTTATCAGGCCTGCACCTAAGCTACTGTAGAAGTTCATTGGGCAGGGACATGATTTTTCAGTAGGTCAAGCTAATGTCTTCTTAAGTAACCATAGCCTTGCCTTGGCTGCAAAGAAGCAAACAGTCTAGGATACAAAACTGACCACTGGTTCTCTCTATTTGATGCACGGCTAGACAACAGAGGGGCTCCTGACTACTTCTCACGCACATTAATCCCTGCCGGGTCCTTACAGCAGCGACAGTGACAGCCATCAAGTTTCAGAATATCTATCCTTTCCAAAGCTATGCTGGTGTCTTGCTAAACACATTTTTTTTTCTCTTGTTAATCTGATTGATTTGGATATTCTAACTACGAGGAAGACAAAAAATTGAGACTCAAAATAAGGTGAAAGAAGCTGTTCAAGGCCACCCAGATGGTGAACCATGAATTATGGGATTTAAATTTAATACCCAAGGCAAAAGTTCTCTCCACATCTAAATTAACGCATCTCTGAGCTGTAAGGGAGTCAGTAAACCCCAAAGGATGCTCTTTAGTCTAAAGCACCCCTCCACAGGCAATGTGTGGGTCCCTTGTGTACCCCTCATCTACACTAAGTGGCTCTCGACTGCTCAGTGTGGTTCAGACCAGCCATATCAGCATCACTTGGGAATCTGCTGGGAAAGCAGACTATTCTTAGCATCTCCCAGCTCTGCCAAATCAGAACTTGTGTTTTAGCGGGATCCCCTGATGTCTGTATGCCCATCTGAGTGTGAAAAATACCAGCTCAGCCACGGGTTCTCTCTCTAGATGTATGGCAAGACAAAGAAGAGCCAGCGTGCCTCCTCAGCCTACGGGAGCATCCTCCTTGCCTAGAGCTCTCTGAAATCCTGTCCCTCCCCACCTGCTGCAGTGCATTGGAGGCAAAGGATGTGTGGAGCTCCCTTGCTGGTTTCTCTGCTTTCTTTTTTTCCTCGCTTCTGTTTTTCCTTTTGTTTCCATTGTTGGCTCACATGGACAGGGTCATTCAAAACCCCTAAGGATTATTTTTTTAATTTAATAACTTTTCACTGTGAAATAATTTCTGGCTCCTGAAAAGGTAAATGTGGACTGGGGATATGGTTCCACAGGTAGACAGCTTGCCATGCAGAAGGCTCTGGGTTCAATCACCAGCACTACATAAAGTGGGCGTGGTGATGACATGTCTGTATCTCCCTTCAGGCAGGGAGGATCAGAAGCTACACAGCAAGTTTGAGGCTGGCCTTGACTATATGACACCCGGGTTTTGTTTTGTTTTGTTTTGCTTTGTTTTAAAGGTAACTATACAAAGAGTTCATCTATACTCATTACCCCGATCACCAGAGAGAACCACAGCATAGCGACCAAAACAGGAAACTACCATTTACATAATCTACAGACTTCCTTTGAATTTACTTTTTTTTTTGTTTGTTTGGGTTTTTTTTGGTTTTTCGAGACAGGGTTTCTCTGTGGCTTTGGAGCCTGTCCTGGAACTAGCTCTGTAGACCAGGCTGGTCTCGAACTCACAGAGTGAATTTACTTTTTAAAAGGGTGCTGCATGGGTCCTGGGATCAAAAAAGTTGTCAGGATTGGTGGCAAGCACTGAGCCATCTCACCCGTCTTTAGTTTTACCCCTGGTTTTCTGATGATAAAATTCAGGTTATAGATTTTGGCAAGGATATCATGCCTTTCTGGGGGCTTTTAATTTTTTTCTTTCTTCTCTTCTTTCCCCTCTCCTCCCCTCATATCCTATCCTTTCTCTCCTCTCTCTCTGAGATAGGGTCTCATGAAGGGTCCAAGGCTAGTCTTGAACTCGTTACGTAGTCAAGGAAAACTGAACATCTGTCTCTACCTCCCAAATGCTGGGATTATAGGCAGGCTACAATGCCTGGTTGTATGTGGTGCTGAAGACCAAACCCAGAGTTACATGCATGCCAGGCAAACATTCTACCTACAGACACATCAAAGATCTCCAACAGACAAAGTATGGCAGAATCCCTGGAGCTGGGACAATGTGGCTAGACTCCTTACACCCTGACAGATCAGGAAAAGGAGAGAAATGAATTTGAATGCCCCAGGCAGGCATTCTTCATATATTAAGAATGTCAGATCCTAGTTTGGGTTATGTCATGCATTCTGTCCAGTTCATGAGTAATCACTTTATTTATTGTGGAGTGTTATGAGGTTTTGTTTTTAATTTTTGTTAAGCCCTTAAATTTTGAAACACAGTTAGAAAGCCAAATTAAGAGGTAAAAGAAAAATTCCTTGTATGCTTTCATTTTCACTTTTAGATCTTATATCCAGTTGGAGTTTCTTGTATGATATGAAATTCAGCTCTAATTTATCCTCTCCCAAACGGTTAGCCACTTGTTCCAGCACCATTTATACAAACACAGCCCTCTATTCCAATGATTTGAGACACTACTTTATCACATTCTAAATTTCCATAAATTCCTGGGCCTATTTCTGGGCTTTCTATTCTGCCTCACTCGACTATGTCTACCCATGCCCCAGCACCAAAATGTGCTACTCAGGGTCTGTTTACTAAAACAAAGCCTCACTTTGTGGCCCAGAGCAGCCTCAAACTTGCGATCCTTCTGTGACAGCCTCCCAGGTGCTGGCGGAGGGACGCCTGGCTTGTGTGTCCCAATCTGACCTCCAATTCACTAAGTAGCCAAGGGTGACCACGACGAAGTTAGACCAGGATCCTCACGAAGGTGGTGAGGGTCGAACCCTGGGCGTCACACATGCCAGGCAAGTACTCTACAAGTGAACTATATTCCCATCCCCATGAAATTATGCTAATATCTTCTAGAGCCAATCCTCTTTCCTTGAAAACGATCTTGCTGCTTTCTTAACTAGTCTTGTCTATTTATTTCCCCATGGGAACTTCTATTTCTGTCTAATTTCCTAAAAATGGCCACATATCTATACAGAGATCTATAAACTCTTTTGTGATTTTTTTTCCTGTTTCAATGGCTATTTTTCCATGTCCATTTCTAATTTTATATATTTCTGTTTTCTCCCCCTTTCTTCTTTTTATGTTAATTAATGGTTCACCAATCTTTGCAATTATCCATTTTAATAGGAACATCCATTGTCAAAGAAGGCAATGAAGAGATCAAGTGATGAAGACGAGACCCCAAGCGAAAGCATTACCAGGTGGAAGATGACACTCCAGAAACAAATCAAAGGTGTGACAGGAAGTGGCACTGAGGGAAAGGACCCAGAAGCAATGCTGAGGACTGGCTGGCTGGCAGTGCTGTAGGGATAAAGGGGACCTGGAGACCTGGGCAAAGCAAACAGTTCAGTTCTGGGCACAGTCTGAACTATTTGTAGAACACCAGGGTGGGGATGTTTTCCAGGCAGCTGACAAAATACAGATTCAGAGTAGAAGGCATGGGGCTTGGACTGAAGACACACATTGAGAAGTATCCCTGTGGAGCTGGAGGAATGGCTCAGCAGTTGAGAGCAGTGGCTGCTCTTCCACAGGACCTGGGTTCAATTCCCAGCACCCACATGGCAGCTCACAACCATCTGTGACTCCAGTTCCAAGGAATCCGACACCTTCACACAGATATGCACAAAGGCACAAATACCAGTGTATATAAAATTAAGATAAAGTGTCTGTGTGTGTGTGTGTGTGTGATTGTGTGTGTGTTTGCAAGTCAAGCAAGAACTGTGCAAATGACTGCCTTCCACTGAGCACTTCCTACAGGCCAGGTACTGTGCTAAGTACTTGACCACATATTTTCACGTACTGACCACCTCGCTCGCACACCCTGGTCCCTCTGGGAACGAGTCTTCATATTTGATAAGTGTGAAAACCGAGGTCATGCGTAGCAGCACAGCTACGGTCACAGGGCTGGTCCATAGCAGACCAAAGATTTGCGTTCAGTGCTTATTCCACATCCTGCCTTCCAAAGCATTCCAGAAAGCGAGGCAAACTATAAGAAGTTATTTGGTATAAAAAGTTTGAGGAGGGCATGTGAGGGAAAGAGAACTCAAATGCACTCAATGCCTATTCTAGTTAGCCACTGACAGAGAGAGAGAGAGAGAGAGAGAGAGAGAGAGAGAGAGAGAGAGAGAGAGAGAGAGAGAGAATATGCATGCATTACCTCATTCAGCCATCAGACCTGGCTGGCTAGTCTTTTGTCAACTTGATATCTGGGAGGAGTCCCTCGATTGAGAAAATATCTCCAGCAAACTGTCCATAGGCAAATCTGCACAGTGCGAGAGGGCCCAGGCCGCTGCGGGTGGAGCTGCCCCAGGAAGGTGGTCCTGGTGGTATAAGGAAGCAGGCTGAGCAAGCCATGAGGAGCACGCTAGTAAGCAGTGTTCTCCCATGACCTCTGCTTCAGTTTCTGCTCCTGCTTCCCATGATGATTACTTTGATATGGAAGTATAAGCCAAACAAACCCTTTCCTCCTCAACACTGCTTTTAGTAATGGTGCTTTGTCACAGAAATAGAGAGCAAACTAAGATAGAACCCAGTCATTAAAATCATTGTTATTTATGCCATTTTTATATGGGGAAACATGCCCAAGTCACACTTCTAATAAGTAGTCAAACCATTCCATCTTACTCCAAAGAATATATTATTTCTCCTATAACAAAGAAACCCGGAGACTTATCAACAAATGGTGGGCCAGTGAGATGAACTTAGCTCTGCAGGTAAAGGCACTTGCTGAACTGAACTAAGTCCCCAGATACCGCATAAAGGTGGAAAGAAAGAATGGACTTCACAGCCGGGCAATGGTGGCACACGCCTTTAATCCCAGCACTCGGGAGGCAGAGGCAGGCGGATCTCTGTGAGTTCGAGACCAGCCTGGTCTACAGAGCTAGTTCCAGAACAGGCTCCAAAGCCACAGAGAAACCCTGTCTCGAAAAACAAAAACAAAAACAAAAAACAAACAAAAAAAAAGAATGGACTTCCAAAGTTGTCTGCTGACCACCACATGTGTGTGGCGTGCACGTCATGCAACCACATCATCATAATGATTTTTAAGGGGGTGTAAGGGTCAAGCTAGGGAAATGTCTCTGCTTAACACACAAGCGTAAAGAAAAGAGTTCAGAACCCTGAAACCACATAAAAGCTAGGAGAGCATGGCGATCAGCGAGAAGGTGGAAAGAGGATTCCAAAGAGGAAGCTGGCTGGACAGACCAGCCAGGAAGGGGAAGTTCAAGGTCTACTTCAGTACACAAGGTGATATGTGATCAATGAAGACCCACGACATCAGCCTCTAGCTTCCACACATATGTAGTGACAAACACACATGCACACACACACACACACACACACACACACACACATCTGTAAAGGGGGAAATGGTGAGATGAGCAACAAAAAAAAATGTCAGGAGACTTAGGAAGAATCAGGGCAGAGCGATTTGTGGCAAGGAATTCAAAGAGAGGCTCTAGGACAGCAGCAGCCTGAGGAACTGGTGGGCCGTCTGATGTAATAGTAATAACAGATGAGTCTGGTGACCTTTCGGGGGAACAGATTCTGTAGAAGCGCCAAGGCTGCAGTCGGGAGGTAGTGAACTGAGAGGACCCCAGGAGGCAGGAAAATAAAAACAAGAAGGAAGTGAGCAAGGGTCCTAGCCAGAAAGGAAAATAGCACAGGGAAGGAGTGGCTTTTAGGATGAGACTATTTGCAGGTCGGGGGAAGGGGTTAGTGAAGGGAAAATCACCAAAAGAAGGGGACACTTGATGCAGCAAGGCTGGGAGGGGAGGAAAAGCTACTTCCTCCCATCCAGAGTGAGGAGTCGTGAGAGAAGAGTGGGGGTGGCAAGCAGAAAGCTGACAGGTTGGTCCCAATCCCCTTTACCCCAAGTCTGTCATTCCTGGAAAGAGGACTGACTGAGAGAGGAAATGAAGGGAGGGAGACTGGGAGCAGACCTCTGGGAGCACGCACGGGACATTCTGCAGCACCAGGTGCTCGGCCAGGCTGGAGAGCACAACGCTAGGAGTGAGTCACCTGGAGAGGTGAAGCCATTGACTCTAGCACGGCTCAGCAGGCCTGGAACATTTGGAGAGGAACCAAGCACAGGCTCGTGGACAGCTGGAGGTGGTCAGAGACCCAGGATCACCAGGGCACGAGAAGGGAGGATGGAAGTCACTGGTCACAGAGTCAGGGCCAGGGAGAAAAGATGAAACCAGTGGATAAAACGAGAAGATGGAAAACACCGGTGAAAGGAGAGGTTGATGGAACAAAAATACTAAGTTTAATTAATTAAGTTAATTAATTAATAGTGAAAACTGGGTTTTGAGCAGTGCCAGGGCTCAAGACATTAGGTGTAGAGTCAGACATGGGAATACACACCTGTAACACGGCACAGGAGCCTGAGGCAGGTGGATTGCTGTGAGTTTAAGACTAGCCTGTTCTACACAGTGAACTTGAGGACATCCTGGGTGACAGAATGACCCTCCTTCTCTAAAAAGATGCTTTTAAAGGTGTGAGTGACATGGTGGGAAAAATTCCAGATGTGACCTTGATCAAGCGGCCCAGAGGTGTTCATGGCAGCACAAGGGGTGTGCGGGAACTAAGTCGTCATTATGACGGAGCCAGAAGTCCTCCCATGAGCTTAGAAGACATTAAGATGCTGCGGCCACTTTGATTCAAAAAAAAAAAAATAAATAAACAAACAAACTGGTAAGTAAGTCTTAAGTTAAATAAACTTTTTTTTTTTTTTAATCCCTAGCTGGCATTTGGGGCATCTATCACCGCTCACACTGGTGGAAGTAGCGAGAGTGTTCAGAGCTTCACTGCATGGGGAAATTCTTATCCGAGCTGAGGGCTTAGATTGCTCTTCTCCAGGACTCGGCTCCACACTTTTCCGTCTAACTTGGGCGGGGGTGGGGGTTCCAGCTTCTTAACTGGGAGTCTAGTGTCCCTATGGCCTGGAGAGATCTGCACTTCTCACTTGAGGGGCAGGAAGGACCCTGCTCCTCTGCTACTATTGATTGCCTGCGGCTGGCTCTGGAAAGCCTGGTTTAAAGGACAAAGCATTCTTGTGAAGAGCACCACCCACTTCCCTTTGGACATCAGAAGCTTACCTTAGAAGAGACTGTGGTGTGGGCCCAAGCCCTGCCTGGCTCAGCTGCTTGGCTTTAACAACAACAGATCAGGGCATCTTCCTCCACAGCAGATGAAACACTGGATGCTTTTTAAAGCAAGAGCCTCCACTCTCCTAAGTGCCACCACTTGTTTTATTTCCACCTCCCACCTTTTTTTGTACTACAGTACTCTTTCAATTGTAACTTATATAAAGCTAGATATTTGTTTTGCATTGCGAGGTATTAAACCTTAGGTCGCAACACACTCAACAAGCACTCTACTTGAGCTATATCCTCAGTTCCCCAAAGCCAAATGTCTTTTAGAAAAATATTTGTATTACCTTCATCTATTTATTTGTGTGTCTGAGTGTATATCTAGAAAGGTTAGGGTATGTGAACATATAACACGCATGTGGAGGTCAGAGGACAACCTGAGGGAGTAGGTTTTCTCCTTCTACCATGAGGCTTTTGGGATCAAATTTGGTCATCAGACTTGGTGGTGGGCCATCTCATAGGCCCAGAGTTTTAGTTAGCTAAGCTGAGTTTTTTATGTGTATGGGTGTTTTGCCTTCAGGTGTAACTGCCCATCACATGTGTGTCTGGCACCTGTAGAGGCCAGAAGCAGCTACTGGATCCTCTGGAACTGGAATTACAGATGGTTGTGAGCCACCATAGGGAAACTGGGAATCAAACCCAGTGCTCTTCACTACTGAGTCATATCTCCAGCCCCCCAATTTTTTCAATAGTTCTTCTCTGGATAGGACTGGGGTTGGGGGTGGTCTCGGAGCCTAAGGCACTCATGCCCTTTTTCTTCCCTGCTAAACCTCCCCTCCAGTTCCCTACTCCTCCTTGCACCTGGCTCCTAAAAGAACTAAAAATAAAAAATGCATTTCAGTTGTGTGTGTGTGTGTCTGTGCACAAGAGAAAGATAGACAGAGATACAGAAAGACAGAGAGAAACACAGAGACAGACAGAGATACAGAAAGACAGAGAGAAACACATAGACAGACAGACAGACAGACAGACAGACAGACAGACAGAGAGCAAGTGCCCCAGAGTCCAAAAGAGGGTGTCAGACCTCCTGGAGCTGGGGCATGGTGGCCTGTGCTTGTGATCCCAGAGGTGTTAAGATGAAATGGAGACAGGCGAACCCCTAGAAGCTCCCTGGCCACCCACTCTAGGCTCCTTGGCAAAATCCCAGGCCAATAAGTGAACTTATTTTAAACAAAAGACAGAAGGCACCTGAGGAGTGACCTGCTCACACATGTGAGCACGTATGCACACATGCACCTGCACCCACACAAACCACACTTAGACGTTGTGATAAACCAGGCTGCCCGTTTACTCATGACAAGCTGTCTGTAGAAGACGGAATGAAGGCATCCCTGGGAAGGGGGCAGAGAGCGGGAGCCTTGCTGCCAGAGCTGGAGCTCTTGCTTTTCGCTAAGTCTGAACCGCTGCTGTGGCTCTGCCTTTTCTGTGGTTTAGTTTTTCAGATTTTCCTAAAGAATCCATGAGTCACTAAATTCCACTTCCGATTTCTTCTTGTTCAAGTTGGGTTTTGGCACTTGCAGCCAGATTTTCACAAAGAAAAAGGAGCAAGGCAGACAATTGGTATATACTGTGTCCAGGACGGTACAGAACCTGTCGACTTTCACCTTTAAGTTGTTCTGGGGAAGCTATAAAGATGCCAGTGTCCCGGGCTAGAAATAGCTTAAGGGCACTTGCTGCTCTTGCAGAGGACCCTGGTTTGGTTTCCAGAACCTATGTATCAGCTCACAACCCGCTGTAACTCCAGTTCCAGGGATCTGGTTCTCACTTCTGGTCCCCACAGGCACCAGGAACTTACGAGTGCACCAGCATATATATATATGCAGACAAAACATTCATAAATGTAAAAAATAAATGGCTTTTAAAAGATGTCGGTGTAATGGATAATTCTAGAAAGGCAGAGATTTTATGATAGCTCTGAGTCAGGCCTCCGAGGAAGGAGAAAGAAGCAGCAGAGGTCTAGCTATCTAAGCAGGCTTTGAGTCTGGCAAGGCTCATAGGTGACCGCTTTCATCGGCTTCCTCCAAATCACTCCGTGTACCTTAAGTCTGGGTTCAAACTCTTAGTGTAGACAGTTCTAATCACATTCTTCGTCTGGGAAGGGACTCTTGGCCTTGAAAGCCTTCCTGCTGCTGCCACAACTTTCCTTCTGTTTGTCTTTGGGACCTGCCCTTTCCTCCCAACAACTTCATAACCTTAGCCTCTGCTCCCTGCCCCTCAGCAATGGAGATCAAAGACTGTTTATGTAGAGGATTTGTTTGGGTAAAGCTGCAAAAGCAGGTTGTATTTTTCACCAGGGAACTCCATGTTGCTAGTTTAGAAATATCCAAGGGCTTAGGCTCTGTGGCTCCCTGCTGGCCAACCAGAAGAGCAGCAAGTGCTAGAGAAAGTGCAAGAGACTGAATGGCCAGAAAAGAAATTAGCTTAACAGGGAGACCAGCGGATACCTGTTTAGAACTCAGACGGTCCAGCAGCAGAGGGTGAAAAAGCAGTTCCTCAGACATAAAAGTCCAAGTAGTTATGACGGGGTTATATTCTGCCAGCAGGGGGAAAAAAAACTCCACAATATTGTATTTCTTTTCTATTAATTCCTTTTTGTTTTGTATTGTTTTTTCGAGACACGGTTTCTCTAAATAGCTCTGGCAGTCCTGGAACTCAGCCTGTAGACCAGGCTGGCCTCAAACTCAGAGATTGACCTGCCTCTGCCTCCCAAGCGCTGGGATTAAAAGCGTGTGCCACCACCCCCCGGCTCTTTTCTACTAAGTCTTTTGGCCCTTTACTGATGCAGTGTACTTGTTTATTGTACTTGGTGGTCAGTTGGGTTAACATAAAAGTGTCATTAAAATTTCTTCTTACTCAAGAATATAAATGGACAAGGATGTTTATATCAATGTTCAGCTTTATGGCCAAAAGGTCATATAGAAAAAGGAGAAGAGCTAAGGTTTTTTCAGAATGATACCATTTCATAAACTTACCATAATCTTATAAAATTTCCAATATGTTTAAGCACTCTAAACAGTCTCTGTGCCTTCATGAATACATGTTACAAGGTTAGTGCTCAATAAGCGCATGAGAATGAATCTTTAGTCAATCTATAATCTAATCAATGAATCTATAGTCTAGGGTGTCTCTTAGTTTAGAAACAGAATATCTGGCCCACCATCAGAGCTTCTGATACCAGATTCACCCCTTTACTAAATGTGGCCAGAGAAGGCTACGTGTATGACCACTTCAGTGGGGATTAGCTTAGGAACCAATATGGAAATTCATTCAGAAAAGCATGGGTTTGAGCCTTTGGTTCCTCCAGCCAGGACAAAACCCGTGGAGGCAGATGAAGTATTATTCATGTTCAAACTCTCTAAACCACCTGGGGGCGGGGAGTGGCACCTGCCAGCTGTGCCCTATCACTACTGCACACGCCTGGTCTGTCCATCACTCAGCACGGGGAACACACGGCTGCCCAGTAGCTTTCAGCCAGGGAGCATCTGTGGAGCTGGCATTGGCACCGGTGGGAACAAAGCCAGTGAGGCTGGGTGGGGAGTGAGGAAGTCAGCCTAGAGAGAAAAAAATCAGGCTGAGAGGAGGAGTGCTTTGCTACCTTAAAAACTTAACGGGCCTTTCATTTCTACAGCGGAGTACTGGGGAACTCATTGTGAGAATGCCTGAGAGCCTCTTTTAGGCCTAATGCTGCAACTCTACTTCCTGGAAAGCAGCAGGCACTAAAGGGGATGCTCCCAGCAGCTCCTCTGCCTGTCAGTTCTTCGCCTTACTCAGTATCCCCATGACAGGATGAGGCCAGACGAAGGCTCACACTCTGCTCTCAGGGACTACCAAGCAGATAAATTCCCTGCCCCCACCCTTCCCTTTAAAAAGCAAAACATTTATTTATCTATTTATTTATCCATTTATGTATTAGGGGTGGGCACCTGCCACGGTGTGTGTGTGTGGAGATCAGAGGATGGGGATGGCTTGTAGGACTCAGTTCTACCCTTCCTCCGAGTAGGTTCTAGATTCCGAACTCAGGTCACCAGGCTTGGTGGCAAATGCCTCTACTCACCGAGTCATCTTTCCACCCTCGTGACCCCGCCTTTTCTTCCAGATAAGGACTCGTTAGGCTGCCCATGATGACTAAATATGCCAACATGGGGACTAAGCCACCCTCCTGCCTCCACCTGCTGAGCGGCTAGGACTCCAGCAACGCACTACTTCCCTCAGACAAACATGTATGATCTTAGCATGGCTTTTCAATATGTCTAATATGTCTTTTCTACTCGGAGAAAAACAGGCAGGGGAAAATCTGCCAGTTCACAAGGCCAGACACTGGCTTCACTTTCAGCCTCTTAGCCATTCCCAGCAAGACTAGGCAGAAGTTCCCTCTTTTCCACTAGCAACATGTCTGCACTACCAGAAAGTTCCCAAGTACGATGCTTTCTTTATCTCCGTTGGCCTGTGAACTCCATTAGGAAACAGATTCTGTTATTTGGTTTCTATTTCCAGAGCCTGGCACAGTGCCTGGTAAACACAGCAATTCACTGAGCGTTTGGTGAGTGATTGCCTGCACACGTATGCCAGCTAAGCGGCGGTGGTGGTGGCGGTGGTGGTGGCGGGGACCTGACCTCAGTGAACACGAAGGTGGATAAGTATTTGCTTCTTTTCATGGTTTTATTAATTAGAAAGTCTTCAATCTCCCATAAACATTACTCTTTTGTGGTATTTATGACATTAAGCATCCTATCGGGGTTTTGTCTCTCCCTATACACTTCTCAACAGCTGTAAATATATTCCCATTATTCAATGAGCAAATAGACGAATGGTTACTGGTCAAACCATATTATAAATGTAGGTCTACTAAAATCTCCAAATAAAAAACACCAAAGTTTTTAAAAAGAAGTTTGTCCCCCAGGAGAAACACTGGCAGAATTCATATTGCCAAAGACAACGTTAGCATAACAACCAATATCAAGTAGCTTGAACTAGGTGTTGAGGGACATGCCTGCAACTCCAGAATTGGCAAAATGAAGACAGGATAATCAGGAATTCAACGTCATCCTTTACCTACAATGTTCAGGGCCAGCCTGGGTCACATGAGACCCTGTGTCAGAAACAACAGGCCTGGGAGATGGGTCAGTCGGTGAAATGCTTGTTATGTAAGCATGAAGACCTGATACCCAGCACCTACATAAAAAGTCAGGCCCAGCAGACTGGGGAGGCAGAGACAGGTGGATCCCCAGAGCTCGCTGGCCAGGCTGGCTAGTGGAATCAGTGAGCTCCAGGTTGGGTGAGAGGCCCTGCCTCAAAAAGCAAGGGGAGAATAACTGAGGCGAACACTTGGCGTCAATTTCAGGGTTGTGCACATATACGCCGCACACACACACACACCGCACAAATAGCTTTGAAACAAATGCAAAATAAGGAAGTAAAGAATTAGAGAAAAACCCCTTCTAGCCAAGGTGGGTTACTAATGACAGTAGCTAAAATCTATGGATAACTCACAGTAAAAATTAACCACGTCAATACAAGAGACTGCTTTAGCATCGCTGGCATGAATCAGTTCTGTGACGTCTTTGCCAGGCATACTGAGGCCAGGCCTCTAGGTGGGCAATGTGAGGAAAGAAGATTCTGTCATACGCAGTTCTATTCAGTGGCATTCGGACTGAGGAGAGACCAGCAGTAACTAGAGGGAAGCCTTGATTCAAAGGGCAGGGTTTCTCTTTGCTGCTGGCTTTCTTTATAATTAACCAATTAAGGCCATCTCCCTGTCTCCTGTGGGAGTTTTCTCTGCCAGGAAGAATGAGGTTGCAGCCCTAACCACACAGACCTATAATAAACCATCGGGGTGATGAAGGATAGCTTCAGATATACTTAGATTATTCCCAAGAGGTGGCTGAATGTGTGGTATTCTTAGCCTCAGTAGAAATAATTTCTCAGAGGAATCAAGTGTATTCTGACACTATCTTTTAAGTCGCCTTTTATAGTCTTATCGTAGGATTCTAACAAAAGCGACTGAATATTACTGGGCCTATTAAGCAACCTTGAGCCTGGACTAGATCAAACAGGGCTCCCACCAAGCACACCAATTACTTCACTAACTCTGTTATTCCGTAGCATATTATGTGGCAGTATATGAGGAGGGATGAAGAAAATGTTGTGATGTATGTGGAAGATTGTGTTAACTGAATTTAACATTAATATTTATATTACTTAGAGGTATAAAATCAAAGTGCTATTTTAGTTTTCAAATCTACTAAGGATTCTACTACTAAGGAGCACACGAGCCTGCAGAGAGAGCAGTTTGTGGGATGGGTAGACAATTTAGACATCACAGGACGCAAAGACACACTACTGGACTGTTCTTAACAGAAGAGTTGATCGCAAAGTTGTCTGCCTGCTGTTTTTAGGAATATTCCATTACCACTACAGGAAAAAAAATATTTCACCCTCCTTTCCCCTTGTTTTGAAAGAACTGGGTATTAGGCAATATTTATGTACAGAGGCATGGGAACAATAGCCATGCCGCTTCGGTTTCACAAGGGTCTTCAGATAAAGATTTAGAAATGAAAAAACCCAGCAGAAAGCAAAGGCTAAGACTTGGCTCTGTGCCAGTTGCCTTCTAATCAGAAGATGGGTCCTGACACCAGAGAGCTGGGTTAAAACAGAAAAAGGGATAGGCCATGAGAGGAGCAGGGGCTTTTGCCACAATTGGTGAACGGGTTGGATTGACACAGTCAAGGACCAGAGAAGGCCCAGGGGCAGAGAAGGAGAACACAGGAGGCCCTTAACGAGGTGTGATTTCTGGCTCTCTGTGTTTCACCCTGGGGTCTGAGGCTCTTTGTTAACCAGTCTCTTACTGTGTTCAGTCAGGAGTGTTGTGAAGATGAGGAGGCCAGTCCTGCAGGCAGGACACACGCTCTGCCCGTCAATGAAGGTTGTGACACCCCTCAGCCAAAGGAAAATTCCAGCACAGTTGGTCATACTGGCAGAAAATTTCCGTTGGATTTTTTTTCCTCTCTCTGTGTGAGGAACAAGGCTGGGGGCACAGGGGCCAGAACTGGGGAATGCTCTAACGCAGGTCAGAACGCAGGGCTTCTTAATTAGAAACAGGGATCAAGGAGGAAGCCTGTCGTGCAGCTGTAGGAAAAAAAAAATCCGACATGGAAATTCATGAGAATGGTTGGTTGCCTCTAGGGGAAAGGTTGGGTAGGGGGTGGAAGCAGGGAATGGCACAAAAGGCTCTTCCGTCTTGCCTGTAATGTTAATATTTAAGAAGAAAATTGAGTTGGGGTGTAGCTCAGTGGTAGAGCCCCTAGTCATATGCAAGGCCTAGGTTCAGTCACCAGTGCCTGGGAAAAACATGATTTTATATGTTATCTGGCTAAAACCTGATTTTCAAAACACAAGGGCTGCCTTAAAGGGTGGAGGAGTAGGGCAGTGGCAGAGCATCCACACAGCATGCCCAAGCTCCCCTCCCCGAGAAATCCACAGAGAAGGGAGAGGTGGCCAGAGGGAAAAGTGGGCAGGAAGCCATGGCCAATAGCCTATCCCTTCGTGGCTGCTGGGGTAAGGCAACCAAAAGGATTAGTGAGGAGCAAGGGCAAATGGCAAGGGTCTCCAACAAGAATTGCCTGGATTACGGAAGAGGTAATAGAATTCTGAGAGAAACTTGTGAGGAGAAAACAAGCCTAGCCCACCTTTCCTGTCAGATTGAGGCTCCTCAGCAGTTCTCACAGGAGGGAGCACATATTGTCTCCTGAAACTGGGCCTGTGACCCAGGTTGCTCCTCTTAGCGAACCTTGTCCTCCGCGGTGGAGGACACAACGTGCGGGACTCAGGGAATTCCCACGTGGAATGGGCCCCTTGTGTGGACCACCCGCAGTCTCCTGCCCTCTCAAACTTTCTACCAATGCCACACCACCACACCCCTCCCGTGACTCATCCACTTAGCTCCTGAAATAGAAAGAGCTCCGCTGTCTCCCGTTCAGGACTTCCCTCAAGGATGTCCCTGGAGAGTCCCTGGGAGGCGTGAGGTCTACCTTTCTTGCAAGGAGACCTTCTGAGTCCGTGGTCCTAAAAGACCTCCTCGCTCAGGAAGGCCACCATCCAGCTTAGAGAGAGGCCCACCGCCCTTCTGATGTCCTCAGGTTCGAGCATCTTTCTGCACCGCACCCACCACCTTGGCTCTGCCACCAGGCTCTCCAACCCTGACGTGTGTGATGTGCTCTGGGCTCCCCCGGAGGATGCCCGCCCCCCAGGATCCCCTTCCGGAGATTAGGCGGGAGGCACGGGGTGACGGGGAGCTGAAGGTGGGAGGAGCGGGGCAGTTACCTCATTGAAGCCCTCCTGCAGGACATCCAGTAAGTTCCCGCGGGTCAGGCAGGCTAGCATTGTTCCTGCCGTGGGGCTCCCCGGGTGGGGTCGCGCCGCCGCCTCCTCCTCCCTCTGCACACAAAGGCGATCAGCTCAGCTAGCTCCCTGGGATCTCTCCCGAGTCCCGCATGCCACTTACTGGAAACCGAGACCCGAGCCAAACTAGCGGCTTGCACTGGGCATGCTCGCGCGCGGGCCGCAGCCGGAGGGGCCGGGCGCCCTGCTGGTTCCTATAGAAACAGCCGGGCGCGCACGGCAGGCACGGAGAGGTAAGAGGCGCTGGCGGCCAGCTCCGGGCTGCCCGGGAGTGCGGGGAAGCCGAGGGCGCGCGCACACGCTCCTTCGGACTGGCGCGCGCGCAGCGAGCACTCACACACGCGTGCACACAGACTCACACGCGCTGACACAGTGGGCTTGAAGCGTGAGCTTACAATCACTACACTGCAGTTTTGGAGGCGGGCGTCCCCGCGCGTGCGTAAGCACACGCGCTCGCACGCGACCTCACACACACACACACACACACACACACACACACACACACGTACTCTGCTCACTTAAGGCTGAAAGCACCTCACCACAAGGTGGGTGTGAAAAGGAGTGAGTCACAGGATTCCCCCACCCAGTTCTTCAGACTAACAGCGACCTTTTTCCACAGAGGACTGGAGAGTGAGGCAGCCAAAGGAAAAGGAAGTAGGAGGACAAGAAACAAAACAAAAAAAGAGGAGTGTGTGTGTGTGTGTCTTTAAGTATTAGGATAAGCAAACAAACAGTGTTAAACAAATCATAACATCACAGCAGGAACATCAAAGATAATTCAAGGATGACCAAGGCTTTACCACCTGCTACTCTCTTCAAAATCACTGCTCTGCGGGGAGGTGGGCAAGGTGGCTCCGGGGATAAGGCTCTGGCAGAAGCTTGACACCTGAGTTCAATCCAGGCACCATGCTAAAGGTGGAAAAGGAGAACTCACTCCTCTCACACGCACCAGTATACACACATCATTCTCTCTCACACTAATTAATTGATTTTAAAAATAAAATAACTGCTGAGAGCCAGCATGGCGGTGTACACCTGTGATCCTTTACTGGAAGCTGGAAGCAGGAGGATCAGGAGCTATCCTTGGCTACATAGCCAGTTTCTGGTCACCCTAAGCTATGTGGAGTCCTTTCAATATAAAAACAATTATATACATACACTATATATTTGTGTTTTACACACATGCATGCACATGTACAAACACACATATAAGCCAGACCTGGCACTCTAGAGGCAGAGGCAGGTAGATCAATGAGCCCAAGGCCAGCCTGGACTACATAGCAAGTGTTTTTAAGAACACCGGTCATTTGCGTGTTCTCAGAGTAAACTTTGAAAAAAAAGAAAGAAAGTCAAAAGAATGTCCACATTACATTCCATCTTGTGATCCTAGACAGACGTCCAAGGCCACAGCTGGTCAGGGACACACTACTCAATAATCAAGGAATCACAAATCACTTTCTAGCCATCCTGGATGCTCCCCTCAAACCCCATTAGGGCCTCAGGGGAAAAAGTCACTAATGGGCCAGCCTATTGAGTCTTGGTTAACCTAAGAACCTCCTCCCTGTCACTAGAGAAAAAGAAAGCCTTACTGGGGGGCCGACTGACTGGATAGCTAAGGCTGCTAAAAACCAAAGTCTCCTGGAGAAATTGCGAGCCTCTGACCACAAGGAGCAGGAAGCCAAGTGCCAACCTGCATCGAGCCAGTTGCTCTGCTGGTTAAATCCTGCAGGTTCCACCCTGGCTGAAGCTGGGGGAAGCTGTAATACCCAGTCAGACTGACCCTGAGCGGCCTGTCCTATGTCAACAGACCTCTCTGTCCTTCACACTTAGCTGTGGAGTGTCCTTGCCAAGACTCCTCACCACTCCCTCAGTTCCTGGCATGAACCTATGCTTAAGGCAGTGGAGCCCTCTATAAACAGAAGCACAAAGCTTCCCATTGCATAGAACTGCCTGTAGCACATCTACATACCTAATGACGCCAAACCAAAGCGGTCAGTTGAGGAGTCAGCAGGCATCAGACTGGTCTGCAAATGGTCATTCATGCCAAGAGATCAGTCTTTGATGAGAGCCATACCTGGGAGCTCAATGCTCTGGAGGGGAAGGCTTACTAAGCAACTTATTTATCATTTTACTCTTTTAAGGGAGGGCCTCAGGTAACCCTGGCTGGTCTCCAGCTGCCTAATTAGTCAAAGATGACCTTGAATTCCTAATTCTACTGTTTCCGCCTCCTAAGTGCTAGGATTACAGGCCAGTGCTATTACACCTAGCTATAACAGACTTTTTTTTTTGAATGTGTATCTGTGTGTCTGTGTGAGATTGAGCAATGTGTGTGAAGGTCTCCATTGAGATCAGACACCAGAAGAGAGTGTTGCGTTCCTTGTAGCTATAGTTAGAGGAGATAGTGAGCAACCAATGTGGGTGCTGGGACTCAAACTCAGGTCCTCTGGAAGAACAGTGAGCGCTCTTAACCACTGGACCATCTCTCCAGTCCCCGTACTGGATTTTAAATCTCCAAAAGTAACGATTTAATTTGGCCCAAGTATTTATTTCATATAAGAAAAAACCCACACCAGGAGACAGCCGCTCAATAAACCAACAAAGGGACTGAGATCTAAACAAAGGCCTTTGAGGTCTGGGCCTATGCCTTGTGTAATAGCCCTTGATGGCATGCTGGAGAAATTAAGATAAAAT
Source organism: Alexandromys fortis (assembly GCF_014885135.2). Lineage (NCBI taxonomy): Eukaryota > Metazoa > Chordata > Mammalia > Rodentia > Cricetidae > Alexandromys > Alexandromys fortis. Next base: position 6,696,672 of record NW_026067973.1, read on the forward strand.
CATGGTGACTTATTTTATGGCATATGGCAAAAATTTTACAATTCCCAAAAACCTAGAGAAATAGTGTCTATTAGAACTTTCTAAGATGGAAATATTCTGTATTCTATATGTTGTCCAAAATAGCAGCTACTAGCTATATGTGGCTATTGAATGCTTGAAATATAGCTAAGGCAATTAGGCAGCTAGAATTCTGATGCTATTTAATTTTAATTCATTTAAATATAGATGAAACCATTTCAAAATATTTTGTTCACTGTTCTACAGAGTACCGAGATGTCTCCTCAAACAAGATTAGATCAAATACAGCATGTCTCTCATGATTAGTAAAAGCACAAAATTCCTGTTGGGCCATACGATTTAAAATTGCTCAGAAGATATGCTTATCGTGTTTGGTAAAGAACTGTGTCTAGCTCTAAGGAACATGAATATATTCTATTGCAGCTTTCCTACCCCATGCTGTTGCGATATCAGTAGAAGAGCTGGGACACTAAGTGGGTCAGATGGAAGCGGGTTAGGGGGAATGACTGGGGCAATAATCAATACAATGTAATGCCTACATATGGGAAAACGGCCAAGCACTGGGCGCTGCAACCCCTCCCACTGCTGCAGGCCTGCGAGAAAGCAAGGGCCTGCACACTGCTCTCCACAGGCTCCCGCTTCTGCTTGACTCTGCTTCTGTTTGACCTCCTCAGTCCTGCACTGTCTTAGCAACAATGGCAGGTACTTCTACAAACTAAAAGTCACTCAAATATCTACTGGAACAGCAAAACTGATTTAATTTTACCATGTTCCAAGTCCTATAGGAAGTATCAACATGCATACATTTGATGGTCACAATTACAATGAACGGTTTGCCATTTACACCTGAAGAGAGACTGTAGGATACATATTTTGCTCCTGACCTAACTGTTGAGTGGGGAAGCCAAAGCCTGGGTCCCGAAGCTTCATAAATTATGAGCACTAGGAACTGAGTCTATGGCTACACACGCCAGGCAAGCACTCTGGCATGGAGCCACAGCTCAGAACTTTCATATGACACTTGCCACAGGAAGGCACTGCTAACCTAATGTTCTTAGATGGATGAATGAAACAGTGAAAGAAACATGCGTTCATGCAAATGTATTCAAACCATCTATTAATAAATATAATAACATGTTTGCATAATTAAAGCTCTAAGCCTTAAACAAAGCTGTCATCTGGTGAAAACACTGCCTGTGACTCCTTTCTGTGTAAAACCAAAATGTGTGAGGTTCACACCTATGAAAAACTTAACACATCCACTACAGACTGTCATTCATGATGAAAAGATGCAGAGAGGCAATTTAAATAAACCAGTAATTAAAACTATCAATGAAATAATCAATGACTCTCTGAAATAATTTCTTTTTTATAAATAATTATTATGTACTCAGTGTCTGTCTGCATGTATGCCTGCAGGCCAGAAGAGGGCACCAGATCTCATTATAGATGGTCGTGAGCCACCATGTGGTTGCTGGGAATTGAACTCAGGACCTCTGAAAGAACTGTCAGTGTTCTTAACCGCTGAGCCATCTCTCCAGCCCTGAAATAAGTTCTTAATCTTCCTTCTGTTTTCTCTTATCAGTTGAGTTCTTTAAGGGCCACGTGCTTACAACGTCTGCATTTACATCCAGAGACAGCAGCACAGACACACACAGAAAGACTTGTGCCCAACAAGTTGACCGACATGTCCTGGCTTCATAACTGTGCGTGTGTGTATGCACGTATGTATGCATGCACATAGTATGTATGTATGCATTACAGTGCTGGGGGTTGAACCTAGGGCCTCATGCATGCTGGGTAAGTACTCTCTCACTGTATACCACATGCCTAAACTGCTCTTTTGTCTCTAGAGTCTTCCATTTGCCTGTCTATATTCGTCTTAATCATTCTCAGACAATAGATTCAGAATCTTGCTCCCCCAGTGCCCATTGTCTTTACGCTTACTTTCGTAGCACAGCAAATAGAAATTCTTTGTGCCCGGCTCTGAAGACCTCCCCTGGGATCACCTCTATTCAGGCTAGAAGGCGTCGAGATTTCTCAGGCTCCTGTTCACTTCTGAGCTTTCACACTGACTCTGCTTGAGCGTCCCACACCCTATTCCCCAGCATGCCTCCTTCAAGCTTTGCTTTCTCCACAAACTGCTCTGACCACACTTTTGTTTCTGGTTTTTCCCTTCCTTTTATTCTTTTAAATGTGGAGAATTAGCAGGGCTCTATGCATGCTAAGTGAGCGCTCTTCCACTGCGCTCTGTGCGTCTTCTAACCACTCTTGATTTTAATCTGTTTACTCACCTCCAGAGACCCATGGCTCATTCCTGCCCAAATGTTCATGAAGACCTTGGTCCTTCTCTTACTACCCTATTTTAAATAACAATACTCCCTCATACCCACACTCCTATGTGTCTCTGCCTGATTGATTTTTATTTTTCCTAATAGCCTTTATCATTACCTTGGATAGTCTGTGCTTATTTGATCTTTTCTGTGTGGGGAGTTGGTCAGTACATATGTATGTATGTAGGTACATGTGTGTGTGTGTGTGTGTGTGTGTGTGTGTGTATGCAATTAGAGGACAGAGGCCAGGTAACATCCACCTTGGGTTCTTTTGTTTTGGCTTGGTTTGGTTTGGTTTTGGTTTTCTAGAACTTGTTTTGTAGACTAGGCTGGCTTCCAACTTACAGAGACCCACCTGCCTCTGCCTCTCAAGTGCTGGGATTAAAGGCTCGTGCCACCACTATCTGGACCACCTTGTTTTTGGAGAGAAGGTCTTTCACTGGAACTTGGGGCTCACAAATTAGGCTAGCCTGGCTGACCAGGCAGCTCCAGGAGTCTACCTGTCTCTGCCTCCTCAGAGCTGGATTCTGAGTGGGCACTACTACACTGACTTCTTCACAAGGGTGTCTGGGTTCAGATTTAGTCCCTTGTGCTTGCAGAGGAGACACTTTTCTGAGTTATCTCCCCCCTCCACCCTCCTTTTGTTTTCCACCTCGAAGGATAACCGCAAACTGGCTATCCTCCTGCCTAAGCCTCCCAGGTGCTGCAGCTATAAGCACGTAACACCACATCTCACCTATTGTCCATTTATCCTCAGCTTTTCCCTGTTCATAAGGTAAGCTCATGGTGGAATTCTGTATGTTTTGTTACTGGTTTATCCCTGAACTAAGAACATTTATTGCCTGGCACATTGTAGATGCTAAATACAAAACTGACTGAATTTACTAACCCTTTTCTTTTAAGAATGAAAAGCTCACTGGGACTCAATGGTTTAAAGCAGTTATTAATCTTGCAGAAGGCCTGGATTTGATTCCCAGAACCCACATGGTGACTCACAGACCCTCTATAACTCCAGCTCCAGGGATCTGACATCCTTTCTGATGTCCGTGGACACAGAGCACTTATGTGGTGTGTGTGCAAATGACAAAATGATGATATACATAAAATAAACCTAAAAAAGATTCAAAGATCAAAACAAAAATGGTGGCATATGCCTGTAATTTCAGCACGGGGGCGGGGGGGGGGGAGCTGCAGGAGGATCCAGAGTTCAAGGTGATCTTTGGGTAGATGGGTGAGTTCAAGGCCAGCCTCGGCTATAACATCATGCCTCAAAATAAAATAAAATAAAATACAAAATCTAAAGGTCTAAGGCAAGTCTAATAACAATGACCTATAATCCCAGCACTCTGGGAAGCTGAGGGAGGAGGTTCACACATTCAGGAGCTAGGTGGGCTCCAGACAGAGTTCAGGATTAGTCTGGCAATTTAATAAGGCCATGCTTCAAAATAAGTAATGTTTTACAAGGGCTGCAGATGTAGCTGAGTGGTAAAGTGTTTGCTTGGTGTGTATGAGAACCTAAATTCAATCCCAAGCACTGGAAAAACAAACAGAAAATAGATAAAATAAATCCAAAGGTCTAATACTTACAGTTACTGTAAGGCTATGGATCTTTCTTTGTCTCTTATGGCATTCGCAAGCCAAAAGTAACTTGTGGTATCCTTTTGTATTTTCTTTTCCTTTACACATGCATTCTCTCGTTAAAATCTATGTTGGGTCCCTATTATATGTCTATGTGCCAGGCCCTGCTCTTTTAAAAAGCTGAAGAACTGGAGGATCCACTTATATATACACATCATATACCAAGACAAGAAACAAGGCTGGAGGAAAGAGTAGGAAAACCGAGACCTCGGCACCAGATGAGCCTAAATGAGGGGACAGAGTGCATAGTGTGTATGTGATAGCCAGGAATGGGCAAAAGGCACAAGACACAGTAGTGAGAGACTACGGTGGAAGGTTGCCAAAGTAACCACCAGACCGCAGTGCTTAATATAACCATGCCAAAGCAGATATGCAAATGCATGCTACACATTTGTTTTTAAATCACAAGTCGTCAGCCAAATAAATATTCCATGGTTGGAAATCAGACCAAGACAGCGGCATCTGGTGGATGTTTTGGAACTGACCCTTGGGTCTCTACTAGGAAAATACCTTAAGTGCACCTTCTGCACTGCCAATCACCAGAGGCCTCACCACTACTAATTAAACTAGCAAAAATCGATCTTTTATTAGGACCCAGGGTCCTCACATCTCAGGACCCAGATTTCTGACATTCAGCTGCCCTCTGAAGGATGTACGCAAAATCTGAAATCACGGTTCTTCCTTTATAGGTTACTTACTCTATAAAATGCTCATATCTGGTTATACGGAACCAACTTGCTTTGTATTGAAGCAACAGGAAAAAATTTTGCATTGCAAAGTAATCCAACATGTGCTCTTCCTCCAAGAGCGTGGTTGTGAAAGCGGGACTTCTCCTTCCAACTTCATTGGCCTTTAGTGAAATAGGAACTAGACATGACTAGTCACTGAACACATTCTTTTTAGTGAAATAGGAACTAGACATGACTAGTCACTGAACACATTCTTTTTTTTTTTATTTTTGATTTTCGAGACAGGGTTTCTCCGTAGCTTTTTGGTTCCTGTCCTGGAACTAGCTCTTCTAGACCAGGCTGGCCTTGAACTCACAGAGATCCACCTGCCTCTGCCTCCCGAGTGCTGGGATTAAAGGCATGCGCCAACACCGCCCGTCTTGAACACATTCTTGAGGTGATGTTTAAATATTTTTTCTGAGCCAGGCAGTGGTGGCACACACCTTCTATCCCAGCACTCGGGAGGCAGAGACAGGCGGATCTCTGTGAGTTCGAGGCCAGCCTGGTCTACAGAGAAAGTTCCAGGACAGGCTCCAAAGCTACAGAGAAACCCTGTCTCAAAAACAAAACAAAAATATTCATCATAATAATAATAGAATAAAAAAAAACAAAAAAATTATTTCTGTAGGGAAGGGTTCTGTACCCTAAAAATGTTTCCTTTTTTTCCCTTCTGTTTAAAACTGTATATTGGCTGGGTGGTGGTGGTGCATGCCTTTAATCCCAGTATGTGGGAGGTAGAGGCAGGCAGATCTCTGTGAGTTTGAGGCCAGCCTGGTCTACAGAGCTAGTTCCAGGACAGCCAGGGCTACACAGAGAAACCCTGTCTCAAAAAACAAAACCCAAAACAGAAAACAAAAAAACAAAAAACACCCCCACAAAAAAAAACACAAAAAAAGAAAACTTATTTGGGCTGGAGAGGTGGCTCAAAGGTTAAGAGTGCTGCCATTGCAAGCCATCAGAATTCCATTCAGTTTCCAACACCCCTCACATGCACAACCACACACATTTATGTCAAAAATTAAAAACAAAGTCTTTGATTTAAATATATCAAATCAGGCCGGGAAGTGATGGCACACGCTTTTAATCCCAGCACTCAGGAGGCAGAGGCAGGTGAATCTCTGTGAGTTCGAGGCCAGCCTGGTCTACAAGCCAGGACAGGCACCAAAGCTACAGTGAAACCTTGTCTCAAAAAAACCAAATATATATATATATTTATTTATATCTCAAATCATTCTACTAGAATGTTATTTATTATGTAAACTGTATTGTTATACATAATAAAGGGGTGACAATAAAATACCAATTCATGGGTGAAAAAAAGTTCCTATCTTTTCAAGTATTCTTAAGTTGCTTATTTTTTAATATGTAAATTTTTCCTGCATGTGACTATTCACATGTATTCATGGTCCCCACAGAAGTCAGAAGAGGGCATCAGATCCCCTGGAACTGGAGTCACAGGCATCTGTGGGCTCCCAGGTGGGTGCTGGGATTCAAATCCAAGTCCTGCAAAAGTAGTCAGGGCTCTTAACTGAGGAGCCACCTCTCTGGCCGTCAAGTTGGTTATTTTCAATGTGAGTGGTGGAGAGATTTACAAGTCCAACAACAAGGGACTGATAAATGGTCAAGACGATTATAGCCCGTCTAGGCATTGTAGTGCACACTTGTGATTTCAGAGCTCCAAAGGCTGAGGCAGGAGGAGTGCCTCGTGTTTGAGGCCAGCCTGTGATCTTAATTTAATTTTCACACAGTGATTTTAATGCCACACCTGGATACATAGCAAAACTCTGTCTCAAGAAGTCAATCTAGCAGGAGCTGGAGAGATGGCTCAGCTGTTAAAGCACTGGTTGCTCTTCCAGAGGGCCAGGGTTGATCCCACCACCCACTCGCCAGCTCTCAACTGTCTGTAACTCCAGTTCCAGGGGATTGAACACCCTCCTCTGGCCTCTGTCAACACTAAGCTTGTGGTGTTACAGACATATGTGGAGGCAAAACACTCACACACATAAAGTAAAATAGTGAAATAATAAAAATGAAAGACAAATATACATGTAGCAAAGTCAACAACATCAAAGTTTGTCTATAATATGATCTCATGGAAAACATTTGCATAGATAAAAACACCAGAAGAATATAGCCTAGAATATTCACAGTTTGCTTTTGGGTGGGAGACTTCTGGGTTAGTTTTAAATTTTAATCATACTCTGAAATGTTTCTCAAATGCTGTGTAAATAACACATTTGAACAAACTTTAAACAATTCATATATACTGACTAGCAGCTAGAGTTTCTCAACCTTTACCTGGATTTATTAATTTCAGGGAAAAATAATGAATTAATGCTAAAGTGAGCTAGAATTCCTACAAGAAGGAGAAATAAAAAAGGAAGGTGAATATCTTGTTCTCAGCTCTACACCCTGTGGAGCATCACTGACACTTCTGTAAGGTCATCACACTCCTGACGATACCCCAGAACTTACAGAGGGCGTGCCAGGCATCGCAGAGTTACAGACTCTCATAACCACCTGAGTTCCCATCTTCAGTGTCCCTAGAAGAGACTATTCGAGGCCACCTTAAAATAGGAAAAGAATGATAAGTGAAAATACATAGGAGAAGGAAAAACTTCAAAAGCTAAATCAACCTAGGAGGAGTCAGGTCCCAACTTAACTCATTTTGGTATAAGACTTAGGAGCCTGAGGAGCAGCTAAGTTCTCTTATGTGTTGTGTGTAGGAGGGGATGGAGATGGTGACTGCAGAGGCCAGAAGTGGGGCTGGGTCCTCTGGAGCTGGAATTACTGGAGGTTGTGAGCTTGGCTGTTTTGAACCAAATGCAGGTCCCCTGGAAGAGCAGTAACCACTCTTGACAGCCGAGCCATCTCTCTAGTTCTTCAGTGACATTTTAAAACAATTTTAATCTAGGTTTTCACGGAAATAAGAAGGATGCTTTCTTGCCCCCTCATCTTTCCTACACTATTCAAAAAACATCCATAGGATATATTCAGATAGCAGAAGAAACACCAGATGATCTGCTGCAGACACACATTTCATTCTTCAGAAACTTATTCTTTATACTCAGAACTTTTGACCTCCACAGACAGCATATACATTGAGGTGGAAGGCGAGAAAGGGATCCATATAACCCCAGGCTGACCTCCAATTTTCTTTGTAATAGAAATTATATAAATATAGAAATAGAAATATAGAACAGAGAATATGGGAATAGAGAATGACTCGGAACTCCTGTCCCTCCTGTCTCCACTCTTCAAGTGGTGAGGTCACAGGTGAACATGCCACACCTGGGTTAGCATTTATAACTTTTTTCTTTTTAATTTATTCATTTATTTTATGGGAGCGCCCTATCTGCATGTACGACTTTATGCCAGAAGAGGGCATCGGATCCCACTATAAATGATTGTGAGCCACCAAGTGGTTGTTAGGATTGAACTCAAGACCTCTCTCTGGAAGGGCAGCCAGTTCTCTTAATCTCTGATGCATCTCTCCAGCCAAGCGTTTATAATTCTAAGGCAGAATTTGTCTACAGAATTTTCTGTTTACATAATGCTACCTACAGCATTTTTATTTGGTCCTCGTTGTTAAGAACCCTTAGAAACGGTTATTTTGTTTACTCCTAGACAACACACAGAAAATAAGCGAGGGAGTTGCTCCACCAGTTCGCAGGGAAAGCAGTCTTCCAGCCCACGTCTTTGGAACCCACTTACAAACTGGGTCTGTGTCAGTGAACAAGCCTGACGATTTCTGGGTCGGTGGTGGTGATAATGATGATGACGAGACGGCTGAATTGTATGTAATTCTACAACCGTTGTAAATTCGCATAAACTCTCTACAAAACCGATACTATCGACACTAATGCGTGCGCGTGTGTGAGCGCTGTAATTCCCTTGTCAGTACTCAACTTCAGGGAATCATCCTCTTAAGGAACCAACAGGTACATTTTGGGAGAGAGGTACGATGGGTTAAGAAAGGGAAGTGAATTACAGCTCATCTGCAAGCTCTAAAGTCTGAAGCAGAACTGTACACTAAGACTCTACGGGGTTCAGAGAGAGCTCAGACCCCAAAACTTCTGCCCCTTCCCCCACCCCACCCCCACACCTCGCCCCCTCTATATGTGTCCCTACTTCCGATCTGGATGCTCAACAGGTGATAATATATCTCAGCTACCCAGCACTTTTCGACACCTACCTCTTAAATTATCGGCCCGTTTGGCTTAGCATCTTCCAGGCTGGCGGACAAGTCTTCTGAGCTGCGCGTTTCTGCTGCCATGGAGACACGGAGGTTTACATAGGTCGGGCCTGCTTGCCTGGGACAAGAGCCAGCCAGTGCAAGCCTTGGTCTGCCTACTGTTTTGCAGGCCCCGCCTCCAGTTGACCAAGAACCCGCCCCTACCATTCTGGCCCCGCCTTCTAGCGTCCAGACTACACCCCGTGCCAGCCTCCTCGCTAGGCCTTACGTCTGCATGTTCCCACCCCGCTCATAGTCCCACCCACTTCCCGCTTACAGCCAATGGGAGCTTGCCCTCTGTTCGCCGAGCCGAATCCCAACTGCTGACTAGAGAGTATGCGGGCATCTCTATTGGCTGGACCCTTCCACAATGTGGGCTGGGACACGTTGCAAAACCCGGCCCCAGGAACAATCACTCAGCCCGTTCTTCATACTATTTATTTATTGATCCTAACGGTTCCTTAGACGAGCGCTTACAGTCCTGCAAGTAAAGTTTCTCCAGGCTGTCTTCTCCTGGCTGTTAGTGTGCGCAATTTGAAGTCCTTGCGGACCGTGGTTGGAGAAGACTTTAGAATCAGTCCCGGTTACCATCTCTGTGCTAAGGTCTGGAGCCCTTGATCCAGCTAGTAGGTTAATTGTCCTCAGCAGTCCCCGGGGCTGTGTGCAAAGGCTCAGAGAGCTCCCCCAGAGCGCTTCCCCGGCGATTTTGGAGTAAAGGTGTGTAAAGGGGACGTGAATAGCTGAGCATAGTGGTCACGTGTCTGTAGTCCCAGCACGGGGGGGGGGGGTGAGAGAGTGGAATTGATCAGGATTTCAAGGCCATCCTCAGCTGCGCAGCGAATGAACAAAAAAACCAAATATCGTTAAATAATTCCTACCAGAAACAGCCAAAGTACATACAGGGTTCTTGTTGCATTTGAGAGTTCAAATAATATTAGGGGTCAAAGGACGACTGTTTTACACACTTAAATTTTTTTTTTTTTTTTTTTTTTTTTTTTTTTTTTTTGGTACTCATCCTGCCTAGCCTTACCACACAACTCCGCAATAACAGTGGCAAACCAAAAGATTCACCGATGTTCTGGTGTCCTTTGAGATTGAAAAATGGCCAACACCCCTGTTCTCGAAAAGCAGTAGACTGTCCCCCACAGAACTGTAAAATTGTGGAAACCAGTACTTCCTTCCAAGGACTCACACCAGGGTTCCGTGGTTGCTGTCGTACCGAGGTGTGGCCTGAGGGAAGCGAAGAGTGGCGTACTCTGTAGCGGTGTCTACATGCCGGTGTTTCACCTGCTTGCTAGAGTACGGCTGCAGCTGGCTGAGCACATGAATGTCCGCATAATGCAAGTGGCTCTCCTCCGATGCGGAGTCTGAGCTTTTCTTTTGAGATACAGGCCGGTGTAACACTTGCTCGTACATTGGTCCTGTTGTTCCACAGTCCTGGGGGAAGTCAATAGAATTAAGAGAGGTTCTTGGCTTGGTTTGCCCCTCACCTCCCATGCAGAGTGGGTGAGAGGTCCCTTTACTTTGGTCCTTTGGGAGGCCAGGTAACACAGTATGAATTCCCCACACCATACATGTGTATGTATGTGTGTGTGTGCGCGCACGCACGTGTAGAAGACAGAAAACAACCTCGGGAGAGGGTCCCTGCATCCATCCTGTTTGAGACAGGGTCTTTCTTGCTCAGTGCTGCATACGCCAGGCTAGCTGTCTGGAGAATGTCTAGTGATTCCCTTGTCTCTGTTTCCCATCTCCCAGGAGAGAAACGCTGGGATCATAGAAACTTCTGCTGCCTGTGGCTTTTATGTGGGTTCTGGAGATCCGAACTCAGATAGGCAGGCTTGCGCGTAAGTGGTTTACCTGCTGAACCATCTTCCCTGACTGACACAGCAATTTCTACAGATGGTTGCAAGGACTCTGTCTGAGGGTGAAAAACCCGAGCCCTGGGAGCCCACATCTGAGTGGGTGTGGCCTGAGAGGAGACAGAAACCGGTCATTACCTTTGTGTTGTTCTGACACAGCTGCTGCTGTTGCTGCTTCAGTATGCTCAATGTGGGTCTTGCTTGGCTCCCTGTGGGGGAAGAAAGCCAACTTAAACTCATTCTCTCTTCCCTGTCTCTACTGGGACTGCCCTCTTCAAATGTCTATTAGATAAACTATTGAAGTGGGCTTCTAGCGAATCTCCCTGTCCGCCTTCCTCCTTCTTTCACTTCTATTAACCCACACCCAGACTTTCCCGGATAGACGACCTGGCCCATTCTCTCCCTGACTGTCTGTCTTCCATCCTCCTTGCTCAACAGCCAGAGCTCACACTGTGCTAGGCTCTGGGCCATACTCTGGGGAGATAAGGATGAGTAAGCCATTTCCTCTGCCTTGGGAAATCTACAGTGGACCTGGGAACAGGCTACTACAAAAATGATGTGCGTGCTCAGCCACACCAGTGGGCCACTTTCAATCAAACCATTTATTTCTCCCCCCCAAATTTGCAAGAGCTAACTCCTCTGCCTCTGCTGGCACCCTCTTCTACTGACTTGTGAACTTGACTTTATTCCCACAGCATCAGTGCCTTCTCTGTATTCTGTTATAGCATGAATGGATAATATTATAATTATGTATTTACATGAATCTGCCTCTCACAGTTGACTTTCAGCTCTTCCAGAGCTGAGACCTTGGAACCTTCCCCTGGGCTTCTCTTCCTCATTGGGAACCCACAGAATGGTTCACCTACAATACAAGAGCTTGATTGTATTTTGCGGACAAATGAAAGCATGAGCAACTAACTCTGCCACTCTGAAGTAATGGGAAAGGCAAAGTCCACAGGTTCGGAACTAGCCTTGGACCCAATAAACCAAAGATTCTTTTTGTTAGACCACCTCCCTTTGTCTTATCCAAAGTCATGTCTCTTTTCTTCACCTTCTCCAGGGATGTTGGCTTTACTTTCTTCTCTGATTTCCCCTGGTCTCAATACCCTCTCCCCTATTACCTGTTTTATTTTTCTTCTGGAAAGTTGATGGGCAGCTCCTGTGTAGACAAGCAGATCACCCATGGTCAAGAGTTCTGTATGTTCTGCCCCATCCCAGTTCCTCTGTGATCTCTCCTTAACAGTCTTGGACAACATTCTCCCACCACCCCACAGATTCGCTCTGTGCCAGGGTCAGCCTGAAAGTACTTGTAAAGGCTACAACACCTCTCCCAGATGGATGGTTCTGGAAAGTAGAGTGGTAAAACTGACATAACCAAACCCAAAATACAGGTTTAGGCAACCAGGCACTATTGCCAAGGATGTTGCTGGCTTGAAGGCTATTCTGGGATTGTCCATCAAGCTAATCCCAGTAGAGGCTGAGGGAAATCTGCCAAATTATGGAATATATTCCTGGATCCAGAAACTGAATCTTCAGTGCTATTTTTTGGGGATGGGGGTGGAGTGGAGTCTTTGGCAACCAGGGAGTTCAGGGAGTCCTAGGAACTGTGACAACCAGGGCTATCTAGTCCTGCAAAGCCCTCTTCCAGTAAGTGGCTACCCTTCTTGCTGCCCCATCCTTGTTTTTAGTTAACAGAAGTGAGAAACGCTTTGCTTAACCTTTAACGCCCTTTGGAGCACTCCATCTCCAGAACTAGGAACACTGAATTTGGGAGGTGACTCAGCAACCCCGCTCCCGGGGTCCTCGTGGAGCCTGTGTGTCTACGTGACTGTCAATGACTGATGTCCAGGGAAATAGCACTTGTCTCAGGAAACGGGGTGAATAGTTTCAGGCTTACTCTGGGTGCCTATTCTTGCTAGTATATTTCCAAATCTAACCAGAGCCCTGTCTGTCTGATTTTGCCCCTCCTCAGGAAGTTTCCTTCTCTTGGAAATGAAAGAGAGCGAGAGAGAGAGAGCGAGAGAGAGAGAGAGAGAGAGAGAGAGAGAGAGAGAGAGAGAGAGAGAGAGATGTGCAGATATCTAAATCATGTTGACTGAATCCCTGTGGGGTGGGGGAACCAGGATTTTTCCATACGTGTTTTCTACACTCTCTTTTGGAGTGATTTTTCAGTTTTGAGGCAACTTCCTTAGAACCAGGTAGTTGGTCTTTAGCTACACACTAAGTGGTTTGGCAGAAAACCAGCTTCTGGTCTTTCAGCTTCTTCCTCCACTACTTAGTCTCTTGCCTTGTGTTACAACCGCCTTGCTAGAGTCGTCAGGTAAGGAACAACACCTTGCCCCTTGTCACTCCTGTTTTCCTACTTGTTTCTGCTTCAGTAGACAGAGAGAATGCTAATTAGAGAATACATGACCATAGTCACCCAACTTCAGTGCACACAGAACCTGTTCCTAAGTTGGATGTTGCGTTGAACCCAGAGTCAACCTGATGGTTGCAGGTGACAGAATGAGTTTGGACTAAAAGAACTTAAATGGGCTATCCTCCACAGGGGTCATAAGAATAAGACTTGGAACAACCCTTTCAGAATGCAAGTGGTGATAAGGATGGAGATCTTTAAACATAAATGTGTATACTGTCTGACGCAGCACTCTCACATCTTAATACATAACCATGCCTAGGTAGAAACTATTTCCAAACAGGAAACTTCCTAAATCATCAATATTGGTGACTCACTACATAAATGGTAGATATAGAAAATGGCAAACTAAGCCAGGCGGTGGTGGTGCACACCTTTAATACCAGCACTTGAGAGGCAGAGACAGGAAGATCTCTGTAAGTTCGAGGCCAGCCTGGTCTATAGAGCAAGATCCAGGACAGCCAAGGCTACACAGAGAAACCATGTCTCAAAAAAAAAAAACAAAACAAAACAAACAAACAAAAAAATTAAATAAGGGCCAGGTTCGGTGGTGTCCATCTTTAATCCCAGTGCTAGGGAGGCAGAGGCAGGGTGACCTCTGTGAGTTCGATTCCAGCCTGGTCTATAAAGTGATTTCCAGGTCTACATAGAGAAAACTTGCCTCAAATGTCAAACAAAAAGTAAACAAATATAGACAGAGACCTATTTTTTGTTTGTTTGTTTTGATACAGGATCTCACCATGTAGTCATGGCTACCCTAGAACTATCTGTCTCTGCCTCTCAACCTCTGGGATCAAAAGGCATGTACCACCATGCTTAGGCAAATTTCTTTTTATTGCTACCTTCTGCATCTATTACTTCCTGGTACAGAGCACATGCTCAGTAAATATTTGTTTAATAACCAAGTAGACAAATGAACTAGCAGGCACAGAACTTGAGTCCAGTATTCTGTCTTCAAAATTTAGATGCTTCCCAATGTACCTCACTTTTCTCTCGACACGTGATGCTCATTTGTAGATAAGTATCTTTGAACTCTGCCCCAGACATGGAATAATATAGCTAGAAGGCAGCTGACAGAATCGAACCATATTTGGGAGTTTGTAGTAGTGGTGAACACCCAGGGGGAAAGTTATAAAACCACAAATAATCTATTATTAGGTGTTTTTGTTGTTATTTTTGTTTTTCATTTTTACTAGCTTTTGCTCTCCAAACAAACCCATGCTGCAGACAATAGGGGCTGTGTATTTTACAAATGTGAGGGCTCAGAGAATTTACAGGCCTGCCTGAGGCCACACAGCAAACAGTATAAAAGCTATATTTCCCATGGACTCTCTTCTTCCCACTTCTGCCATTTCAAACAAACATTTGTCCAAATCCTGTTGCTCAATCCATGCTTGCCTCTGTGATTACCTAGCCAGGAAAGTATGGGCTCTGAAGTCAAGCTGACTGGTTTGGAATCTTGTTTTACCTGCTAAGTTCCTAGTCATGTGACAGACATATGAGTTAACTTCTCCGCGCCTCCGCTTCCTGACTGGTTTATGATGGGAGCAACGGTAAGACCACTCACAGAAGTGTTGGGACAGTTCAGCGAGATTATAAGTGAATGCACCTAAAGAGCGGTCAGGCGCTCCAATTATTATGATCTGGGAAAAGAAGAAAAGTAGAGCAGGAAAAGGAGAGGAGAGAGAATCAAGGCCGGTTCACCAGTCCAGCTAACCCTGCCCTCTACAGAGTGCTGTGTGTTCTAAGCCCCCATAAGGTACGGCTCTAGGGTTCGAGCCAGGACGTGAGGGGTGGAGGAAGGCACGGTCTCTCCAGGCCCTCTCTGATTCTCAGGATTTCATATCCACCACCCACCGGAGACGGTCCCCTCCACCTCTCGACCCTACTCACCAGCTTCCCCCACAGCACAGCCTGTTTCCCATGGCGGATGTGTCTCCCAGGAAGCCCAGCTGGTGTTCCGACATAAAGAGGTTTGCGCATTTCCTGGTTCGCTGTTGAGCGAAGCGCAGCAGCTCCCAGGGAGTCGCTGTCAGTGTCAGATTTCAACCTAGTAGGTTGGCCCTTGGAAACCACCTGGTGGAATCATTCCCAGGTGACTGTTCCCAGCCGGAGGGTAGAAACACGCAAGGACTCTAGGTGAGAGTTATCGCACCTTTGGGATTTGACGCTTCTTTTGATGAAACTTTGAGCTGCAAGCTTCGTTTTAAAAAGAAACCTGAGATACAAAAGGGCTCCGAGTCTCCACAGGAAATATTTCTCCCTGCATCTCACTGCCTTTGAAATATATCCTTAACCGAGCACAGCCCCCCCCCCCTCACGTCCGCCCTACCACCCTCAGGTTTGAGTTTTACTGTCAAGGTAGTTGGTGCAAGTTTCTTATGTCCGCAACAATATTGATTTGAATCCTAGACGCTTTTGGAACCTGAAATGGGGGGAAATGGAATGCTCTCACGTTCTCACTATTAGAATTAGTGCACGCAAACCTCCTAGCCGATTACCATCTAGATTTCCAGCACAGTGAAGCATAAGCGCCCCGGATGCATTACCTAATACTCTTTCTGGTATAAACCAGATGGTTCTGTGGTTGGGATGGAGCACTGACTGTCCTCTTCCCAGTTTAGGACTACAAAATCTCCACCTACACCTGGCTGGAGTTTCTGCCTCCAATGACCCAGATCTGGACCCATTACTCACTGACCAGCATCTATGACACAGCTGAGCGAATTCCCTTAGAAAATACATTTCCAGGTTGGGTATGGTGGTGCATGCCTTTAATCCCAGCGTTCGGGAGGCAGAGGATTGGGGATCTCCGTGAGTTTGAGGTTAGCTAGTCCACCGAGCAAGGTCCAGGACAGCCAGAAATTCATAGAGATACCCTGTCTCAAATCAACGGCAACGACAAAAGGGAAAAAGACGACTCCAAGAAAATCTTTGGAGCCCATAATTCCAATCCTAAACGTTTTCTTGGCATCTTAAGTGTTGTCCTGTGATGTCCATAATCAGCCCTGCACTCCACAGAGTATGTTGGTTTCTGAACTCCTCCCCACCTGAGTAAAAATGGGAATGAGAGTGGTCGCCTTCTCCATTCATGAGTCTTGAATGAGATGTATATATATATATATAAAGCTTTAGTCCAGGGCCTGGCCCATGGAACTCACTCAGTAAGTCTTAGCTATTCTTACTATTATTACTTCTTGTTCTCAGCCACTGATCAGATGGTAAAGCATTTTATTTTACTATCTCTTGTTCCAGTCCTTGCACACGCTGCAGGCCGTTCTGTATTTTGCTATTAACTATATTCTTTTCATCCTGTTACCTGCTTCATCTCTCTGACTCAAAAGCCAGGAGTCATTTCCTGTTACTTATGGGATAGAATTCTCAAAGCCCTTCCCAACCTGCTCCATTGCCAGCCACCTCTTCAGGTAATTTACAGGGGGCCAGAAACTCCACAGGGAAGACAAAAAGCACTTGGGTCTAAAACCTGATATGCCTTTAAGCAGATTAATACAAGCGTAGAGCGATAACATAGACGAATGACTATTCTATTGAAATCTGACCTGGACAGTCCGCGTCTGGAATCATTTTAGTTGACTTTCAAGCTCCATTGTCAGTGTGTTACAAAAGAAAGTTGTATGTGTGTGTAGGGTGGGTACAGAAAGTGCTACAGCTGTGGCTGGAAGGACGAAGCACTATTGCAGTGTGTTTGGGGGCGGGAGGAGCTTTAGAAGAAATGAGCCAGCATGCAGGATGCCCTGTGTGGCCGAAGTCCTGAGTGAATGTATATTTTGATACGGGCTCAGCCTTTCGAGTATGGATGTTTATGAGCAATTGATCAGTGTGTACAAAGACTAGCAACTTCGACCTCCTCCTCCCCAAAGTTTGCTGACCTTTCCCTGTGCTTTATCTAATAAACATGCTGGGGTACTAGAGAACCTGAACCCGGCCTCATTATATGTTTGTCTGTGCATCTGTTCGTCATCCCCTTGACATCCCTTGCTAGGGTTCCAGGACCCAAGCCTTTTAAGATTCTGTGCCAGCCTGTAGTTGCAGATATTCTGGATATTCTGGAATCTGAGGTAGGAGGGGATATATATATATATATATATATATGTGTGTGTGAACTCACAGAGATCCACCTCTCTCTGCCTCCCAAGTCCTTGGATTAAAAGTGTGTACCACCACCTCCCAACTACTTTAAAAGAATTTTGATGAAGTGGAAGTTTGTATTAAATTAGAGATTTTCAATTTTCAAATGTTTCCTCCTTCTTTTTTTTTTTGAGACAGGGTTTCACTATAGTTTTAGAGCTAGCCTGTCCTGGAACTAGCTCTAGTAGACCAGGCTGGCCTTGAACTCACAGAGATCATCTGCCTCTGCCTCGCAAGTACTGGGATTAAAGGCGTGCGCCGCCACCACCACCCAGCTAAATGTTTCCTTCTTAAAAAGTCTTTTTTTTTTTTT